>NW_008751711.1:760910-846555 GCF_000715545.1 Opisthorchis viverrini
GGCCTAGATTCAACCTGATGCGCCTTAGCCATAATGGATCCAGTCCAAGTGATGAGCAGCGAAGACGATACGGTAGTGTGGATGACTCCGGAAACGGGGACTTAGTAAACGAGCGCTGCACATTCTCCACAGCAGTCCGGCATGTTTGTGAATACTGTGAGGCGAATTCAGGGCTGGATTCAAGAATTGGTCTTACAAATTGTTTAAAAATGGCAATTAAACAGGATTTGTTATGGAAGGATCGGCGAATGTAAGCGCAGAGCTTGCGAGCTTTAGCCACTCTGTACCTTACATGTTGGTTGAAGCTAAATGTACAGGAATACCTAAGGCCTAGGTCTCTCACTTCGGGAAGAGTAGGAATGGAGAGACCGTTAAGGGTAAGCGTCCCAGGTGGAATTTGGAATCAATATGACAGGGCTTGGCATTTTGGAACAGCGAAAGAAAGACGGGAGTTGGAAGACCAGAGTGATAAAGAGTTTAATTCAGACTGAATGTTAGGAAGGGTAGAAGCAGAATCGCTGGCCTTGAACGTGTAAGCCACCTTAATTTCATCAGCAAACACAAAAGGGGATCCATGGGTGATTGAGTCGGTGACGTTATTAAGGTACAGTAAGAACAGCAGAGGGCCAAGCACACTACCCTGAATAACTCCTCTGGTAATGGGGAGGGCTGAGGAGCAGAAATCCACGATTTTTGTGGCCTAGGTTCTACCGGTGAGGTAAGAAGCGAATCATCGCAGTAGTGGGCGACCAATCCCCGCAGTTGGTAGTTTATTGAGGAATGCACCGTGGGGAGCTTGGTCGAAGGCCTTGCGAATATCAATGTAGGTAAGGATAATACACAGTCCTGTATCGTAGGCGGAAGAAATATGATGGAAGAAGTCAACCTGGCATGTGTTAGCTGACCGCCGTGCCATAAACCCATACTGCCGATTGCTAAGGGTTTTGGTGGCGAGCAGGTATTCCATGACAGGAACTTTGATGAGGCGCTCTAGGGTACGAAGTAGTAAGCAGGTATGGTGGATGCCACGATAGCTGGCTAGAGCAGTTCGTGGACCTGACTTATAGTGTGGGACAACCGTAGAGTGCTTCCAATGACTAGGGACTGTGCCAGTGATAAGGGAGATATTGAAGAGATTAAGGATGACGATGGGGACGTCCGGGCCACCAGCTTTTAAGATAAACGAAGGGATACCGCTAGTACCTGGGAACCTGGAGTCTCTAAGGCGGGCGAGAGACGAAGTTACATCAGACAAAGTAACGGAGAGTGTGCAGAGGTTGGGGCTTGTCTCGTTAGCAGATGTGGCCACTTCATAGCCAGGTGGGGAGCAATATGTAGATAGAGTCAATGGGGAGGGAACATAGCAGCTAGCGAAGTAGGAGTTTAGGGATTCCACAATGTCAGCAGGGTCTGAGAGAGGTTTCCCGTCAGCTGCCACAATATTTGAAACTGCAGATGAATTTGAGAAGCAACGCCGGCGGAAGAGGCGCCCCAGCATCTTAGGCTGTAGGAAATGGGCTACGGCGGTCGACTCCTCATGCTTTTCAAGGGCGAGTTTGGCCGTGGTAATATCAGTCATAAGTTTGTTGATCACAATAAGGAGGGAGAGATCATGGGATTCAAGGAATAGCCTACGATACTTCCTGAGTTTATGGCGTGTAGTTGGTAGTCGTGTGGCTGGATGACGACCAGAAGCATGGGAAGCTCGTGTGGGAGCAACGAGGTATAATGACAATTGTAAGTTACTTGAAAAGATGTTAGCTACGCTTTGCGTGTCACCAGAGAGAAAGAACTCGTCCCAGGTCTTACGACGCAATGAGATTGCAAAGGCTTCAAGAATGCCCGGGGAAAGGATGAAAGAGGTTAAGGGAGGAAGAGTAGCTTAAGGTAGAGTACTTGTCTAGCTGCAAGTTACAACACAATGGTCGCTGTCAGGAAACTTCGGAGCAAGTGCAGCGGTGGGACACAGATAGCCGTTGACAAGGGCAATGTCCAGGGTGTGGGTACCGCGTGTTAGTTGCCTTACAAGCTGGGACCAACCTTCGACATTAAGTTATGTAAGCAGGGGCGGAAGGCGCAAAGGGGAGTTTTGTCGAGACCAGACAATCTCAGGAAGGTTGAGATCTCTAACAATTAGTTTGTTCGGGTGAGATAGAGCTTGATTGTGAGAAAGAAGCGTAGATAGACGATTAATCGAACTAATAAACTGTGGAGGGGCATGTACAAACACCCGAGGATGAACGGTGGATTAGCCTGACAGGCAGAAAGCCAAAAAGAGTCTGGAGTGTTCGCCAGTAGTGGATCGTCAATGGTGGAGACTTCATATCAGTCCTGGCGTATATGAGGCAGCCACCTCCACGGCGGTGGGAACGATCAGAACGGAAGATAGTATATCCCGGTGGGGAGATAAGAGCATCAGGTGTGCTAAGTGAGAGACACGTTTCTGTGATGCAAATGAAGGTTGGACAAGGTATAGTGGAGACAGGTTATATGTAGTGCAATTTAGCTAAGAGAGAGCATGTGTTGATTAGAACGACAGAAAGATTGCTAGCGGGATCGGGGAAGGCGGGTGATGTGGCTAGCAAGAAGTTGACAAGCCCAGGGAAGTCAATATGGAATGGAGTAGAAACAGGGGAATCGGGGGTCCTCGCGTTAGCAGGCGAAGTAGGACCAGATAAAGATACATGAGAACAAGATGATGGGGCGTACCGCGATGGGTACCGAGACAGCGTCTGGGTGGCAGGGGAGGTAGCGCAGCTCCATAGAGAAAGAGTAACAGGCTGGGCCGGGCAATCGTTTGTAATAATGTAACCGACATACTCAGGAGGTGTAACCGTGTGTGGTAGCTCAACAGAAAGAGCGGGATTTAGGTCACGCGGGGCGGAAGGGCAGGAAAAGTGTTTAAGAGACAGGGAGTGAGAGGGTAAAACAGGGGCACGGAGAGGTCGGGTGGATCTGTTTTGTAGAGCCTTTAGCATCGAATCGTAGGGGGCGGATGGAACGGGTAACCAAACTGGGTTGATTGGAGGTGATGGAATAAGGGATTTATTGTAAGAGATGCGAGGTGAGGAGAGAGGACATGGTGCAGTGAGGAAGCTAGTGGTATAATCAAACTCTCTGGGAGGGGTGAGCTCCGTTGGGAGTTAGCAGAAATTCTCTGCGTTGGCTGTAGTTGAAGGGGGTTTGGAGTAGGAAGTCGGGGTACAGCTTAAGGTGGTGGTACAGCCAAAGAGGTGGGGGTGCACCTGGCTTCTGATGGGGCGGAGGCTGTGGTGGAGTAGGTAGTTGCTGAAAAGGGATCCGAGGTATATAGTACGCAGGTTTCCAGAGGGGCGGAACTTGATAGGGTCTAGGATTACGTAACGGTAGTTGTGGTTTAGAGACCCTGCGAGGGAACTGAGTAGCACGGCTAGAGGGTCTACAGATGTGATTATGAAAAGGGCGAAGAGCAGAAGCTCGGGGAGTTGGTACAGGAGAAGGGGTTACGGTGCGAGGCTTCGACAGCAGGTGCTTGAGTCCAAGGAAGCGCTTTGGTGGGGAGACACGAAGTGTCATTAGGTCAGGAGGTCTAGAGTGAAAACCTGTGCTATCAATCTCCACCACAGCCTCATGGGTGGGCTGATTATTTGCCGTATCACCTAAATCAGTCGATCTAGTTGGCGTGGTGGAGGTCGGAGATAACATTTGTGGATGCTCAGAGATATGAGTGGAGGGCTCATGGTCATGAGCGTAGGGTACAGGACCTGGGTCCAACAGATAGCTTTGTGTGGCATTGTGGCACTTGTCAGGGCAAGTAATGGTGGGTGACGATGCAACAGGTTCCGGTGACTTTTTGGTATGCTGCCTTTGCATTCTTGTGCGAGCAGCTTTAAGTTTTAAGGTATGAAATTTTTTGGTAGATGAGAGAAGAGTCCGGGCTGTTAGCAGACGTGCAGCATCTTTTTCTTCCCGGAATTGCATTACTATCGGGAAGCACATGGATGGTTTCGACTTCCGGAGTCGCCGAGCTTTGCATATGGTGTCCTGCATGCCACATGCATTCAGTTTGGCAGTTTTGGCATGCTCAAGATGGATTCGATCGGATGCATTGAATATTAATATTTGATGCCGGCATTCGATGCGTTGACCAATCTCAGTAGCTATGGTGTCAGTGAGAAGTGACGCTTTTTCTAAGTTTGTTTGATTGCATGTTGCGTCAGGATTCAGAAGGCATGCAATCGATTGTGTTGTTCGGACGGAGGACGTTTCGTTCTCCATTTGGCGCATTTGAGATTTTCTAGGTCATTAGGACTTCAGAACCTACTGGCAATGGTGAGAGAGTTTTGCCGGGTTGAGGAGGCAAGGATATGTTAGTTAGAACAACTGAACAATCTAAGGTTGCCTGGGATGCTGTCTTTGCCGGCTTCGGGCGGTGAGGGGTTGGGAGCTGGATCTTCTGGATCTAAACCGCTTCTCTGAACAAGCCGGGAGGATAGTTGATGGGGATTCGAGGTCTAGCGACCGCTTTGAGGAAGACGGGACCGGTGACATAATGAGAAACTTCGGAGCAGGTTGGGGAATGATTTATTTGGTGGAATGCAGTTGAGAGTTCTAGGGTAGTAGGAGAACTATGGATTGTATTAAGATACCTATGTGGGCTGGTAGTTCAGATAGGACTGTGGAAGCGTTGAACAGTGGCGGAACGTTGGACGGAACCACTATGTAGATGAGGAATAAGCACGCTCTACAAACTGGGGCTAGCACTAAATAGGCCTACTGGAGAAATGAAAGCCTGTTTGGCACCGTGAAAAGCAGCTATCCAGTATAAAAATCTGGTAAAAGACCTATGTACGGGTTAGAATAATGAAGAAAATCTACAACACCTGACCTTGAGATTTTGGTTTCGCGGCAAAATTATCCCATTTGATCGACTGATATATTCCTCGTCACTCTTGCTCACTTAAAATATCTTGTCGTTGAATAACTGACCAAACCGTGGGACTAATGCGAGTGGTAAACTTTCGCAACAAATATTTTATTTTGCGTGGCCTAAATCGGCTCAATTTACCATTTAACTAACTATAGACTCTAACAGAATGGTTGAATTCCAAGTCTGTTTATGAAACCAGTATTGCCCAATTAATTGCTGAAACATAACCATCCTGATGCAATAGATCGTGAACAGCATCTTGAACAAATGCGCTTGTGTAATAGATATACGCGTTTACTTAATTGTACGATTAGCATGTTGCAATAAATCCGCGGACGTTTTCCGATGTTTATCCGAGCCCTTTAAATAGGTTCAAAGCGCATAGCATAAAGCTGGCTGCGCGTCCAAAAAATATTTATTTTATCGTTGACCTTGTGTAAATACTAACCGAAAACGAGCTCATTACTCGCGCTGCAGAAAAAAAGTTCGTTGAAATCATCAAAATATGTGTCCCCTAAAACGATTAGGTTGTGAACCTCCCGTGCTGTGATTCCAAGAAATTCTTGCTTCTTTGAAAACGGGAGGACGTCAGGACAACAAAATTAATAGACGCAAGCTAATGAAATGATTGATTTTGACGTCTTTCCAAGCGCCAAAATGAATGGTGTCTAATTATTTCGCGTATAATACCTGAATCACAAAGAGGCTTCCAATATTTCTATGTATCAGGCATGTGTTCCAGGACAAGCTTATTTGGTGCTGTTTCCAGTTTGTTTTATGTTTAGAAAATCATCTGCTCTAAAGAACAATAAACATGAAATTTATTCGTTGAACGATTTTGCTACTGTAGGGCAGGCTTCGGGCTACTGGGAAACAGCCCAAAGTAATCGGGGAGTAGAAGCAAGAGTCCTCCTAAACCCCTGCTGTTTTTTCAAATAAATGTAGTTACTCATCACAAATGAGAACAAATACCACAGGTGTGACAACTTTTAAGCTAGCGTGAGGGAACGTTTATGAACAATTATGCTTATTATTAAATACGGGCAATCTCGGACCCAAAAGGTGATCAGTTGGAAACATCTCTCTCTTACCCATGAAGGGTCTAGGTGCCTTACTATTGTAAGTTGGACACAGGATAGGACCATGAAGATTCATTCTCCTATGAAGTCCGTTATTCCACTTGAAACAACCAGCGTGTTGTTACGATGTTAATAATTGAATTTTGGCGTAAGCGTTTCAGGGATTCGATATGTCACCCGGCATGTTGTTAAACTGGTAGTTGGATCCCGAGACCTAAGAAATATATAAAGGTTGATAGATTATTTTGAAGTATTTAAATGATTTTCTATAGACATAAAACTACTCAAAATTCAATCGGTGTTGAAAAGCGAGATTTTGCGGGGCGTTTATTCCCTGGTCACCGTGGCCATGTTCTAACCAGCGCATTTTAAACGGATACGTTTGACTACTTCATCAGAGAAACTTGCCACATGATTGCTAGCATCATATTTGTCATCTTATAGACTCCCACACTTTCGACATATTGAACAATTTGCTGGTCACATTTTGCCATACTTTTTGTAAGATAATGCGCCAGCACATTACAAACAACTCCACCGCTATCAAAGCGTGGTAGTACGGACAGCTGACAGTTGGGTGCAGCGCTGCGCCAGCTTAGACACCAGCATATTGTTATTCTGCGGGGGATAAATGGACAGAATTACAACATGTTAATCATCCATCCTTGGTTCAAGCTTGATAACCAAAGCTTTCAGCACCACAGTAGAAGGTTGTTTGGACCAGCAGATAAAACATTAACTAACGATTCTTAAATAGGCAGTTTAACCACAATAATTCTTTTTCTTGGCAAAGGAAATCTGAAATGCAAAACCGTCGCGTTCACTTAAGGAAAAAGTTTAGGGTTGCTGCAGCTGGAAATGGGTAGTTAAAGAGATGCAGCAACACAGATTTTACTCGATACACCCGGATTAGTTAGAAGAATTGTTTCCACGTTAAAAAGTGAGCTCACTGGCTTATTTCGGTAGCGTTAATCTAGGAATGAAAATGTGGTCTTAATTTGCTTAGTCTTTAGGACCATCTTGCACGAGCATTCTTTTGAGTGGGATCGACATATATCACAGTATAAAGAGTATATATCGCTCCCACATTCTGCGTTGGCATAATGTGCTTCAAAGACGCACAAAGAGAATATTGGGATAATTCACAGGACTTTCAAAATTATATAAATTTTGTGCACAAGAAAACCGTGTTGATTGGTGATTTATCATGTTAGTAAAGCACCATTTTTCATGATAATTTTTTGCTGTTTTGCACAGTCAGATTTTGTCTTGCCCTGGTTGTCTAATTGAAAACAAAACAACTTGTGAATAAGTGGAATCAGTTTGCACGCAAAACGATTAGCGAAAATGAAAGCAGTACCGGTTATTATTCGTTTATTAGTTACATCATAGGAAGTGAGTAGAAACAGAGGAAGAGCTCCTGTGCCATTAAATGTTCGTTGCTACACTGGATGCCGCTTTGTTATGTACTATCTGATTCATGCATTGCAGCACATATAGCTAGCTTGGTCGGCTGATTTTTCGTGACTTACCAGATAATAACCACTGGGGAGTCTATGTGGTGACCAGACGCAGGAAGCAACTGCTTTGTTAAATTTAGCGTTCACACGATACACTTGCGGAAATCACTATAGCCTAGAATTAATACGATCCCAGTGGACTGTATGATAACGACTTTTTCACTTACAAATTTATCCAGTTTGACCATTGGCATATTGGTGCTGGATCCCAAATGGTAGGAATATTTTCCAGGCGGGAACAATGCTGAATGAGCTGGCATGAAACCATCAGGAAAATGATAAGCGTAAGGCAGAGCATGCAGTCAGATTTACAGTTATTGCATAGATGCTTGCTTTCCTCTAAATCTCTGATCTGTTATCTAAATTCCTGTTCAAACAAACTGAAAGTGCAAAGAACACACTGAGTTATTGTAGCTTTTCTTTTACAAGCAAGATATCTTGGTCCAGATTATAGCCTTTCCCTTCTGGAAAAAAGTAAATTGCGACCAAAGCAATCGACAAATAAAATGACACATTGCTTTTTGAGTCGCCTTACTGAAATTCACTATTTCCTATAGATGTGGGCCGCTTTTGTTATCCAGAACAGACATTCAACATGCATAAAGGTATCGATTACTGAGCTGTGTATATAGGCTTGATCGGTTTGCTGGATATCGGAAATGTTAATTTCCGCTTCACGTGGCACACATGCCACCTGCCAGGTTCAAAAACTTCGAGATTCAGACGCAATTATTATTCCTCCATGATAAACATATCAGGTTGAGTTATTCACTACGAATGATAACATCATCTATTATTCCACAAGTTCGCCAAACCTGGCTCTAAATGATGGCACGAAATGCGCCCTACGAAGCGAATTTGTATCCTTCGATTTATGCCTTGTGGTGGAATAAATTCAACTTCCGTACTTTAACTTCATCACTGAACTTTCAATCCGCAGTACAGGGTGGTGTTGCTTCGATTCATTTATGGATTTGTCCACTGAGAGTGAAATCTTTACTCAGTCTGAAGAGGGTCCAATCCGACAAAGATCCGTTGGCTCATCAGAAGATGTCCAAAATTTCATTTCCAATTCTCTGTTTAGAAATTAAATCTGGGAGTGGAAACTCACAATTTCGTCCAGTTGGATGTTTGGCTCCTTTGAGGTTTTCTTTGTATGTTTTCCGCAGCGTATTTGCATGGCTGAATCCCGGTGTTCCTCGGGTTAGTATGATTCATCGCGGTGACGATAAGTGTGCATTATTTTGGTGGTCTGAATAAGTGAACCCGCGCCATTCATTTCCTGGTAGTCCTTACTGTAAAAGTTGAGTGGTCGTGAACTTTCGCAGAGGGACATAATTTTGGTTACCATTATTTCGGTGTGATTTACATTCAGAGGGCGGGACAAAGTTTTGGGTTCTGTTCATTGTCTTCCAGTTCGTCCATGATTTTCCATGTTGAGCATTGTTTCGTGACTAGCAAGAAGAAGTACCTTTGTTGTGTTTGGAAAATCGAGAACTTTTGTTTGCATTTCAGCTTGAACTTACTTACAAGATGAATGTCCATATATCTCCCCACACAACACAATGGTTGATAAACGTCCTTTAGTACTTGAAAGCTCTAATTGAGAATTCCTTGCCAAAGAAGCCTGCCACCACTTGCAACTGCGTGATGTGAATCGTGTGATTAATTTCGGTCATCTTTATTTCCAATCCAAGCGTTAGTTAACCGCGTTGCTGATCGCTCGACAAGTGCAGCAGCTGCTGCGGATTATAAGTTGGTAATTGCCGCATTTCCGCCCTCAGTAAGGCATCTAAAATCGATTGCGTGGTAGCGGGTATAAAAGGTAGACTAATTTGCTGTTAATCGCATTTGTCAATACTGATAGTTTGTCGCTGCTCTAAGCATGGAAGGATAATAGTGGCTACGTATGAAATTCGAATTTTTCACGCTGATCTGAGAGTAGACGTAAAATTAGTCCATCCATTGAGTTGCATTTCTGCGTGCCCCAATTTTTTTCTTTACAGTTCTTCTTGTTTGTCGAAGTATATCTGTCTTTTTATGCATGAGACACCACTGCAGCAGAATTCCAGGGTTGGCTCAAAAATACGTAATGCTCCAAGCTACTCAAGTTAACCCCAAGTACTGCATCGATTAATTGAAAATTTAAAAGGGACGTATTTCCTATCTAAAGACACAACAGAGAGTAGAAGTATTCGTGGTTCCATTCGAGCTCCATAATTGTAAAGTTAAATTCCACTGACTGATTGGAATTTTATGCACAATGAGTTGGAATAAGGGATTGAAAATATGGTTACTGCCAATGAACCCCCAATCGTCTGAGGCGCTGAGGCTTGAGGTCCACATCAAGCACACTACTGCACTCAGCGTGGCATTGTTTAATGGTCCTAGCACACGGCGAACTTTTTCGGCGGAATTCGTCTGTTTTTAAACATGGCAATTACAGTGCTTAGGATTTCGAAAATGTTTCAGTCTACTGTGCCCAAACATAGTTCGCTCAATATTGACTTCATCATGAAATGCAGAATTTTTCCGGGTGTTATCAGCACACCGAATCTTGTGTTGTTGTGCGCGTTGTTCGCCTGAAATGAAGTCTCGTATAATTGTTGCGGTGTCGTCGACGATGGCGTATTTCGGCTTCGATTAAAAAAATCAAAGTTCTCGTGCATTCATCCGTTCATTCACTTTCACCCAAAAAATGCTATTAGAGACCAAGAATAACCGATTCATTCCATCCCGTTTCTGATTTATGGGTATTTGGGTGATTATGTTTGGGTTTGAAATGGTGGCTTTGTTCGCATAGGGTATCCATGGCTGCGTCAACAAGTGGCACCGGTTGCAGAGTCAGTGCTGCACCCTAGTCAGGTATTATGGCCTGAATTATATTCATGCAAAAAGCATTATTTCTGGAATCAGTGGAGCTGCGTAACACATCTACTTTTCATCCAGATCTTACCGCAGATCTGTCAAAATATATGTAACTCAGGTGTATCTACCGTTGATTGATGAGATTGTAGTTCATCTGCCCGAGTTTCGCACCCGGTCGATGAGAAAGCATCAGTGAGCACTTATATGCTCCATAAATATGCTTCATCGACAAAGAGTTTCAATCCAGTTACCAGGCTCACCAAAGATAAACGACCACCATCCGTTCAGTCGAAGTTTGGATATGGCTTTTACTCTCATTCAATTTTTGGAACAACCAGAGCGCACAAAGAAATGTTGCTACACTCATGCGTACGTCGATATATGACAAAACCCACGTTTTGTGATGAAAGCAATTTGTTTGAAATAAATCTCAGTGTGAGATACCCATTGTGCTAGCTGAGATATCCAAACCCAAAATTCAACTATTATTTTATGCATGTGTTTATGAATAATGAAGGAAAACTTACCAGGTATTTGCCATTTCAGATGCGTTTACAGAAGCAACCCCGGAAGAGTCCAATGGTGCTTTGACAGGTACATTTAGTGTATTATCTTAAAAAACACAAACATTTTGTGGTTCAGAATTTGTTATTGGAGTAAACCTGCAGAGTTGGTAAAGGCCACAGAGCGAAATTACATAATTTACAAATTTTAGATACCGAGACTGTTTTTAGTCAACCATGACAGCCTCCAATGAAAAAAAAATCACCAATGGCTTCATATGATGCAATATTTGCAAAGCCATTATTTTGCCTATCTCTTCAGGTGTTGAAATAATGGCTTGCTTATGGCATAGCCGAAACGTGAATGGTTATTCCACATATATTTCCTGTAGTTTTTCCTAAGAGGCAACTGTGAGCTGAATAATATAGTAAGTGCTAATTCAAATCTTCCCTCAAAAGAGTCAATGAACCCAAGTTGTTCGCATTTTCATCAAACGTATAATCGCTCCGCGTTGAACCGTTAGGAGTATACGCATTTGATTACCACGTTGAACCGACGGTGAACCTTGGTCATATTACTTGTGGTCCGAACAATCATCATTAACGAGACATCTGCCCGGTTATTATTATAACATGTTTTCTTTATTGTTGTTCGTTCTCCTTCAGTGTCGCTCCTACTTATGCTTTGCTTACTAGTCTTTGATAAATGTCAATATTTTGTTGCCTATCAATAATGGTTTTCAACTTTGTTTTAGTTCTACCTATTTTCAGGCGTCTACTCTGACGAAAAACCAGACCGATAGGGTATCCCACTTAGAGCTTCCCGGATGGTGGGCAAACGAACGTCCATTGAACTAACTGGACGCATTGAGAGCCCATTTTATTCTACATATCTCACACAGCAGTCAGATAGCTTTTGTCTACGGACCTAAGAGAGCAATCTGACTTGTCCCCGGACACGAGCTGGAGCATCGCGCCGTAAAAAGAAGAATGTTCCTCACATCCCGGATGTATGATTTTTTCTGTGCTGTTACCTCTCTATACGACCAGCCTGCACCAACAGGCTGCTCATATATGTGGTTGTACATCGTTTGCTGCATAAAGCATGCAGCTCCTAGAAACCATCACCGCTTCGGTGACTATTTTCTGCTCCATCTTGTTGCGCCATTATTGATTGTTTGTTTGCTTCATTCACGGTACTTACTGAAACGTCCTCCGAGAGAACTGGTTCATATCAGTGATCTACACATCACTTGTCGCCCTCATTTGTCCTTTTCACTTTGGCTGCAAACTTCATTTTATATAATAGCCACAATTGCCCTGTGAGATGTTAAGCCACCCAAATCATGTATCCATCATAATAGGGTGCACTGCATTGAGCCGAACGAAAAAAAATGGAACCTGACCGGTTCGATTTGTTCATTTCGCTCATGTATTACGCAGACTCAATCCCCCTTTAAAGGGGTTGTTGCGCGGTAGATCTTGGCGACTGCCGGTCGAATATCTCTAGTGGTTCATCAGAGGAAACTAGTTTTCCGCAATAAAATATGATGTAGCATAGAACATGTGCACGAGTCTCCTTGTACACTACGCGTTCTGAATAAAAAAAGAGGTTGCCGCTGCAGACGACGATGTGGTGATACTCGGTGCACAACCATTGCGCGCACCGGCACAAGCGGAAAACATATTAAAACAGAATGCCGTTTCAGTGGACCAGTTGGCTTATGTTCATGAAATCAAACGCTGATTGATAAATATATGAAGGAGGTTTTCTGATTTTGCCCTTGTAATATTAACATGGATACTTTTGGAACTTCTCCGGTGTACTGACAATCAATAATCTACTACCGAGAGCGATTTATAATAATATAATAATAATATAATATAATATATCATATATGTAACATAATATAATTCAGGTAGTTGAAATATACCCAGGTTAACTTTGATTGTGGCCCATATTTCAGTTAAGGTAGGCTGACATTTTTCAGAGAGGATAAATGCATGTTTACCCGATTTCGTTGAAGATGCCTGAGATAATTGCACGCCGCTGTAAAATTTTGAAGTGTAGCTGACAGTAACATTGGAAATACGGAGGGATACAGCGCGGTTCACTCCGACAAAAGAACGCACGCATATGAATGAACGAACATCCAGAGATGCTCAGTAAATGAAACCGCTCAAAAGATAGCGAATAACGCAGTATCGTTGCAGTATACCAGCACAAGAGGAATAAATTTAGAGAAACCTGTCGCATGATCACAATCCATGTACCTATGAGTGCTGACATCGAAAATAATTGGTTCAATTTCTGTGTGTGGTTAGGTAAAACCCTGAGCTCAGCTGTCACTAAAAAACAGACTTGGTTAAATCAACAAAAACTGTCCTGAAAATGTACACAAAATAGTAAATATTTTTGCCTAACACATATATAGCTTCGTGTGCCCATAATGATCCCACTTTGCTGCTGATCGTATTTTTTTCTGATTTGGCGAAAATAACCTGCAATAACAGACCCTTTGAGTGTTCATGCCGACGCTCTTTGTTTGTGCAAAATATGTTGAGGCCCGCAAGTGAGTTTTACACTGCCATGAAGAAATGGCAAATTTAATGTTGCAAACGGCGGCCTGTATGCCTAAATTTAATCATTTGAAAGATCGGTATATAGCAAAAAAGGTGATATGAACAGTTTTGTAACAGATTTTTTTGTGAAATGTGTTCGTGAACAGTCAATTTACCATCGGAGTTTATGTTCCTCTGCTGATTGCCCGCGCAGCAACATGGTAGCTGAAACCAGTGCATCAATTTAGCCCCAAGGTTCTGCGAAATTCACTGAGGCTCGTGTCAATAAATACCATCTCAGTATGAGAGCATAAGTAAGGGGAAAATGTCGCCTACTAGTAACTCATAGGATTTGATCACTTGTTTTTTCCTTTTCCCGAATGAGAACATGCTACGATATAATACAGTAAGGTGTTGTCCTTTTTGCTTCCTTGTTTTTCGCTGAAATCTCCACACGCTGAACATCAACTCATGAGCACGATGTCGAATTTATATTTGGTTGAGCCCACCTTGCAAATGTCATTCAATAACAAGTTAAATTCGTCGGGCTACATTGTCCGACACTGAATGTGAGGCACGTTGCCGAATATCACGATAATTTCCCACCAGGTTTCGGCAAGTGTTGAGTAAAAATATTAAACAATGTCGGCATGCATATTGTAAGGTTTCATCAATTGATCTGCTAGTGCCCTGCTTGCCACCACACCCTAGGCCACCATCCTTAGCGTGTTTTATGCTTCAGGTTGCGACGTATAATTCCCTACTATTTTAGCCGTTGCAATGTTGCGGAAATATGTAGCAGTACAATAAGGTGTAATAAAATGTACAACCATAGTCAAAATTAAAAATGCATATGCTACTTCTTTATAGAACACCACGGCGCCAAAGAACGCGCACTCAAGCACAATATTGTATTACACATCCAAATGTTATCCTGAGTCGCAAACATGGGTTAAATAATAATTTCCAGTGGAAACAATTTAGTTAGGGGAGAGTTCGATGGTCATACATGCAATTCGCCTTTTGGAAGGTTGTCGATTACCTAGGGATGATCTGAATATACGGACCGTTACTTGATGTCAAATACTGTATAGTCAGCACATGTAATACGTTCTACTCATTGATATTTGGCGCGCAACCAATTGGGAAATTATTAATTAGGTTCTACGCATATCTGAAGCTTGAGAGGAAATCCGGATATTTAAAAACATGTGGCTCTTGCAAAAATTGAGACCAAGATCGCGGTACTTCTGAGTAGCTAAATCAAAAGCAGATTTAGATCTACCGATCCACATGAGTAAACGGCAAAGCATACTGTTGTCGCACTGACATGCAGCTTTGGATAAGCTTCGAACGCATAATTTCTGGGTGCGACTTCGGTACGAATTGGTTGTTTCCCACTCCACAAGCGCACACTTCCTTAATTTAAGTGCCTACTAACTAAGCATCATGTATTTGAAACATTTTCACTTCCTTTTTTGTGGTTTCGTAGAAAGCTCACCTTTAGTTGAGCGCACACAATCGTAATCTTTGTGTGGGGTCATAAACACTGCTTCCGCATAGAGAGTTCCCAGGAGAATAACGGGACACGACACTAATCATGGGCTTTTGGCAAACAAAATGTTCGGATAATAATATAGACCATCAGAAATCATCGTTTTGCCTGACCTGTTTGTAATTGCTGGTACCAAGGGCAAACAAAAATGTGTCATTTTTACCATATGCATATAGGAATATAGGAGACGGAATTAAGGGTAAATTAAATGATATATAGTTTCGAAGTGTGACTGCGAATTGAGGAATTCAAGAAAGACATTTCTGAAGAAATCAAACTAGTGTTTGTTTTCTGGTGAATATGGTGGTTTGAGGTATTTTAGTGTGGGAAGCGGTTCTAGAAAAAACATGAACAAGCACTTTGAGAGAAAAAAGATTTTTCCAGGTAGAATCCCTACTTAACTTGATTTTACCGGCTGTAGCTAATTCACTAGATTGCTCTGCTATAAAAATAATTACAGGCAGGTTGGATGTTGAGGCAGCGTTAACCTATTTTGCTTGGCGATGTCACGGTACGTGTGCACTGGTCGATTTTGACATCAGTGGTGAACATGTTATCAAAGTATGGTAATTACTCAAAGTCCAATCGAAAGTGTAAAATCTCAATTTAACTTGGCTGGATGAAAAATATTTTAGACGTGCATGGATTTATCACTTTACTAATGTATAGCAACCACTACGGCCTATTTAAATTCTGGGCTTCATATATATATATATATATATATTGGGATTCATGGGTCTACAGAAAACTGAAAGCCGAATTAATGTCAACTTGGGCCAAGTACCATAGCATCTGTATCCCAATAATCGTCCAAATCCATTTTTGATTGAGCTAACGGTGCTGATTGCTTTATTTTGCGCACACATGCTTACTTACAAGAAATAGCGGATATTAATTGTATTCTTGCTTCATAAGATAATACGCCAACATAATCCTGGGGAATCAGGTGACACTTCAATGTTTCC
The DNA here is from genome assembly GCF_000715545.1 of Opisthorchis viverrini. NCBI lineage: Eukaryota > Metazoa > Platyhelminthes > Trematoda > Opisthorchiida > Opisthorchiidae > Opisthorchis > Opisthorchis viverrini. Next base: position 776,872 of record NW_008751711.1, read on the forward strand.
ATTACCATGCCAAAATTCACAACAAGTTTCCATGAAACTTTGCCTTCGTAATACGCATGTACCGGTGCATGATACTAACAAAAACGAATTCCAAGCTTGCCAGCTGCCAGTAGGCTGACTTTTGACTAAGTTAACCACCATAAAAGATACCAGGTCAAGTGTCGTTTTTTCGTCTGGGCATTTCAGTTCCGTTCAGATGGTGATACAAGATTAAGAAACTTTACAAGATTAAACAAAATCCTGAAGCGGCCCCGTATCATCTAATACGTTGACAATAAAATTTCCCGCATTTATTCTGTCCCCATTTGTAATCCCCGCCCCCGTTTTGCGTTCAGTTTGTATATACAAACTGTCGTTAGTTTGTCTTTACCACTTCATCTATTTGACCCTGAGGTCATCTGGCCATTTTTGCCGAAGTTTCACGTGTGAGTGTCGCACGTGGGAGCCCGTTTACTTACTGGGTTTGTAATTTTGTGGTCCACGTGGACCGTTTGTTTTAGAAGCTTATCTACTGTCGAAGTTTGTATACTTTGTGAATTGGTCTTACACTAATGGTACCGTGAAGAAACCCAGCTCCGACTTCTTTTTGCCTGCCCGGAGGTTCCGGTATTACGTGTCACTCGAAGATATCGTTCGACCGTTACAGTACTCGACATCTTATGTCGAATTGTTTTAAAGTAAAGCTGTCAGCTTTCGGAACCATTTTGTAGGAAACGGGATCAAACGACGCGGAAACGTGTTAAGCTGCGGAGGAAATAGTTGTTTTATTGCAAATATGCAAAAAAGGCCCAAAAACAGTGTCAAATAAATTACAGAAACTGTCTACCAAAATTAATACAATATGTAATCATCAGGTACTCATTATGCAAGCAAGAATAGAAGCGATTGCAAATATACCGGGTTTCGAACAATAACGAGTCTCACCAAATTTATTTATTTCAATAATGAAGCCACAATTCCTCTAAAAATGATGCCCCCAGATATTTTGTTATGAGAAAAATACGTCTATAGTTGCCGGGTAAAATACGCGACACTACTAACCGATATTGACTCACAAATGACTCAAAGGATTTTTCTCATTAAACAAACTTTCGGGCGGATGTTTCTGTTTAGATGAAGCGATTGTGGCCTTTTATCAATAAGCATTTCCCCTTCCAAGACGCTGCACAATAGGCGTCCAACTATGAAGAACGCGTCCCAAGATTCTGGGTAACAGATTAGGTGGCCGGCATACATTTATGTGCAGTTTAGCAGTTGTGCAAACTATTGTTTATTGGTCTTCGCTTGGATTTCGAAACTATTTTATTGTCAAAATTAGCTTGATGGGTGGAAACGTCATTTTTTAGATGACGCTTATAAAACTGGGCTCATAAACCTACTTCGTATTCGATATGAAAATGATATGTGGGTATCACAGAATTGCAAACATGTTACGTATTTCAATCGTCAGAGACATTCCACATTGCACTCATTTAATAGGCAAACATCATCCAAAGGTGGCTAGATACTCGAGATATCATGGTGTACTTTCATGAAGGAAATTATTCACAAGGTTGCGGGCAACTCTCTGATATCCTACGATCTTCTGAGGTTGCTATAGAGCCCATAGAGCTTTTCGGTTGTCGTACGATATCAAGCAAGGACGTTCTACGCCAAGGCGTAAACGCAAGACCAAATAAAAATATATCTGATAGGGTTATCCTCAGTAAATTGTGATGCTAAATACATTTTTAACCACCAAGATACATTTGGGTCACCTTGTGTTCAATTTGGAGATTGTGCACTGCATATCAACCAAAATCGTCTTCTTCCTCACACAACTCAATCTGCACAGTCTGACGTTTAAAAATCATTCGCCGTTTGCGAAATAACATCTGGATGTCATTTCTCAAAACAAGGAAGTACTATAATTCGTGTTGATGTGGGTGCTGGTGGCTGGTATTTCAGCTTCTTCCATCCTTTTGGTTTCACGCTATTGGATTGCCTTGGAGACTATTTCCGCTGAGAAAGTTCATTCACCAATCCATTCAGAAAATCATGTGCGAAGTCAAGTGAACTGGTGAACACCAGTTACGCTGGACATTTCTTGAGACAAGCGGCGAATTCATAGGATAAAATGAACATGGATGTCACCTGAGAGTTAGCCCGCTCTGGCTTACAGCTTTATTATATTGGCGAATTACGGTGCACTGAATTTTTCCAATTCACAAGCATATAGACAAACAACTATCTGAATTTAATCATGCTCCTGATAACTGAAATTTTCTATTTTGCGTCCAAAAAACAGTAACATTCATACCGTGAGGAAAAACCATGCAAAACAATTTTTCTGTGAATTTCAATCTTTATACAATTGGCAAAGTTGAGTATTTTTAACGCGATATAATGATTTGTGAGGACTTGCAAAAACGACAAATAAATTATATTACTTCTGAATAGTTAAATAAAAGATCGAAAATACTGATCGTCGTTAATACACATTGTCCGAGTTCATTATTGTTAGTGTTTGCTGTTTCCGTTGTTGTAAAGTGTGCACACGCTGGATATGAGGACAGTGCACACGTTTTCCACGTATAGCGGATGTCAATTTTCTTGTTTTATTAATCAGAGCAGATATTGCGTCCTAGCAAAAACAGGGAGGCCACATTTTTGTCAAGACCATGCTCAGATCCACAATAATTCCCCTGAAAACTTGTCTTCGCATCAGAGCATGAAGTTCTAGAAAAAAATAATCTCAAGCATATATCACTATTCCCGGTGAAGTGAAACTGGATTGGAAACAATTATGGTTATTTGGCTTGGACAGGTAATTGTTCATGCCTCATTTTCATCTGCGATCGTCCGTTACATTCAGATTGTGATACAAGGTGGGGATATTGGACGAGTTTGAACAAACTTGATAAATTTCACTGTGCTAACAGCACACGTGATATACATCTGAAGTGGAATAAGCGTAAACCTTACCCATGATAGTCTGTGTTTATACAATAAAGGTTTAGCTAAATCTGGCATGCAGGAATGTCCGTTTACTTTGCATAGCCAACAAAATTCTCTGTAATGATTTCCTAATATTCATAAATTGTCTTAGCGCGTTTAGCAACAAGCGATTGCTGCTGAAGCCGTGTGAGTGGATATGAGATTACTGATTCAAATAAGACAGAGGTTTATTACTCGGCAGTTAAATAAACCATATTCATAACTAGGCTATGAGCGGCATACCATGCCCAAAAGGATTGATTACTGCACATTAGGTGCATAATACATGAAGTTATCCCGCGCGTATAAATTTCATAAATGGTTTTTTTGGCCATGTTACGAGATAGTGCACTACCGAGTGGACTTCTTTTTCAAATATGCACCAAAAGAAAATCGCAGGGACAGTGGTACTCTATTTGCATTCATAAATTAATGAATATTATTATGATCAGTAAATGAATGTCAGATTCTGTAAAAGTTTACGAAAGTTTCTGCGTTCTAAAGATTGAACTGACAAACTGCTCGGTCTGTTAATATCAGCCATATGTTCAAATTTATATATATATATATATATATATATATATATATATATATAAGGCAACAGCGGTTTTAAACGTCGTGATACTACGCAGCCTACACTACACATTGAACGATATTTGCCGTGACAAAACTTAGCAGTTTACAAAATACGATAATTTATATAGTGTTACTGATCGAGGTGTTCACTTTTAAATAGGAACAGTTGCTTGATGCCAAAACTTCAGAAATGTGAAAATCGTGCGAGCCATTCCAAAGACATTCTAACTGCTTATGAAGTGCGTCTAGTTTGTCGACTGCAAACCAGTGAACTTGTCAATGATTTCGTGAGAAATGAAGTAAATTCAAAAAACGAGTGAGCACTGGATAGAACGCAACGGTTTCTCCAGTTTACCCCAACTTTCTCCAGGTCGCATTTATCCCAGCAAACGTCACCTGTGTTCGTTTTGAAGAGGAGGACCCTATGGGACACTCAAACACTAGTTCATTCGGATGATTTGTTTCGTCCACGCTAATCAGAATGGCATCAGCATTATGTCCAGCTAGGATCCCCCGGCTTTGTGTGCTTCATTAGAAACAAGCAAGACCGTCTAGTTTATGCCTTCTGAGAATTTAGTTAGGCCACCAACTTGGTTCCTTATTTTGGGGGATTCGTAATCATGAAAGCGTTATTGACAAAATTTCCAGAGATCATTTCAAAAACTATTGTTCAAAATGTTCATAAATTTCGCGCAATTTATTTTGCAGGATGGCTCTGTCGCGTTTTCCCCCGAAACTTTAGATACCGCTGAATAAAGCCCATATATCTCATAAAATCCTAATGTATACTACACACTCACTGCACCAGTATTGCATATGTTTTTACGAGCTGTTGTACTGATTAACCGGAAACGTGTGTCGGGATAAAAATAATGGCCCAAACTATTCCATCAGAGTAGGCTGCAGGAACAAAAACGAATATTTGAGAGCATCCGATATCCTTAGGTCAGTGACTTCAAAGAACGTGCGTCTATCTATTCCGCATCATATACACAAATCAGAGTGGTTGTCAGACAAACGTGACACGTATGTGCATGTCGAATACCTCCTAAATTTATGTTTCTACTACGTATAAAACAGTGACCACTTTGCAGCGATCATTGGTATATTTGTTCTGAAGACCACGAATCGATTATTCAAATTATCCTGAATCGCACCTTTTGTCACACAAAAAGTGATTAAGAATAGGCATCGGTGGAGAATAGGCCAATTCGCCGACGGATTCCTTGCAGCAGAAAGGCCGAGTTTCTTTACATGCCACCACGAAGCCGACAAAGAATTGCAAGGATCTTGATGTAGGGCGAAAGAAGGCTGCGATCACCTAGAACTGCATGCGCGGTCGGACAGTTCTTGAGGCTGCTGAGCCGCAATTTCTCTAGAATTCATGTTCACTACATTAGGTTTCTTTCACGCAAGCATTTGTGGATTCATGCAATAGCCTTTCGATCAATAACCTCGGTACACACAAAACAAAGCTCGTACGTACAGTACTACTACGTACGTGCTACTACGTACAGTAACAGGATAGCGATTGTCATAATGCTAGCCGTGAAGTATACAAACAATGATCCAACATGCGCGAGTTTAGCCAGAAAATATGGGATTCCGTACAATCAATTACTTAGGGCATCATTTGATTCGGTGGGTGAATGTTACTCGGTAGAGACATGAAATGCATACTAATGACCCACAATCAACCCTTTATTATGCCAACTTCTGTATTAACTTTTCGCTTAGATTCCTGTCCGATTCAACAAATTGCCACTGTTCTCTTAGATTCTTCCTCTGGAAAAAATTGGTGTCCCCTGCTAGAAAGTGTCTCCTTTATCTGTCTGCATTTGGTAGTTCATGGTTCTCCCAATCATGCCATCGTCAGTAGCGGACTGTGAATCGTAATCACTCGGTTTGATTGTCTGCAACTCCCTACCGGAATAATCCATAGACGCCATGGGGAATTCAACGTATTTGCGACACAAAACATACTCCAATGAACAAATATTTTCGTGACCAACTGTAAAAGAAGAAGACGCGCAGGGTCATTGCTCTTTTTGCACTGATGAACGTCAAATCATCCAACTTAGCCTTGAAATGCAACAGCTCTTTGCTTGAGTATATCGCTACTTGATCAAGTTGAAACACGCCTACACCAGAATCCGCAACTAGAGCACTAATAAAGAGGAGATTATCTCGAAAGTTACATTAACGCACCGTGTCTCGCTCAGATTTATTTAGAAGGGCAGAGAGCATAATCCGGAACATGTGGCACTTAAAACCATTGCACAGTTGTCATACCTGATTCAAGCAAACATCCATTTTCACGGCCAAAAATAATGATGCTTCAAGACGCAAAGTTTTCATTCAGTCTGTTATTAGGGAAGAAGTGAAAACCCGGTAGTAAAGGGAAATAAGTAAATAGTATACCTGTAGATATGTCAGATTTTATTCTTGGCATGTCCGGGTCTTAAAATGAACTAAATCGACGTGCTCCAAAAGGTGGAACTTCACTTCAATGGCACAAGTTCCCCTTCAAAGTGAAGGACTATTAAACTCTGCCGTTTCGGGGCTTCCGCTTTTAGCACTGTGTATGTGAAATTATCCTGCAGGTTCTTGTTCTCCCATTGCGTTGCTGGGCATCACACAACTCAGGAAAGCGGAGTAGAATACGGGATTGAAACGTTGACATGTTTGGATATCCCTTGACAGGCCCAGGAGCAAATTTGGAGGGGAAGGTTTCCCCCGGCCAAGCGACGACACCTATGTCGTGCAGCCTTGAGATGTATACATCCAAAAAAGATGATGAATTTTATCCGTAACAGTTGCGAAATTGCATCAAGTTACATCGTTTATCGTTGTCTGCTTGCGTGCAAAATTAATGCTCACCATTGACCACAACACCAATGTTAGTTGTTGAAGTTCGAGGTTAAAATATGATTAACACGCACGCCCGATTTTGCCAACCGAAGCTGTCAGACGACAGTCAGTCGGTCAGGTATCCACTAAGCGACGGCAAAATCTCCCTGATGGTAAACAGGTTACTTGATGTTAGCTTCTAAGCAAAATAAATCATTTCGGCACACGACACGTGTGGCACATTCCCTTCGCTCTCCTGCTTTACCCCAATAGGATTTACTAGCAGCACTTTGTGCATTTGCTGCTGCGAGAAAATAATGCTTCTGGCTTAGGATACTTGGGACCTACAATAATGGCGAAGAATGACTGTGACTATTTTGTCGCTTTCGTATGACACTACACACTGACCAATATTGTCTTTTTATTGGTCCTGTAATAAGCCTCACACGTGCGTAAATGAAAAAAAAACATTTCTCTTGCAAAAAGCACAAGAAAAATATCCGTTTTTATTGGTCTAACAAGTGGTGTCAATAGGCCTCTTTAATCCACAAATTTATAACTTCTTAGACAACCACGAAGAATTGATGGAAATTTAGACTAGCCGGTGGCTCCACCTCAGTAGATCAGATAGATTGCCAAAGATGACCGGGAGGATCTGATGCAACTTTTTAACAATGAATGAATGCCCATAATTTTGTTCCATAGGAATGTGAAACCACCAAAACGCTGGCGAAAATCTAGGGGGTGATGGTGTGAGAACTGGAGTTCCCTCTTCTATCTGTGGTCGTCCCTGTCTTTAAGCACTAGCGGAGGCCGGCATGCCGCGATGTCCAAAGAAATTCATACACGATTGCACGTATGTGAGTGAAAGATCGTAAAAAATATTATCTGGGAAGTTAGTTTGCCGCTACCAAATTTCCTAACGTTTTTTGCTAGCATCAACACGGTGTATGTTAGTTCAACTTCCCTTGATGTACTAACCATGCAGCAAAAGCATCCCAACAGCAACGAATATAAAATTTCATCTTACAGTAGCAAAAGATCATTCGTACGTTAAATCGGACATATCTAGGCCACCCAAAAAAGTGCCTCCGTGGAAGACCTTGCGAATCTTTCTGATCACATTCCAATCTCCAAAAATTTGTTTGAACAAGATCTGTTATCATAGTGACTGCATAGAATTTTGGTATATTTATACAGAGCAGTGTACTGCAAGAGATCCCGAATGCAGTCACAGAGAATTACCGTGAATGTGAAGTACAGAGCCTTAGCATAAGGAAAAATTGCCTATTGAATGTGTGTGCTCTGAGCTTGGAGATTTTTTACCGTATTCCCCTCCGTGTGTTTGCCAAGCTTTGTTCAAAGGGGGCATAATTAAGAATTAGGTTCCCTCGGAGGCGACATCAAGCATCGCGAGACGCGTTTTATAGTCCACGGATTTGAGGTCGGTAACCATTCTCGTAGCGGCTCATTGGACACGCTCAATGGTCGTTCAGCTGTAACATCATCTCGGTGCCTGGATGCCATGCCAGCCGGAGGAAGCATGAGGGCTGGGATCCTGCCAGGTTGCCCAAGCCTGGACAGGAGAAGTTGGGTCGCAGACGTCGTGTTCGAACCACGGACATTCCCGTCGGTGAATTCGCGCTCTAACCACTTGAGCCATCTCGCCCCTAAGAGGCTAAGAAGTGTGAGTTGAGGGGTGTAATGTCGGCCTCCGGTATGCTCTAATACAAATCAATCAAAATGTATTAAAATTTGTAATAATGTAATACGATAAACATTTTTCTCCAAAGCTTGTTGAAATATAATGTGCTTTATACAATGCTATAATGTCGTTTGATATACTGAAATGCATTACTTCACATCATATATTTTAAAATATCATAATGGAATACATTAACATTGAATATATTTTAGTGTGACAGTTTATAGTACAGCTTAGAACAAAATATTGTGCGTTATAATATGTAAAAAAAACATGAAGTCGTTCAGAATTATAATTTGACTTGATCAGTTTTTTGGCGCCACACCTACACGGTTCAAACATATCTGCGATGAGCACGAGGTAAGTTTGACACATTTAAAGTTTTACATTTTCAGTAGGCGCACTGGACTACCTGTTTGATTCCTAAGCACCTTTAGGTAAGTCTCCAAATCTCCTTACAGAAAACCTATGAGCAAATGATCTTCAAATATAGAGGTGCCTCAATTCATCATCCACAGCTGCACTGACGATGGCAAGTAAAATCCATAATCGTCGTCCGGTCAACTTAGGCAAAATAAGTTGTCCAGATTGGAAAGCTGGTCAGAATGGATCTTTAGGTAACTCGTGCCTAAATCGTGACATGGGCTTCATTTTCAGACAAAGGTAATGCTTTTAAAATTGAATTATGTTGCCCGAAATGCATCTTGAACCATCTACCCCTGGTCTTTTCGCCAGGCTGCACCAGAGGACTTGCGTTGGATTATTAAACCTATGCTTCAGTGCCTATATTCCATCTGACGCACAATTCATCCAGCCGGGTAACCCAGTCATCTCGTGCGTAGCTAACTAGACGTGAATCTGTTGAGACGCTAGTTTTGTGGGATTTGGTTAACAAGATCTCTCCAAAATTATGCGTGAAATTGAGACATAATTACTGCAACATTTAGGTGTGGATAGCATTATCTGTTTGATCGTACACCTCCATGTTAAGCTGAATTATTGATGACTTCAAATTTCCTCGCGTTCTGGCTAGAAACATATTTTAACCTGATATCCTTAACTTTTCCGGGTGAAAACCAAATCTAATTTTAACGTGGGGTTTGTCTTGCAGCAGAATTCAACTTCTGTCAGCATCCTGTGCGGTATTACCAAAAGACAGCCGCGTAGGTGGAGAATTCTATGTAGAAAACCAACCCAAAATTTTTGCGATACAGCGGGTCAACAGCTATCACGTGAGGAAGACGGGCGCCACGCTCTATTCTTCATTTAGTTTATTGAAGCCGCATGTCGAGTTATTGTTGTGAAACCTGGATCCTTTAATAGATCCTAAAGTTGGTAATGTTCTGGAATATTGGTAGCTCGGGTGTATTGGTTGGTAATTGATCAGGTGGCCGTTGATCTGTTCGCCGAGCTTGGAAATTGATTTGCAAAGTTTCGTCACCATTCGAGGAGACATCTTCCAACAGCGCACTGACGATGTCTCCTCGATTGGTGAAGAAACGTTTGCAAATCAATTGCCAAGCTCGGCGAACAGATCAACGGCCACCTGATCAATTACCAGATCATAAAGTGCATAGATTTATTTTGTAACGACTGTGAACGGACCAGCTCTGCATTCCTCGAATTTCGGTCGCGTGCAGAAACATTCGAAGGGCATCGAGAATTTTCGCACACTCCAATGTTGCGCTTATTTATGGGACGGCTGAAAGATAGGTAAAATTGATGATATCAGCTCACATGTAGCAGTGTAGACTGTGGTTAGAATGGCCTTTTGTAAACCTAACACACAATTTAGCGTGAGGAGCGGAGGTGCACTGGTTAGTGCACGCAAAAATGAGTCCGAAATGCCCAAATTGATCTTCGTAAATATGCACTGATTACCTTTTCACACACACTGGACGAAAGCTTACCACATCAAGAATAGTGGTGCAGAAAACCCGGGGTCCCAGATGGGCAACCCGATAATTTCGCGATGATTTCTTTCACATTCTCGTTGAAAGGACATGATGGCCTACACCTCCGATCATCTCTGAGCCTGGTCAGTGGCTTACATGCGGTCCTCCAACCCGACCGCACGAAAATGGATGCGAGACACTCGATTCTCATGACCAGCCAGCTGTTTGTGGCAAAGACTGGTGAATTTATCTGGCCAACAGGGAGCATGTTCAAACTACTGCGGTTACGATGAAGACCATATGTTTTCATTAAGGTAAATCCTTTAGACAATGCGCAGTGTGCAGACGAGGGATTACAAATTTAGGAAGTAGCCCACTCTGAAGTAAAACCTTGCTCCATGGTAAGTTTTTGTTGCTTGTGGATTGCAGTTGGGATGTTTATTTTACGCAGTACTCGCCTATATAATGGACATTCAGGTTGTGCCGCAGTGTCCAACACGTATACGGACAGAATATGGACTCCTCTTATAAAGGCAAACAGCCGATCGCAAATGTACCTGTCTTACTTACTGAATGTGAAGGGGGAGCGGTAGACCCATAGTTGTTTCCGGGGTAGCGGTACACCAGCTAGCAGAAAATGCCCGTGAAAGGCGGTTGACCTCACCTGACTGAATTTAAAAACTGCTTCAGCATCAAAGATTTCTACACCCCAATCAAACGCTAAAAAGGTTGTAAATGTACGAATAACACAGGACTTCAAGTTCTAGTCCTCATCAGTGTCCAAACTGCTCAAAGCATTTTCATTTCCGCAGCGGGGAGTATCGCCATCTGGACTTGCATTCGGAAGCGCGGAAAAACGAACACGAACTCGGTGCGGCGCATTTCATTTAACTTGATGGTTGTAAGGTTCGCATGATAGGGTAGCACTGGGAGAAGATGTTAGCCAATGAGCGAGCCGAAATTGGTTGTTCAGGCCTCGCTGTTGAAAGGAATTATTCATGCCACCGTAGTGAAAAAGTCTCTTTCCGAAACCCTTTTTCGATACACAGGTACTTGTCTATGCGGGGGAGATGCAATTTGCCTGTCAAGCGTGCAAGAATAAATTTTCAAATTCACATACTTTGAGGCAGCACAAAAAACAATGTCGGCAACAGGACACCACGTACACATGCTTGAAATCAGCAAATGATTTTGAGCACTCATGGTGATCATTTCAATTGCCTTTCAGCAAACTCATTGAAAAATATCAGTAAAAATAACTACACTGTTTTTTCGAACCATGGATAATTTATCGGTATTTTTTATCTGTACTAGTAACCATATCGGCCAACTCTGCACTCTTTGATTTAATCACTCATCATGCACTGCATGACACGAAAAGAATCAGATTCAAGCTTCACCTTCATTTGTGTATTGTCTCAAACGTACCATAAACGATGGACCAGGTACGCGCAAGATGAGTCAACCACAACATAGCCTACATAAAGCAAATATACATTTGTGTTATGAAAGCGAAACAATGACTCCATGAAAAGTAAATGCAGCTTGGTCAGTGAAGAAATCCCCAAAATGAAAAAACTCCGGTTGTGATGTATGCAGAGGTATAATGTATATTTGATCTACGGTGGATCAAAAGGAGCGCTTGGCAGAAACGCGCGCGGCAACATCCATTTAGGATAATGCTAGTCAGGAGGATTACCCCTGGGGTTCACCAGCCAAGTTTTCGGAGACACATCAGTTTCCAAGTCACCAGTGCATTTCAATAAGCAAGTCCGATTGCTTTGCAAAGTAAAGACGTCTGGGCACTACGCTCATGTCATTTACACCATGATTTGCGTCCATTATGAGTGAGATCATGAAAGTCGCTGCTGACTACATCCTCGGTAGTCCAGCTCTCAGCTAAAAATGTCGTTGCTGAAAAAACGCCGCAGCTAACCACACACTGCCATCACATCGGCATGCTGATATTCGGCATTAGGCAATTTGCACTTTTTCACATTTTACGGCGAAACCATCAGCTGTTAACAACATAAATACGCACTGTTCAAAAGGTGGTGCGCAACAAAATGTAACCACTGTTAAACTGGGTGGGACGTTGACTGATGTTCACTAAATGTTCAAAAGCAAAAAGTATTCCTTTGAACAGTTTTCCTCGGGAGATTTCACGCTTTGCAAGAGACCACCTTTGTACGACTCCTTCACATATCTATAGGAACGAAAACTGCTGTTAACGCTGGCCTCATCCACGTACCCATGCTGCCTAATTGTGCCAGAAACCTGTAGCATAACGTGGCATTCTTCAGGTTTCTGTCTATGCCGCAGCACACTTTCAAGGCCTTTGAGATACGATTCATGATACCCTGTATTGTCCATGCATTAATTGAGCCAGCCTATCGTCTGCTTCCTTTTCAGTCTTCCTTCGTGAGCTAGACGATAAAGACAGGATAGCAAAGAAACATGTTAGCTCGTAAACTCAAAGAAGTAATCAAAGAAGTTTTAAGAGGGCTACTAAGGCAAAAGTTTGCAGGACTTGCAAATAAAGCTTTAAAATAAAGCTTCGGTGATGCCGAAAAGACGGATTTACGAACAAATCACATATATAAGATTGTGAAAAATTGTTATCCGATAAAGTTGCTGGGAATTAGTATTGTGCAAACGCTCCATAACGGAGTGCCCCCACACTATTGTTCCTGAGCACGAGAATTTTGTTTGCATTCGGCCCTCTATGATCCTTCGTGATTTCAACCAGGCGTTCCTTTTAACACAAGAGACGAAAGATGTCGCAGTGTTCGAGGGAAATTCGTCGGGGTATGCCAGCTTTTCCTAAACACAGTGAGAATAATAGAGATTATCCCATTTGACTGCCCATGAAACATTTTTGCGTCACCAGATAGCGGAAATGTTATTTCCATGGGACTTCTTTCACTTCGATGGTTCATACTAAAATAATCGTGAAGAGGTTATCAGGTTTAAATTGGATTGTTGTTTAAATGTCATTTGTGTAGGTTTGAGGCTTTCGGGAGTATAAGCAACCAAAGTGAGAACACGCCTACCACACCGTTTCACTCGACAACAATTTCTAGGGTTTCAAAAAAAGTGGTTTCACTTTGTGGCTGAAAACACTTGCGCAAAAATTGGCCTAATAAATTGCAAGTCGTCAACAGCGGGCAGTCTCTGAACATACGACTTACATTCAGATGGAAGCACTGAAGGTTGTAGAAAATTTCACATACTTCGTTAGTTGTTTGTTGTTGATCAGGTGGCTGTTGATCCGTTCGCCGAGCATGGCAATTGGCGTTTCGTCACCACACGAGGAGACATCATCAGTGCGCAGTTGAGTGGGTACTTCTTCCTTGCCTGCGTGCGCTTATATAGCATTCGAGGGCCATCTGTTATCTTCTGACGTGATTGGCTACTTAAAGTGTAACAAATTCGGTGAATCTATTGGTTCATTTGTGATCTTTGTTGCGTTGTGGTCTGCGTTCCTTTGTGTCGATTGGTTATCCTCACGGCATCTATTTTTAGTAGTTCGTTCTCCTGCCTTGGGTTGTATTGCGTTGTGGTCTGACGTTCTTGAGTTTGACTGTTTGCTTGTGCCGCCCTATTTCCTCCACCGTAGCGGTCAGCGTCCCTTCGTCCGTCGGTTGATTTGGTGCTTAGATTGGGCGCTTCCTCCAATCCAATTGATGTGTCCGTTTGAATGATGTTTTCCTCCTTCTCTTATGATTTCCTCGTCTGGTTGATTTTGCAGCTTTAAGCTCGGTGGTTCTCGAGTTCTCTTGCTCTTAGTGGCTGGTAAATGGGATCAATTTCGATGTGTTTGTTGATCGCCTCTTCGGTGGAGTTATATGCTTCCATAAATTCGGGTTCGTTTTTTGTTCTTGCCTGAGCCAATATGCAGACGCCCCTCCAGTCGAACTCATGTCCTTCTTGATCTTTGTGTGCAGAGATGAGGGAGAACTGATCGTGCCTCTTGGTGGCGAGCTTGTATTCATTCATTCTGGCTGAGAGCTTCCTACCTGATTGTCCTACATACCGTTTGTCGCAGTCCTTGCATTGGATCCTGTATATGACATTGTTCTTCGCCATTGGATCTAATTTCCCTTTTGGTCTTGATAGTGTCCTCCTTAGAGTGCTCGCAGGTTTGTAAGCGACCAATATATTGTGCTGTCGTAAGAGCCTTGCCGTCATTTCAGCGGTGTTCTTGATGTACGGGAGTGTGATTCGCTTACTTGCATTTTGTCCTGTTGCATCGTTCGTATTTGGCTTCCTGAGTGTTCTCCAGATGAAATTCCTCGGGTATCCATTTTTCTGAAACAATCTGTATAGGCGCTTTTCTTCTTTGATCTTGGATTCTGTTGTGCTGCAGTGTGTCTCGATCCGCTTGAAAAGTGTCCGAACGCAGCTTTGTTTGTGGCAATTTGGATGGTTGCTGTGGTAGCTGAGGATTTGGTCCGTATGTGTCGCCTTTCTGTAGACTTCAGTTTGTAGCTGTCCGTTCGGCAATCTAGTGACAATGACGTCCAGGAACGTCAGTTTTCCGTTGTTTTTGTCTTCACTGGTGAAGTTGAGGTCGTCAAAGACGTTGTTTAGCAGTTGGATTACTCGTTGCAGTTCGCTTCTTTTGATGCTCACGAATGTATCATCCACGTGACGAACCCATATTTTGGGATTTATATCGGGCAACACGATTTGTTCCAATTTTTGGATTGCGACTTCTGCAATGAATCCTGAAATCGGCGATCCCATTGGTGTCCCTCGTAGTTGTTCATAATATTCTCCGTTGAACCCAAAATGTGTGATCAGGCATAAGTCGAGTAATCTGCAGAGGTCTTCCTTCTCCAGCGATCCAGGTGGTGTGTCGTTGTTGTCCAATAATTCGGCCACAGTTGTCTTGGCTGAATCGTGATCTACAGACGTGAATAGTGATCTGACATCAAATGAAGCCATTATTTCGTCCTGATCGATGCTTACGTGTTTTAGTTTCTCCAAAAATTGTCCCGCATTGTTGATTGAGTATTGCGACCCACCGATGAGATGCTTTAGCCTTTTCCACAGTTCTTTCGAAAGATTGTAGGTCGCTGTTCCAGGAAGTGATACAATTGGCCGGAGAGGTATTGATTCTTTGTGTACCTTTGGGAGTCCGTAGAAGCGAGGAATGGCCGAATCACGAGCTCTCATTCTCCAATATTCCTCTTTTGTAATCTTGTGGAGATCTTGGAGTTGCTTCAAGTTCTTATTGATTTTGCTTGCTAGCTGCTTGCTCTGGTCGCGTTCAAAGCGGCGGGACGTAGTTGTGTCGTTGAGTATTGCCTTTGGTTTATTGATGTAGTCCGGTTTGTCCAGTTGTACCGTAAATTGCACCCCAGAATACCTGAGCCTCCGCACGTTGTTGTAGCTACACTTGTAGCACCATCAGTTATCAGTACGTACGTCAACAGTCCCCCGCTACATATATACTCAAGAGGCTCTTTGACTGCTCCGAACACTGGACCCACACCGGACGACTCAATGGTTCTCACTTCATGGCCTTACAGAACCCTGGGCACTTTATCGCTTCTACAAATGGATTTTATGCTCCACCATCCGTGAAAACTACAAATGCACCCATCAGCCCAGTAGAACGCTCTCCTGGAACTGAAATGACTGACAATGCACGTCTCCGGCCAGAGCAGTCACTACAAATGAAGTTGGCGGCATTCGTTTTTGTTAAAGACCAAATGACCTATAGTCTCTCCGCGTTACACATCCGCCAAAATACGCCCTCAGACTCAAATATCTAGTGTGAAGACCGCGGTACGTGAAACACCTTCAAATACGCCCTCGAACATCTATCCCTCGTTCTTATCAGGATAACCACTTCGGCCTCCCCATAATTACATGACAAATACACCAG
This sequence comes from Opisthorchis viverrini, assembly GCF_000715545.1. Lineage (NCBI taxonomy): Eukaryota > Metazoa > Platyhelminthes > Trematoda > Opisthorchiida > Opisthorchiidae > Opisthorchis > Opisthorchis viverrini. The sequence continues at coordinate 792,770 of NW_008751711.1, forward strand.
ACCACGCGCACCGCGAGTTTGATGAAACCTCATATCCGCATATACCGGCGGCCAACTCAGGACCTTAGCGCCTCCCCCATCCTACACACCCACTTCCGTCCCAACTGAAGACAATTTTCTGACGCGACCCATCCCCGCACAACCACCGCCACTTTCGGCACCATGTCGTTCTCCACAGCTCCTGCCGACGAGAATGACTTCATGTCCCGAAAACCCCACAAGCCCTAAACGCTTCGGACTACATACCATTCTTCAAGAGTTATACCTAACCCACAATGAACTTTATGCTCTACCGTCTGCCGTGAATTCAAATCTACTTTAACAATTACAGCACCCCTCTACCTCCAGTTGTGAATACACCTCGACCTGATCTGAACACATGTCTAGTCAACTCTACTTCACGTACCCTTACACCCCCTAAACAATTCTCCCTAGTACGGAACTCCAGTGTAAACGAAGTTATCAAATTCCTCCTTAGTTTGGTGTGCTCACTAGTGGACCTATCAATGCTGCTCTTTAGCGCCCGCTCAATGCTGCCAAAATTACATACTCTCCGTGGGATTACTGCTGTCACGGAGATGCCCAAAAACTGAAGCATTTCAGGCCGGAACTGCCATACTCAGTTTGATAGCACACCCGTATCTGCTCCATTCCTCCTCCCAATCGAGCCCTCTTGCCTACCCGCTTCATTGACCCCAACTGCCTCCATGACATTCATTCCGACCTGTTGGACTAATCGTTCGAATTCACCCACGTCTCTGCCGCCATCCAACCTAACACCTGCACATGACTTCCCTACAACAGTCCAACCAGTGAGTCTGCTTGTTATCAGATTGCACTACATTTTGAGACTAAACTTGCCATGTCCTACCAATTCGAATTATCTCATCTTCACCTCCACTTTTGCTCGTTGTGACTCCGGCCATTTACCCAACCACCCAAGGTCACTCATGGCCAGCAATGGTTTTCCAGTTTTAGTCCTTCAGCCGGCTGAGTCTGAATTAATCAGACCTCATGCCCATTGTCCCATACAACTTGCGAAAACAACGTTTTATTATCATTTTTTCGAGTGCTTCCCGCAGTTTATGACATTGTCCTCTTTTCGAGCAACCCCCACAAGCAGCAAATCCTCCAGTCATGCCCCGGTGGGACTGTAAACGCATGGTCATGCCAGACGGTATGCCACCCATAAGTTGAGTATCGATATTATTATTATTATTATTACTGACTACGATGCCAACCTGTTTGGTGACAACAGCGTGAAAATCTACAAAAACTTGGTACGCGCTATGTATGACGCGAGACGCGGGATGTGCGGCATTTTTTAGGTCCTTGAACACGGATTTCTCAGAGGCGCTGCTGGTTTCAAATGGACTAGTAACAAGGTGATTGCAACAAGGATATTTGGTAGATCAGCAGGTAATTTACAGAAGGAAATCATCCAGCATCGCTAAGTGTAGTGGGTCACGTGCTGACCATGCTGATGCACCCACTGCCGCGGCAGTTGCTCCCTCGGTGTCCGCTTTAGAATAGGACAAGCAGCGATCTAAATTGAAGTGTGACTCGGCAGAAGGTTTTCTAAAAGATTACACACATTTTAGGTGTTGTTGGTGTTATACTCGTTCCAGGGCTGGCTTTCCTTTGCCCAGCAATGATTGACGCAGGCCTTACAAGAAAATCCAACTTCCTTCCAGATTGTGTCATTGAGCGGTTGGAGGTTAAGGTATATCAGAATGCTTGACGTAGGCCACCATCAGTATTTCGCCTGGTCAGTCGCTACCTCTCACTAACTGAAACAGGGTACTGCGGTTGTCTGCAAACCGTCAGCAGCTTGATCTCATACAAACCTGATAGGCGCCAACATTCGCCGAATAAATGGAATTATATCAATCCTAGTTTTGCCGTACGTTTTGTGACGTGGTGGTCGGGATTCAGTGTTGCAATGATCCCGCCGGCTACAGTGACTGGAACTTCGTTCCACAGGGTGCAACCATGCCAGGAAGGTCAAAGGGGAGCAGTCAGACCAGGAGCAGCGAGACCCCGTACTACGAGTAATCGTGCTACGAGGCGGTCTAGGGGCAAAACCGTGCTGTCTGCGACGGGATTGTGAAGGCAGTAAGGTGGTTCTCCCAGGCGACCAGCACGTCCTTAATTATATAAGCAGCGATGCTGCCTTCCCCCGAGGAAGGACGGGTTAGGTCGGCCCCAAAAACCGCACACTCCGCACACTCCGATCGCCCAACGGTTGACCGTGACCGCCGGCGCATTATCCGATACGGTCCAAATACTTTTAAAACCAAACAGCCCGGTGCCGCTCAAAAGGCACCTGCTGTGTGCAGACTCATTAGGAATGAGACAGTAATGCCTTATTCCCTACGCCCTCGGGTTAGGACAACCGCCTGCAGCCGAGCAGGTCAGACTATTGGGTCATCGGCTCCGGGCGGGGTTCCCAAAGGTAACCGTACATTTTTCCATTGCCTCGTGGGTCAGAGGCCTCGTTGAGTCAGAGGCTAGGGTCAGGGTCCCCGAACAAAACCCTACGTTATCCCACTGCCTAGTCGGTCAGACTTTTGAGTCAAAGGCTCAAGGTGGGGTACCTCAACAAAACCCCCTTGCTGGGCCTAGTCAACCGGGAAGTATCATTTGCCGGCGCAGTTCAGCGTCCACCGATGTCCCTCCCCAACCCCTTCCCACTGCACAAGCAGACGTCGCTGGGCCATTTGACTGTCAGTCATCTGACCGAAGTGCCTTATGCTCCACCCTACCTACAAACCTTAAACAAGATAACACCTTCCTTAATCCACGAGATCCTTTCTATATAGGAGCTTTTAACGTCCGCACTCTATGGCAAACAGGCTATGCTTGCTGTAACCTTGTGCTCCCCTAAAATTCGTGTATGCTGTGTCTCCAAAACACGCGTACAAGACCTGAGCGTGGTTCTGCATCTCAGAACACCAAGGATGAACCCAGCTCTTTCACATTTCTCCCTCCGTGTGTCTGGTGACCCAGAAACGATGACTCGTGGCGTGCGAGTAGCACTCAGCCCCAGAGCTGAACGCGCTTTGCCGGATTGGATCCCAGTGAACAGTCGTCTCTGCGCCGTCCATTTATCCAGTTCAATCAAGATCAATGACTCGCGGCGTAAAAAGCGGTGCCTGTTTGTCGTGTCGGTTTATGCCCCGACGGACTGCAGTTCTGGTGCGGCGAAAAATACTTTTTATCCAGAGCTCTTCAGGCTCATTCGTCAGGCAGAAAGCACTGACATTGTGGTCTTTGCGGTCGATTTGAATGCTCAAGTAGGTCGTCTGAGCTCCTTAGAATCACATTTGGGTGGACGATTCGGTGTCGATGCTTGCCGAACAGACAACGAGGATCGCCTCCTTCAGTTGTGTGCTGATCACGAACATGTCCTGACGACCTTCCACCTGCTCTTTTAAAGGATGGTGGATTCCTCAGCCAGTGTCTGTCTAGCCTATTTGGGTGTATCTGGGAGAAGGAGACCGTCCCAGACAACTGGGGTGAATCGATAGTAGTGACCAATTTCAAAAAGAGTACTCGCAGTGAATGTAGCAACCACTGAGGTGTTAGTTTGACGCCTGTTGTGACAAGGCTTCTGGCATCATTGATTCTTTATTGTCTCATGGCGGCACGCGAAGCCTTGACTCGTGAGAATCAAACAGGATTTCGCCCGGGTAGAGGCTGCGTTGACCACATCTTCACCCTCCGTCAGGCGTTAGAGCAACGCCACATCTACAGACGACCCACAATCCTCGTATTCCTTGACTTCAAGGGTGCGTTCGATTCTGTTGATCGATCAGTTCTGTTATCTACACTTGCTCAACAGGGTATGCCCCAGAAGTTTGTAAACATAATCCGATCTCTATGTTCACATACTTCTGGGCGGATGAGGGTGTATGGTGAGCTCTCCAAAAACTTTCCTACAAAAAGTGGTGTCAGACAAGGATGTCCACTCTCCCCATTCTTGTTCAGCTTCGTCATCGATGAAATAATGAAGCGAACACTGGACGATGGCTCATTTCACTCGCAAAAACGTCGACTAGAGAGATGTGCCGAACACTTCGAAGAGCAGTTCAGCTGGCCTCCTGCAACACAGCCCGTGGAGATAGTGCATACGAGCGAATAAAATGTAAGCCTTGATCGCCCTTCGGAAGAAGAAATAAGGTATGAAGTAGCCGTACTGAAACGTGAGAAGGCATCAGGACCGGACAGCCTGTATCCAGCCCTCTTCAAAGAAGGCGGAAATTCCCTGGTGACCCACTTTACAATGCTTACTGGTGCTATGTGGGACGAAGAGCAAGTGCCTGCAGAATGGGGTATGTCGCCAATTATCCCTATCTTCAGAGAGGGTACGCAGACGCTATGCGAAAACCACAATGGCATCAGCCTGTTAGCTGTGGCATCAAAGGTGCTCTCTGGCCTTATCCTTCGAAGGTTGACTGGACATAGGGAGAGGCAGATCCGTGAAAACCAAGCTGGGTTCCGTCCTGCAAGAGGTTTCATCGATCATATCTTCACCCTCCGACAGATTCTGGAACAGCGACACTGCTTCCAGCAACCAAAAATGGTCGTTTTTCTTGATCTGGAAGCTGCCTTTGACTCTGTGGACCGCCAAGCACTATGGCAGTGTCTGTGGAGCAAAGGTGTCCCCCATAAAATCTTGACCCTCATTAAGGCGCTTTGTGCCAACTCCCACGGCCGTGTATAGCTCTACGGAAGCTCTCTGCTGAGTTCATGACATCAAGTGGTGACCGACAGGTTTGTTTTCTTTCACCTTTCCTCTTTAACTTCGTCACTGATACGATCATGGGAGACTAACTACCAGCGTCTAATGCTTGTGGGGTCGAAGTTCTCCCTGGGCCTCTGCTCACAGACACCGAGTACGCAGACGACATAGCTCTTCTAGGATCTGACCCCGTGGCATGGCAAACAATACTAAATAATCTAAGTAATTCTGCTTCGCGGCTTGGTATGCGCTTCACACCTGCAAAGTGTAAAGTGCTACTGCAAGATTGCGTGGGCTCGAACCCTAGCCTCGTGCTTGCGGGTGAACCTGTTGAGGTAGTAGACAAATTTGTTTTGCCTGGGCAGCTGTATCAGTCCCGGTGGTCTCGCAAAAGATGATATTTCCATCCGGATTGGGAATGCCAGAGCAGGTTTTGCGAACCTACGTCGCCTGTGGTGCATGCGTGACATCAGCTTCTCTGTCAAGGGTCGAGTTTACAATGCTGCGGCGCGCTCCGCATTACTATATGGACGCTGCGCGCCGAGGACGTCAAAAGACTTTCAGTGTTTGACCATCGATGCCTTCGGAGCATTGCCCGAATCTGGTGGGAACGCCGGATCAGTAATTCTGAGGTACGTCCAATGGTATTCGGGAGAAATAACTCGCCCTCGCTAGATGAACTGATCACACTGCACAGGTTGCGCTGGCTTGGCCACGTGCTGCGTATGCCAGTCGACCGACTTCTTCGAAGGGCTCTTTTCGCCCAACCATGTGAGGGGTGAAAGAGAGCCAGAGGCGGTCAAACAATGACTTGGCAACGAAGTATGAAAGCCATTACCAGCAAACTCAGCTGCGCTGGTCACTGCCATCTTCCTGAATGGGGACCCCGAGACGGGCCACATCAGTGGCTATAGACATTATCAGACGTGGCCCAGTCGCGCCCTCAATGGCGTCAATGCATCAAAGCTATTGCCTTCAATGCGTGGCTCTTTTTCCACCCCCTCGCTTGACAACCTACTGACAGTGCTGGATTTATGCACCAATGTACCAGCTGGCGCGTGCAATGCACAGCTACCTACTCCAATCATCGGTGAACGAAACTGTGGCAGCTACAACCAGTGTACGACGAGTGCGCGGTTCTTACAGCTGACAATGAAGATGATGATCATAATATATGTATATATACCAAGGAGTTGTTCAGAAGGAAACCAGGCGAACGTCAGTACACTGAGTGAGCTACTTCCACGTCTAAAGCGTGTTATCACCGCATCGTGTCTACGGTTCAATGTCAATCACCTTGGCGGACAAATCACACATTCAGAATGAGGGCAGTTCTGCCTGGCGAGACACTTTGTAACCGACTTTTTACAAAGCGATAATCGCCACAATTAATCCGAGTTTTGTATGACAGCACATTCAACCAGGTCGCTATCTACCTTATACGGAGGTTTTCGACAACGTTAACCTAACGGCTGAAGCAAGCAAATAAATGTCTGCTTGTGATAGGAAAGAAGGAAATACAACGACTGGCGATTAGACGCGGCAAGAGTGAAAGTTTGTGTCGCACTGTGCACCAGTTTCTCAACACGTCTAAACCTGAATTACCAAATTCTCTGACTAGGGGCTATCCGCCCATCTATATTAATAATGCTGGGTTTCAACAGTTGTATGAACAAGGGATTATATAAACTGAAAGCCAGGAAAGTTCTGCTTGTGAAATGCAGTGAAAATGTGTTTCTCCTCTTTTGAACTTCATGAAACTATGCAGCCAGATATTGAAGCTTTTGAATAGAACGCATCATCCCGGAGCTAAAACAATTAATGTACGTACATTGCAACAAACAATTAAAACTGTCGGACTGCTAGATGGCATGACAGCCCATATCCACCACCAGTTTGTTGGTGCTGTCTAGTAAACCACTACAGAATATTCCACGCCCTGATCCAGGAACGGGGATTTTTGTTTTACAAAGTAATAAGTGTTGAGAAATCTATCCGGTCTGCTACAGAACCACAATGTTTCCGAAGTCTGCATTAGCCTCACATTTTTCTGTTTGGGCAACGAGCAAGAAAGTATGGCCCTAAGAGAATTGACTCAGAACCATCTCGCACCCACATTCGTATGCTTCACGGTGATTTTTTGGGCTCACTCATGCACGCAAAGATGTGGTCTAAATTCTCCAAACGGAACATTTTAGTGCCTAATGGGATTGATCCTGTTTCCTTTTATTCACTTCAAAGATATGTTTATGTTGGCTGCTAGAAACTAGATAATTCGTGGCTCGCCTACCTTCAGTCGCTGCGTCTCTTTCCTATATGCATGCTTTTCGAGACCTGGACAGAAACGACGGAGAAATTTTTCAGCTGGTTTTCGGATGAGGAAGAGTAAGGGTTATCTAGGGTTAATCTAAGTATAGAATTTGGAAGTTGGCTGCATTTCGTCATCCGCATGCTAAATACTCAACCATCCAAATTTGGGGGCGCGCAGGGCGCTATGTAGCATTGCCTGCCTGTCGTTACAAATACGCTGAGGCACCAAGGTATCAGGTGTGCCTCTTCGTTTATCGCACATCACTTGGATAACTGAATGTCAAACACGTACACTGATTTCAATCGGACCACTCAAATGGACTTAAAGACGGCCTTCTTCCTCTTATATTTTTGTAAAATTCTCTAGCGCTGTCTCGGTGTCAAGCGAAATATGTTGGCCAAATTTAGGTACATTAGATATATTAGATAAATTCAGATGCATTTTATGAACCGAGATTCACAGTTAAAGTGCAACTGAACAATCCACCCTCCGTCCTTTTTCTCCTCTGCCCTAAGTAATAAACGAAAGTAAGGTACGTCACACAAGTAGTCAAGAGGGATAACGTACACAAACTACTTAAAATTATTTTGTGGACTTATGATCCTCTACTGCCGCTCATCTAACGGGCTGTGGTTAAACATCTTTGAGAGCGTCCTTACAACTACTCATTAGCTTCCAACTCAAGTGGAAACGGTTTGATGAAAGTGACTTATGCGGTTTGCAATATGTGCTTGTTTAATGATTTAGCTGATTCATAAACAGGCTCAGTGCACGTGGGATCATTTAATCCCAAACTCGCCGGGGATAAGTAAGTTCTATCGGCAAACACAGCAGCGGTTTGACTTGCGTCAACCAGTTCATTTCATATGAGTTTGTCGTACTTAGCATGCGGCAAACTCACGTAGGCAGGAAGCAATTAACAGTGACGTGCGAGCCATCCGAACAAAAAATCTTCATACCATGAGGATTATCGACTGGAGCTTCCATGAACCCCTGTAGGGAGAGGGAAACCGTGTCGGATATATGTGTTTGGCCTTAGTTTAGGTTCGGGTTAAAAGTTTAACGCGCGGTGCTTAGCGAGAGGACATTCGGAAGAATTTTATTCTACTTCATACCTCGTGTATATATAAAGTGAGTACGCCGAATAGTTAACTCCGTTCAGGAGGAAGATCGGAAAACTTCCAGCGGCTTTGTTCTGCCTGCTGATAAATGGGCTTCCACTGTTTGTCAAAGCCATTTGCTGAACTCTTTCAGCGGCGTTACGCTGACATTGCTTTGGAGGTCTTGAGGAATAGCGCGTCACAATGTGTAATGGAGACGAGCGTGTGTAACCTGTCCCGCCTAGGGACGTACTTGCTCTCTACAGCAATGTCCCATAAGAATTGTTCTTTCCACAGGCCTGGAGTATCCAGCGGCAGTCGGTCGCCACTACTTTGCTCTCGGGATTTTGAATATGTGGAAATGTGAAGCGATTTAGACCTTTATTGTGTAAGTCTTTAGTACAGAACGCACTGGATTACAGACACGCTCTCTATATCCACAGAAGTTGCCACCGGAAAATCACATCAGGTCATGGCAGACTGCCGTACCCGTCGAACGTGTAAAACTGCAATGTGCATGTGGATAAGCGCCAACCATTTAACGGGCTGGGTCGTTCTGAATTCTAGCGCACCTTGTGTAATAATAATGTGGCAGTGCGTTTCGCTTCTGTTCGACAGATGTTCGCTGATGGTGAATGAACAATCATAAATCAGATTATAAAAACATTCGCCATGAGTTTAGCATATCTATCGACAGGATACTGTAAACTCTTACCATGATCTCAAGCTTATTTAGGGCGAAGGACTGGGGACCTTTCAACCCCCATCTGATTTGAATCAAGGGGCGTCATTAGGCGAAGCACTCACACAACCGTCAGTATTCATTTTGTGTATATGGCTATCGATGTGTTAGCCCGAGTGATCGGCAGTTTCGCCGTAAGGGTTCACATCGACATGGATGAATTCAGGAAATTTTAACCCGGAAACACGTCAGTGCTTTGTTTTAGTAATGCTATATTTAGGGAAACACAAGATCGATCGATTAGGCCCGCCACGAATAAGGCGCACTCACAGATTTGTTGAAAGAGCGCTGTGATTTCTTCAGGGCCCCGTTTATGGTGACCGACACATGGCACCAAAATTCATGAACAAAATTCGTAAATACTATTTTATATTCAACCATGTTTTTACGCTGTTATTTGCATCATCAAACAGACTAACGCAGCCGCATTCAACTGCCGAAACATTTGCAAGCTACATAATCGTAATGATGGTAATGGGAGCAAAATCACGCTTAGCAGAAAGGTACTCGTCATATATGTGCTTGTCCATTGGATGAAACTGAACTTTGCTAAACACGACGTCCAAAATAGATTATCCGATGTTCTAACCAACAGATCAAGAGGCTGTTTTAATTAAGACATTGGGTGTTGTTCAGTCCTCCACCAGAATGACCAGGACGACGAAATGAAAATAATGACCGAAGTATCCGTTCTCGTTGCTTCTGCTTTGACGGGTTTTACCTTGCAACAAGCACGACTACACGAAATTAGAGGGCACAAGACGCATAAAAACAGCAAAGTCTTCTCTCAGTTTCTTCATTAATTATACTATGCTGACAGGCTCATTAGTTTAGTTGCGCTGGTGATCGATATCTGAACTTAACAGGCTGCCTCGTCCAGAAAAAATAGAGAATAGTAAATTAATGCTCATGGCTAAATGATAGCCATCCTGTTGAATAAAAATATTAAACCAAAAATATTCGTTCACCTGATGGGATCCAGTATTTCTTCTGGAACCCCTTGCAGTTTGTGCTAAACAACTTTCAAATTCCACAGACCGTGTTCTCGTAACTACTTGTTTAGATCATACTAGGTATTTGTTGCATGCTCGGCAGCTAAGACACTCCTAATTAAGACCAATGGGACGATGAAGAGTGAAGATATAATGCGAACCTTGGAACATCCGAAAATCACGGTTGTTCGTCCCGGAGCATTGTCACCCCCTCAAAGGCGATGTGATATTTGATGGGGATAACACCGGAGAATGCAAAATTATCAGTCAAAATCCGCTAGATACGGCACTAGAACGGTCTCTTCAACGGCAACATTAGCACTACTTACTAATCTCGCAGTTAGCACTTGTTGCTTCTTCTGGCGTTTCAATCCGTTTATTGACAAGTACCGTCTTTTCAAGGAAATAGTAGAATAGCTACCGGCTATTTACTCTGGTCACTGCCAAAAGTAGCAAACCGATTCTTCCCTCGTAGGTTAAACTTCAAATGCTCAAAGAAGCGACCAAACTATATTATATCAACACCATCTCTTAAGGCTGTCGTTCCGCTCAAATTGCTTCTCAAAGCTGATATTGATTTCATCTGGGCATTCGTTGGTTATTTCAATATTTCGCATTTAGATGATTCTAGAGTGACCCCGGGGCAACACAAATTCCTGTGTAGTTCCACACGCTATCCTTACAAGTTTCGTGCGACGAGTATGCTGTGAGACTAAACGGATTTGATGGTTAAGCACTTTTTTAAGTTAAGCAGGATTAACTGACGAGTTTTTGGTCAGAATTTAGGAACGCGGTCGTTTCAAAAAAAAGTGTCAACTATGTGGACTCGTTCTCGTTTTGAGACTTAGTCCGCTTCGTGCGGCTATCGGATGAATGGATGTCTGTAAGATTCCTGCAGGGGGAATCAGCGCTATATTCTGTCATCAGATAAATATATATCTCCACGAAATATTTCGGTCACATAAGCTGTGGGAGGCTTTTGGTTGACATCAAAACATGGCCTGATTTCCTAACGGAATGAAACAAGTTGTGATAGGCCTTTTATGACCATCGAGCGGCACACTTGTCCAATGTGACTGGGCACAAACTTTAAACTTCCTGAAATCGCAGCTCTAACTGTGACAAACTGGGAACGCGCTTTTCAAATTGAAACTTATATGAAGAGTCTGATCACTGAAACACATCGGAAAGGGCCAGATACTTTCGACGGTTTGAATGACAAAAATCTGATCTGATCCTTCGTAAGTTACAAAGATCTGTTGGTTAGTACGCGGCAACTAGAAAGAGGATCCACTCAACCTAGAGTAGATCAAACATCTAGAAACATCGGAATGTTTAATTTTTGTAATTATCAACGGACACGTTTGAAATGCTGTCTTCAGTTCCTGTTTTCCTGAAGCCCAATGTAGACAATTTTGCCGCAATAGATAATGTTTGAATAAAAAATGAACAGCGTAAAAGAATTACGGAAGCCATTTGCTCCATGGCTCAATAGCCGCTGCATTCTACGACAAAATAGACCTTTTTATCGTGAGATGCTCCATTTGGTTTAGAATACAAATAGGTGGCATTTACTGGGGTCATTTTCGGTGAGGTACGTTTTGATTGTGGATGCCATACGTTCTGCGGGAGTCGGCTTGCTTAAGCAACTACACACGTCTACTGATAAATGAACACGTTGGGCGTAGGAACCTTAAATTTAGCTCCTGGAAGAATGTGCAATTCTGTAGAGAAATAGTCAAAAACCTTGGTTTTTGGCTAAGTGTTGGCCATCACCTTCGTCTGATCACTGCAGTTTTCAAGCTAATCAACGAAACCATTCCTTCCTGGACAACAAACTTATTGTCCGTCTCTGTGAACGATTGTTACATCTCAATGTTACAGTGGTAACCTGTAAATCTGTCAAATAATCCACTTGTCAATTATCATGCATTTGAATGCACAGATGTCAATTATGTGGCGAGTTGGATGCTACTGGTTGTCAACAGTACTCTTTTGGTACGGCGGATGGATTGCAAAATGTCAGTTAGTCTCCTGGAACTAAACACGTTCATAACTTTTGCTGCAAACGGTCTGGCTGTTTATCAGCCTGACACGTATGACCAAAACTCGCTGAATATATTTGCGATTACCATGCATCTAATTCTCATGGTAGTATGTGGGTTACCCGAATATGTCAAGGCCGCACCGCATTCAGGTGTTGATCTAGGGTTATGGATGACTTCCAGCAACTTCGACGACAAAAGCTTCGTCATCCATCGATTCAAAAACAAGGTATCAAACTAATGCATGGGTAAACTATAGGTCTCAACAGTCTCTCTGTACTGAGAATTTGCGCCGAATAGATCACTCACAACAAACCTACGGACAGACTGGACTTTACGTTATTGACAAACGCAAGTCTATGTGAATGTCTACGGACAGACAACATTTGCTTGGTGGTAATTTATTCTGTAATGCAGTATGGTACGGGTTTGAGGATTGTATTTCAAGATGCAGGCGAAAAATTGAGTAATGCAGTCACGATTTCATTAATTAAAGTGCACTTTAACTGTATCAATGCTGAACACCGTCAAAATCTTTCCACCGGCGCATTTTATCTATGGATGACTGACAATGCACAGGACCCTCTAGACATTCGCCATGAAGTTGAATGCGAGCACGCATACAGGGAAAATATTGTAAAGACGACCAAATTGGTTACACCGTAATCCTACGTTATAGAAAATTTCGGATGCCTCCAATGTTGTGTGAATCTTCTTCTTCAGTTGGCCCCAAATTGTGTGCCAATTCATTCGAGTAAACTTTGAGATACTTTGGCTGTTCATCATTGCGATTAATCCTACAAGTATCGCCTTGCTGGCATGACAAATTTATGGAAGTTTCGATGATTTGCAGTCAGAGGTTCGCCCACCATGTCACCTTTTTGGCTCGGGCTTGCGTTTTGAAAATGAGCTCCTCGTTGGTTCGCTCACACGCATTCGTGACTCACGTATGACCTCCCAGTTTGGTTATGGAATCAACCAAGTTCTGCAATTCATGCTGCTTCCCTTAATCCCATATTTTAAGTAAGGTGGATATAAATCACATCTGTGTGTCCTACGTTCCGACACTGTTCAAGGGAACTGCGAATCCTAAGCATCCTGACACTGGCTCGGAATTGCGGGATAACCTAAGATTTTTGGTTGGTCAGACATGTACATTTTCGATCACATTTGGTCGGTATTTGGTGGAGGATAAGAGGCGAAACTAATCCCATAAATTTTGTCAATTATTTGTGTACGTAAATCTCTGTTCATTCGTGTTGTTCCGCAAAATACAACAGCTCTAAAAACAGATGCAAACATTCAAAAATGTACTCGAATATGATTCCGTTTTATCAAATCCTTGATTGCTAACTGATTGAACATCTAACATCATCCGCCCACAATTGGTGACGCGTGCAACATAGTTTGAGTGCTGCGCAAGGCAGAAGCCACTCGTGGTATTAACGCTGCCACACAAAAGCCTGATCTTCCTAGTGCTAATACCAACCCGTATGGGTGCCGGAAGTCCGCTCATCAGTAAATGCTTAGGTAGATTGATTTTGAAGTCTCTATGCTATGCAACAACGTACGTGGTTTGCACAAATGCTGTATATTTCCACCCGGTTATCATGACATCAGAATGGATGGTGCCCCTTCAGTTGGGATAATTTAGAGGATTTGGAATCCGCAGCACCGAATTCAAACGCATCCCAACCAGCATGAAGATGAAATCGACAGGGCGTCCCTGTGCGTTCATAGTGTGTATTGACTAACAATTTGCCTGTCATAGGCGGTTTATAGCCAAGACGGCTTATTAAGAGGCCACACTATCTAACTGGTTTGGGCTCTATTTAAACGCTTATGCGAAAAGCCTCGAAATACGTTTCTGCAGAGACTCGTCTGCTGCTTACTTTTAGGTACGCATGAACAAGTAAACCGGCTGGGTTTGCGATAATAATCAGGCTGTCGCCCCATTTGGTGGTTTGCTAAAATTATCCCGTCATCGAAAAGTGGGATTAACCGAAAATCCACAAACAGACTACTGAATACTATGCATTGAATGAGATTGGGATTTTAAGAAGTACAGTCCAACGTTAACACATTTGTGGTGGCAAACAATCCTCACGCGGATAAATATTCCCGTGCAGATATAAACCTTTCGCTGTGGGAAAAGAAAAAATCTCTGAGGTCAAATCTGTTCTTTTTACAGGATCAAAGAAGTGATCAGGGCATGACCTTGTGTATAAATCGTGCTCGAAAACTCAGGACGTTCACTGCGAATCCTCCAAGTTGCTGATGATCGGTACCTTATCGGATGACTGTTGAGATAAGCGATTGATTTGCAGACGATTCGTCATCATTTGAGGAGACATCTTCAGCGCGCTGTGGAGCGGGCAGTCGCTCTGTTGATAACCAGTGCCAGACGGTTGTCCGAGCGTTTAGACAACGACGTTTTCCACCATTTTACTCATATTTGCTCCAAATCATTGGGTAATGAACACATACAGATGGTTCAAAGGTGGAGGCATGTCGCGCACACCGTGCTACTTTTACATGTTAGTTAGTTGGATATTGTGGAATATTATTTTACCGCTTATCGCGGTGGATAATAAACGAGAGAAAGTGCATCCTTTAATATTTCACTTTGTAAAAAAATGTAGCTTGATTATCTCAGTCAGCAATAAAAGTTGCAGTTAGCCCACTACTCCAAACGCCATTCAAGCCATTCAAGACATTGCCAAATTTGATCCTTGATTTTTCACACTCGAACAATGCAGATTGCATATTACATCGCAGTTTTCGAATAAAAATTGGGTCAGTTGAAGTGATCATCCCACTAGTTATCACATAGTATCGCCGCTGCATGAACGTACGTTATACTTTTTTACATTTTGCATTTGTAGACTCGTTTGTTCCTCAAATCTCTTCGAAGTAACACATTTTATTCTTTTGGATCAAGCAATTTCCTTAGGTTGGAAGTGATTTATTATCGCAATGAATACTTTTGAGGCTCGACACGGTGTCAGTATGGCTCGTTTTAAAAACCATTAACGCAGAATGTTGGGGAAACATGAGTTCGTTTATTCCCAATTTGATGCAACGGATGCTGGGTGATGATATCGAACGAGGCTAAACGTTGAAAGACAAGGTCACTAGTACAAAGCTGAATTGAGAAACAATCATCTTGTTGAGAAGGGAAATTTAATCATGCTATGCAACTTTTACATGAAAGATTTTGATGCACAAATTTCGAAGCAGTCACCATCGATGAGCAAGCACATTTAAAAATTTCAGTCAGGCGCCAGTGATATCCTTCGGCTGACATCGCTTTGTGTGTCGCGCCAAAGAAAATAGATTTGGACATTTACGCTGGCACAGGTGACAGGCATATTGTCTACTCCGCGTATGGGCGCGGATATGTTCATCAAACGCAGACTTTGAACGCAAACGTTTCCCACAAATGTTACAAGAATAACTTTTTCGTTTGAGTAGCTTTGAATAATCAGCTTTTCCGGCGCGATCACTGCTAACCAGTTCGGCCCAATGCTGCTCAGTCATGTGGGCCTTGTACCCTTCGAGGGATCTGAAACCCGATGGACAGAAATCACATTTGTATTTCCCCAATTGCAAATGTGTTTCAAGGTGTTGTCTGAGCCGGCATTCGAAGGGAAATCCTCTGAAACATTTCGTACACCGATAAGTACATTTGGTGAACTTGGAATCTTCGATGGGCCAAATATTTTCGTGGTTTCCGAAATCCGATTCTGGTCTTGAGATGGAGGACATTATACTGGTCTCTGAGTTCCACGAGGCATCATGTTCATCTGTATCCAAATTTAAAAATACGGTTATCGCATCTGACAAACAGGAAAATTTTGACGGAGCTGACAAAAACAGCTAAGTCTAAAGGCTTTTAATGCGCATGATTGTTGTGATGGAATCACAATACCACTAGCGCATACGCAATGAGTCCACCTTTACTGCGTCACACCCGATGGGGATGTGGCGAGCACTCCCCTCGGTGGTTTGCACTAAAAATATAGTTTCAATTCTCTCCGTGCACATATGGAACTATGCGGTATAACTTGTGATTGCGGTATATAGATGAGGAGTACGTCAGCAAAATGTAGCCGATAAAAGCCTTAGGCACCTAAACCTGATACCGGACCACGACTTTTCTACAAATAAACCCTCCCTTCCGTTTGTATCCCCACATAGGTATTAAGTAGGTTACCAGAACATTTTGCCGTGTTTGAAATCCGGCCTAAATTTCTGTTATCCCGAAAAGCGGCGGCTGTGCTCTTTAGGAGCTATTCAAACCATCGCAATAGGGAACAGTACCGTGCATAATGGAGAAGGAAGCTGATTTCAGGATCAAACGAATTCCATGTTTGACAACCCTAGTTGCATTTTTTGGCAGTTTACCAATGTTCGTCACCCGGCAAAAAGGACGATAAGGTTTGAGCCTCATTTTTCTTCCGCCAAAAGGTGAAATGGAAACAGTGGTCGCGCGTTTATTAGCACAATAGCCAAAGGGACATACATATATCGGTATTCGCAGTTACCTAACAAATTTTATTTAATATGGTGTAATTTTATGCCTAAAATGAGGAAATTTCACAGAGAAAATTTTAATTGAGGCTTTATTTTCACGAAGGTTCTGGTGTTATGTTCTCTGAAAACAGTGGTGTTTAGGAATAAACGCCTAATTTTCTGCCCGGAAGAGGAGGGGGTTGCCCTGCTGGGTAAATTTTGAGTAAACTAAATGGGGTCATTTTGACCTACAACCGTATAAATCCATCTAAGTACCTCTCGTGCATCCTTGCTAGTTTAATGATTTTGGAGGCATTTTGTAAAATATTTTATCTTGCAGAGGTCCGGCTTGCCTAAAAAATAAGTTTAGGCCTAATTTGTAGAAGTATCCGCGTAACATTTACGTGTGAAACATTTAGCCCATTCATGAGTTACCCAAGAGACCAAATGAGACTATTTGACCCATGTTTTCTGGCCAAATTTTGAGGAACCAACGTGCCGTCTTCTCCGTATTTCACATATTAAATTCCGAAAGTGGTTACCGAATAGGCAAATTATGTTATCCAGTGGTTTTTTCTCCAAGTCGTATAATCAAACTTCTGCGGCATCCGGGGAGGTGAGTTCAGAAACTTACTTACAGGTGCGTAGGAATTCAAGAGACTATCCAATGCGCCCACTGAAAATATGAAACCATATATATAGGTCAGTGTTCACCTATGCGTTTCACTGAAATTTTGAAACTATGGAGGGGATATAATGATCATATATGATTCGATAAATGTACCCGGTTCTTATAATTATATATCATTGTCATATTATATTACAGTGTATTATATTATACTATAGTATGTTATTGTTATTGTAAGTTGTAATATATTGCACCATAATATATTATACATGTTACTATTTAACAAGAAAATATATTATACTAATACACCTGATATACAGTATTTTCTACTGCATTATATCGTGTAACGCTACATGTTGCTACGTGACAGAAGCATTTATAATGATATAATATAATGTAGCATATATATGGTATATGCGGTATATAGTTTATAGCACAGTACGTATAGTATAATACATAGTATGTCTGTATGATACATATGTATGTACTATTACATCATTATTTCATAATATGTTGTTTTATATAATGCTATTAAATATTATATTGCGTCATGCTATGTTGTAGTACATTATTTATCATATGATACTATCATGGAATTGTTTATGTCCTAAATTTACTGTTGTTATTCGGAAACTAAAGGTAAAAACAACGCTGATCAACTTACACTGATTTGCGCAGCTGAAGTGGTTGATAATAATGGTAGTGAACAACGCCAACCTAGTGCACCTGCACTTCTTATTCAAGAACATCCTCCTTGAACACACTTCGCGGTTCACACCACAGAGTCGGTCATATAGTGCTACTGAAATTCAGTCGAACCAGTATAGTTCAGACTGCCCCACAATCAAAGCTTAGCAGCTTTGCATGCATTGGACAGTAGAAAAAAATGTCGAATTGTGATGCTCACTGGTTGGGTTACGTGTGCTTGAATTCAATTATGAACAGTACGTTAATGGTGAAGATACACAGGTGTAAACTCGGATTAGCTGTTTCAGTCTACACACACGCACAACTGTTTCTGCGGCTACAAGCACAGGTGACGGTTTCCTCTGGGGAACCATCGACCGCTTGAGGAGTGCATCCTGTTAGTGGGCTAAACACAAAAGGATCTGAATCCTGCACAAGGGGCAGAAGCCATTGTCATCCCTTATGAAAGTGACATTCTCACACATAAACCCCAAATGCATCAACACAAAAAAAGCAAGGCCGTGAGGGTTGTGCACCTTTATGAATTCAACTAGGTTACATTCTTTGTTTCTTCACTTGAAAGATTTGCATTCATGCCAGCGGACGAATTTTCGGAAGGTCTTTCCACAAAACATTTTTAGATAAACTCATAAAGCTTTTCTCGATGAATGTCAAAACGTGTGTCTGTATTGAACGCGTTTTGACAGCGCAAATGTCAAGGAATGAATTCCACATACCAGACACACTTCATATCTATTGATGTTAGTTTTGGATACCTCATACTCCTTCAGCCAATATTGTCTGATTTAATCGAAACGCTCTATGATGAACAAAAATGATAACCCAAAGAAATCCATCAACCCACCTAGCAAAACTAAGACGATTCTTCAGAACGATTGCCTGTTGCTATGTTTGGTACTTCAAGAATCATCTATTAATTTATTTTTCGTACGGATGTATGAGTCTAATTTCCCCTAAAATTCTCCTTCGTTTAATCACAATATTTAGCAGTTTGACAGCCTTCACAAAGAAATTTATCCTGAAGAACCAGAAGAGTGAACTTCGGATTATCCCAAAAGGATGCGCCTAATTCAGAAGAACAATAAAACGTTAGGAAATAAATTAATGAATTAGACTATGATATTGCTGTAGCAGAAACGATTTCATTTGGGAGTTTGATATCAATGGACTTGTCCAAGCCGTTACATTGTAAATGATCTTTCGGGGCACATGCAACACTTGCGGCCACTAATTTGCACGTTCTGGCAGTCCAGATGGAGGGCATCGTAATATATCAACGAAGAAATCCTACTCAGCACGCTCCACACGCTAAGTAATATTACCTTTAATATATTTGACGACTCACGCTCCGATTTTAGGCTGATATTCACTGTTACATGTCTACCTCAAACGATGCCGAAATCCACACGTGACCTAAAACCTGACGAGAACCCAAATTCAGCACCCTAATCGCCTAGATTTTACTCCAATCCCACGGTTCGCAGAAAAATGTGGCAACTGAGTTCCCTTGGAGCGGGTTGGTTGAAACTTTGCCATTCGTCATTGCTACCAGGATGAAAGCCTGGTGTATCATGTAAAAACCTTAGTAATAATCACAGGAAAAGCTTGCGTAACTTATGCATTAAATCCGTTTTTGGTGTGAAAAAGTTTCATTTCAGAAATTTTCAAGGAGGTTGAAACACTTTGGGAAATCTGGATTCTTTATTGGCCAGTGAAATTAAGTTTTCGGTCTGTCGTAAAAACATATTCCGGAGAATAGTTCTTTACCATAAGTTCCAATAAGCACACCCACGCGCCGTCATATCTAAGACGGCTGTCCAAGAGGCCGCAGTATCTAACTGTTTTTTCCCCTGACGAAACGCTAGTGCGGAAAGATTTGGAGTTGTGTTTCTGCAGAAATTTTTCGGCCGTTGCCCATCAGGGCTTTCGCCCCTTTTTTTTGTTTGCTAAAATTAGCTCTTGTCATCCAAAACAGTTCGCTCAACCGGAAATCCACAAACACACGGCTGAATACTCTGCACTGAATTACAGTGAGCTCTGAAGAAATAATGCCCCGTGTTAGCACATTTGTGGTGGTAAAGAATCCTCACGCGGGTAAATGTTTCAGTGCAGATGAAAAACCGTCTTAATGCATCTTAGTATGTAATTTACGAATATATAGCACAACGCACCGGAGCATTCTTTAGCTCATTGGGGCCATTTCAATCAAAGGGTTTAATAACGTGTTGAAACAGATTTAAAACATGAAGCGCTACTTGAATATTTCGAGAAATACGGCTACCATCGGCGTTATGTTCGATTGCAATTTTGGGCTTCTAATTATCCCAACAGTTTTATTATTCATACACGGGGAGTTAACCAATGAATGCGTTGAATAGCGTGATTGGATATTTGGTTCGAATATTGGACTCAACGAGTGGAACCTTTGGAAATAAACTTAATAAACGTGTAATAAACGTCTGATACCTTTGGGTGGTGTATATCAATTGGTAACCAAGTTGAAGAAGATTTTATCGTGAAACAGGATGCTTTCAAGTAAAACTCACTGCAATTCGCGTGCCAAACGTCCATGTAGTGTTTGGTGCTCTGGCGTTCAGCGCTTTGAAGTTTTAAGGACAGAGGCAATCCCTTGTAATTTATGTGCATGAGGGTTCTGAACTGGAAAGTGTGTAACCAGTCCACAGGTTTGCACGTCCCCGAAATATTGATGCAGCCCAATTGTAAGCCGGTTACAGACGAAGTTGTCAACTAATCCACATATCGGTAATCAAGTATCCGGGTGCACAGGTTTTCGACCCTGGAAGTTAGTTGTTGAGTGGAGGGTTACTGGGTGTCAAGTTTATAGATTCGATAAGGCGGACAAAAGTGTTCACAGTCTCCAGCAATTACACTCCGACAATCGGCCTGTTCTCAATATTATCCTATCTCATAAAACCAAATATTGCAGGATGTGCTTCCGACTAATGCGGGCCTCATTCTCATAATTCCGTGCGAGATACACAAAAATGTTGAGGCCGCCGCGCATTCAGGTGTTTTGCTGAAAGATAACTGATGGTTTTCGCCGATATCGGGGTCGATGAAAAAAGTCGTCACCCTTCGCCACAAGGTGCAAGATCTGGAAATTATGCGTGAAGAATCCAGATATATAACAGGCTCTCTCTACTGATAACTTTCGCATAATAGATCAATGGCAACAGTCCTACAGGCATACAAGGCTCTTCATTATTTTTTCCGTCAAACATGATATCTTGTCATTCTTCTTCGGCTGATCACTTCGCATTTGATGATGTGAGTCTTCTGTTCGCACCATACGGAGCAGAAACACGTTTAAATTTCAGGTGCGAACGTGCATAGTGGAAAGACCTGCTGATCCCCAAACAGAAGTAATATGCTTTTTCCGTAATCCAAGATTTGCGAATTCTCTCGTTCCGTGCACCCAGTTTCGACCGGAAATTTACCACATGTTTTGCCATCTAAATACCTGATAATCTCATCAACCTCCGGTTTAACATCAAACGGTTAGCCGGGAAATACTGAATGTTCGCAAGCGTGGAAGTTGAAACCGCATAAATTATTTATGAACTGGAGTGGACGAAATATCGGGTTTGGTTGGCGGAGGTTCGGTACGTTTCCTTATATACGCGCGGCAAATCTCCCAAGTTATAGAAGACATTGGCTCATGGGGTCACAATTTTTCTTCGATTAAAACATTTATGCTGGTTGTGGCTGTCTGCCCCGAGAAGCATAAAATGCCCCAAACTACGCAACGCGTAATCTAAAATCCACACAGCACCGCAAGAACGTTTGTGATCTCAGCATTTTATGTACACGTTTTCGCTAAAATTGTGACATGGAAACCAATATGACGTCTATGTTGAGAATCGGACCTTCGATCACTTTGACAACGGCAAGCATATGTGGATTTCAGTGCAGGGAAACCGTTAGTTTTTAAACCGAGTAATTCGGTGGCCGACTTGATTGTGTCATGGTTCTTCACTAGAGAAGACATTGTTTGAAACTAGCGTTTTGTCAAGGCACATGTGTCAAATACTCATACTGCTTAGGCCCTAAATAAAGCATCAATATATCTGAGTAAACCTGGAGGTTACGAAGTTGCACATTCTGTCGCTCATCGCCACAAGCACCGCCATGCGGAGAAGGCATAAATTGATTCAGGTGTGAACGAGAAGGGCTTGTTTTTAGACGCTCGCCCAGCCATTCGCTCGCAGTATTCCCATTTTTCGTGCCAAAATGGGCAAGCTCTTGAGCCCGATGATTTCACTCTCAAAGCGAAAAAGAATACAAG
The DNA here is from genome assembly GCF_000715545.1 of Opisthorchis viverrini. Lineage (NCBI taxonomy): Eukaryota > Metazoa > Platyhelminthes > Trematoda > Opisthorchiida > Opisthorchiidae > Opisthorchis > Opisthorchis viverrini. The sequence goes on from NW_008751711.1 coordinate 814,861, forward strand.
TCGTTGTTGAGTAAAATAGTGAGACATCGTTGCTCAAATTGCTGTTGCTGCTGGTTTGGTTGAGAGCTCACAAAAAAGTCCAATGAGGCATAGATGCCATAGTTTTATGGCAGTCGATTTGGAAAGATATGTTTTTCATGGTTGATTTGGCCAAATCAATATCTGCAGAATATTTCAGGAGATGGATCCTCACGCATGTATTATTCATGCTAGTAGGTGACCCATAACGTGTCTGTGGAGGATTAAACTTCGTACTGCGTGTTACGGTGGGTAAAAGCCAAGTAAAAGTTCAATAATAATTTACTTCGTAAGCCGTGAGTGCCTTGTTGACTTCAGACAACAGTTAACGGTGCACGTACCCAAATACTCAAACTGTCATCCATACCTTCACAGAGAAATTTGGTTTCGAGTATTTCTGCGCAAACGTTGGTCAGAGAATGTGGATTGGATGTTTCTTTGCAGCTATTGAATAAGAGAATCACTCAAGTCGGAGGGATCACCAGACTTGTGGTCATGGAATAGCAAAGTAACATGAAAGTGTACTATGTGTCCCCATATTTTGTCTTTGCACACTCCATTGTCTTATAGATTCACTTGAACTTACCCCCATTTATTTCATTTTAAACAGGCATTTCACCTTCATAGCATTACCAATCATGTATGTTATGCACCGTATATGCGCTCTTGTTGTAAAAGTGCTTCCACGTATATGAGGCGCTAGTTGCTCGACGGCGGGTACAGACAATTCATTTAAATAACGATTATCACGAACGATATTGAGACTAGTTTCTTCTTCTGGTCGTCCGATTCAATGTCCTCAAATTTATGATATCAAGCTTGAAGGACCATGGACCGACAATTCCATCTGTAAAAAAATAAACGGGGAAACATGTCCGTGGTTTGTAACTGCATTGTATTTATTTTCACTGACTTACAATCTACATGAATAACTTTGGCGGATGTCTTTCGAAGCAACCGACGTTGATGATCTAGAGCATTCGCATATTTCAACCGAATGCTCGCAGCATCCTCTCGATGACATTGTTTTACTTGTCGCGCCAAGGCAGATCTTGACCGAATACGTTTTCTACAAAAGCCACAAGAGGTAGTTCCTCGTTTGAAAGTCCTCACATGCTCAGTGTTTTCAGCGCGTTCACTAGCTATCAGCTCCCACCAGTGATGCTCTACCATCTGAGCTCTGTAACCTTCGAGCGGTCTAAAGCACGGTGAACGAAAATCGCATTTGTATTTCTTCAAACATAAGTGGTTTTTAAAGTGTTGCCGAAGCCGACAATGGTAAGGAAATCGTCTGGAGCGATTTATGCACTGGTGAGCCAAATCGGAGTCCTGGTTGAATCGAAGGTTTACGTGCGTCTCAGGTTCTGTTCTTTGCATGGTAGTCGTGGGTGTAGAATCGGCCCCTAAATCCCCAAATGTCTGTTTTTATTATCATCTAAGACGGCAGAATATAAATTTACGTTCGCCATACTTCCTCAAACAACAAATGCTGATACGCATGTGAAGCTACATCCCGCCGTCCTGCACAGCATAGTTTTCTGGCTGGAATCGCGATTCAGCCACAGAAACAGCAACAAGCAAACCAAAATTACGGCACCGCACCCTATCTAAACGCCCGATTTTGATATTTACTGCCATTGAAAGAGTTTATCGCAAAATATATGAGCCCCTTCAAGCATTAACCTCTGTGCACGCCTGGCTGTTATTTGGTGATGAGGTTTATTTCGATTTTCCTATGAACATCCGAGATGTAGGATCAAATATCACAAGAACACCTGTAAAACAAATCAGAAGGACTTCTAGATTTGGCTTTCGCTTTAACCTAGCAAATTCAGTTTCATGCCGGAGAAAACACATGCCCCAAACCAGTCACGTGATATTAAAAATTAACATGGCTGAAAGGTGTTTGTCGCTTTTGGTACCATTAAGAATGGTCTTCCTTTTGGAAATTCTTACAATCATGGTTCGAATACTACACGCGTAAGTGACGTTTTCTGTTGAAAAACTCTTGATGAATAAAGGACTGCACCAGGTTTGGTGGTTTTAGTCAATTTGCCTGAACGCATGTTCCGAAAAATTGCACTTCAATGCAAATCCTGTCGAAGATTATGCGACTGCATTTCGAATTTCTAATCATGACAGAATCTAGAGGGGAACCATTGTATTGATACACTATGCAAGTAAATAAACTAGTAGAGCTGGGCTTAACTGTTATCCCTACTTCCGCGGTCACTTCATTCAGTAAATTGTCTGGCGTGCAACGCAAACCGTATCTCCATGACCGTTCCTAGCGTACGTTTACGAGATTTTGGACATCTAGGCGTCACACGTTGTAAACTGCTTCTCTGCCTGACAGTCTGGAACTCACTGGCTATTTCGTGGTGGTACTGCAAAGCGCAAAAATAATCCACTGATCATCAGATGTGCTGCTTAAGAAGTTAGTCTGACTAGCCGATTGTCGAGGCAAATCTAAATAACTACTTTATTCCTCGTCCTCACCAGCTAAAAATGCAACGCAAAACGTAGTGAAAGGAAACCGAAGTGGGATAGCAGACGGCTGTACAATTTGTTACATCTAAGGCTATCATAGAGATCCACTGTTTGCCTCTCTGAATAGCTCGCCTAGTGAATAAATGATGGATCCTGTCCCTTTCACCAGAAAACATCTCTCGTTGATTGCGGTGTACCCCGATCACAGCACAAGGGGTTTTCGCCCAGCGTTTGGCGCAGCAGCGCACAGCCTTTTGGGAACATCATAAAATTTGAATCCCCTCTACGAATGAAGGAGCAATATAGTTTGACACCGCGACATAACGCATATTTGAAATTACACTAGATGACGTTACACATACCATTCTGGTCGCAGTAGCAAACAGAACAACATGGCAAGGGTTAAAAGCTGACAAAGATATATATTTGAGGAAAAGTGCCAATTTGAAAGAGCAATAATTTATTTTGCCGTCATGAATTATTTATACAATAAAATTCTCGTGTATAATACTGACAAATCTGAAGACTTCTCACTATATTTGGAAACCTCAAGCACTAGCAGGAACGTAATTTACTCGGGTTTGGAGAGAATTTTAAAACAGTCGGAAATTCAGCGTTAACTTTGGCCTATTGCGAAACACGTAAAATCTTTGACAACCACTCGTTTGTTGTGATACAAATCAGTCAGCTGAGGTGAATCAGCTAATGTAATTTTCTGTGTTTGAAAATCATGTTCATCCGGGTGGACTCATTGAAATCCGGGTACCCCACACTGTTATATCATGTGCGATATCCTCAATTTTTGAGCAAATATGTTTCAGAACGCACCCTAAATTATCCGCCAAGCATGGCGTTTGAGTGATACACTAGAGTTGGACCTAATGCAGAGAGGCAACTCAAATTTTATCGAACTCCTAACAGCCGATAGTTTCCTTACGCTTCGATCAAATTAGACCTGCAATGTTTGTCACGTATATCCATTTGATCGCGTCAGTTCGGACAACACTGCAGACGCCATTAGATGAGGCTGAATTTTCGGGTTAATGAAAGTAAGCTCGCTCGCCGCTTGGTCGGTAAGGCCTATATAAAATGCAGTTTTGATAAGCATTCTGGCCCACATTCACTCGAAAGTAAGACACTGGGGTTTTGAAGGGTTTCGTGTATGTTTCGCTTTAGTTAGAAGTTACTGTTGAACAACGCGCTAGATGAACGGTCATCAGAGGGCTTACGAAGTCAGCAGTAGACTGTTTCGCGCCAGCTAGGAGCAATTTTCCCTATGTTTATGATACAAAGTTGTGATACGATTGCTACAATATCGGGTGTATGCCATATCTCGCAGGAGTGATCGGTACTCACACCTGTGTGTATGAAAGCAAAAGTTACACTGCGCCGTAGTTTGCGGAGCTGCATTCCCTTACAGACTACCGCGGGATTTTTTGACGGAAGAATCACCGCGAACTTTGAATGGCTGTGAATATCGCCATTCTCATGCTAGTCAAAACATTTTAATTTTGGGTATACGTTTTAAAGGAATTAAATCAACAAACTTTATTTGTGGGGATCTCCAACTCACACATTTACAAACATATACCCCGCAGGATATTCCGTGGATAGTGCGGCAGTCTAGCCTGGGAGCCATGCAGGCTTGCGCAGAGCCGTGTAAAAGCCATTCGCTGCAATGTCGTTTATACTCCAATGACTTAACGCTTTGCTCAAGCATACTTGTACGCGGTCGTTCGTTGTCCAAATATCTGTATCATATCAGTGACCCATTTTAGATGATGGAAGCATACTTGTACGTGGTCATTCGTTGTCCAAATATCTTTATCATATCAGTGACCCATTTTAGATGATGTGTCTAGTCAGCTGAGTCTGGCAAAGGGCTGTACTCTAGCTCATCCACTTTCCCACCGGGAGCACTTTGTCAGTCCATTGTTCTTCAGTGAAGAGAGCATCCCTTCATATATGGATATGCGCTAATTTGCTTGCAAGCAGAATGTATGATATTGAAAAATTGTTCGGAGTTTTCAGTGGACGATTTTTGTCAATATATCGAAAGCGTTATGAAAGCGTTGTGAATATCCAGTCCTTGCTTACTAACCGTAAACCGTACAGGTTTGCATGGTTCTTGATCGATGGTAAGCTTTTTTCTACGCGATGTACTCAGTAGATCGTATTCCGAATGACACCGCAAAATATTTGAAAATTGAACGCAGGGTTCGTGCATATCAGCGCATACTTTCTTTCCATGGTCAGACGGACGCTGACGACATTCAAGGAGATGAGGATTTTACTAGCCTACATTTATTTGTTTATTTACACTATTCCGATGTGACAGCGCATATCCCGTACAAGCTCACAGAGCTGCAGTTTTCAAAAATACGTTTACCTCCGAATTCTCTCTGAGAGACAAATCATTGGATCTGATGCTTCAAAATAATTGATGTGGTTAAAACCTTTTAAGCTGGACGGGCCATGGTAGTCACTTATAAATAAAACAAGATGGAGGTTAAAATTCTTCGTAAGCAAGGACAAAGCCTCATATTACGAACATCCAAATACGGAGACATACAACGTGCATTTTTACGGTAACCAGGATATAAAACATTTTACCGCTTAACGGACCAAACATCTGCATTGCCACTCTCTGTCGTCCAGCATCAACCACCACTGTGTGATATCTGCTATAAAAATGGAACATTAATGACAAACCTTTGTCCGTTTCACCACCTGTGTCCCGTAGATGACAACAGCTGGTTGCAGTAATTACTAGCTATCATTCAGACATTAGATCCCAAACAGCTGTAAAACGCGGGGGAAGTATTTATTGCAACTGGAATTGCTAGTACTTCATCGAGCACGCTTTTACACACAATTTCTGCCTGGTAATCAAGCACTTTAATTGTGTTAGTTATGTCAATTTAGTTTGACGTATCACTAGGCACCGTGAGGAGTTTGTTGTTGGAACGGATCCCAAGTGAGTTACTTCTCCAAACGTTGAAGCCGCAGGTTAAAACTTTGGCGGCGCCACGTTTAGTCAATCCACGCTAATTGTCGACATGGGAAACATTTGGAAAGCGGGTATTGTGACATCCACTTTACTTAAAAATTTGAATTTTAGCACCAAAACCTGACTTATGAATATCGCCCCTATTTCGAGGATACTCGCGGTTGTTCCGCAAAATGTGATCACGCTATAAGGCCTGCAGTGCAATTCGGTGGTCGCAGAATATCGAGACAGTAAATTTCTGCACCAAGGAAGGAATGCAAAACCGACTGATAAGAAATCTGGTCGATTATCGCCATCAAATTGCAATTTCGAATACATTTCTACGCACAGGGTTTTCATTTTAACGATTGTATGCTCTGTTATAGCCTGACGTGTCTTCTCTTTTCGGGAACTGAACCTCCCAAGGTTGAATTTCAAATATCATTCCTCGTTTGCAAGATAACGGAAGTACTAAAACTTGTGCACAATCCAAATCGTGCTGATGTGGGCAAATTGGGTTGCGCGTTGCATTTTGTTACCGTTGTTTATTGTATAATAATGAGGTTGCCAAGTGAATAGATCTGCCCGGAGAGTTTGTCCATCGATTCAATCAGAGATTACCATATCCGAATTTAAGTGGAGCTTGCCACCAAAGGTAACAGTGAAACCCTTGCTAATTTGAGGAGTGGAATGCACACGAATGTCCCCAGAGAACTAGGCCGCTGTAACTTACTGCTTCATTGCATTAGCTTATTACCGTACACTGAAACATTTCTAATTCACAAGCATACAAACGGTAACTGAAATTTTATATTCTACGTATCAAATATTGTGTTACACATTTCCAACTCAGTATTCTTCAGCGTGAAAACAAGGCTTTGAAGGACTTGCCAGATCGAGATGCAAATTAAGTTACTCCTGAGTAGTTAAGTAAAAAACGGAACAAATCCATCGATCGCCGGTAATACCCGTGAGCCCTCAGATTCGAATATGTTTTAAATGCATGAATTTCCATTGGTCTTGGACTTTTGTGGCCCAAGTTTGATTGACATGACTGCGCCGCAATCCACAAGCGTGAGAAACGTCGATGTCCTTCCTACTAAAAGACATCTCATGGATAAAAGTGTCATAATGAGCTTTCAGCGAAATCATAATGACACTAGAGAACAAGGAGATTCGTTTTTTCGGCTCGGCTTACTCGCATTCACTTGTGGTAATGTAACATTTACGCGGGTAATGTGCTCAATACACGGTTGTAAATATACACGATAAAATAAAATGGGTGTTTACAGCCTGTTCCAGCCTGTTCATTATAAAGAATTACGAACATTGCGAGTTAATGCATTCAAGAAACGTATCTCTGGAGATAGTGGAATGCTATTGTGGTTTTCTTGGAACACTATCCGTTAAAATACTCTGAAACTTCTAAGCGTTCTACAGAAAATATGCATAAAAGTTATTTTTGGAAAGCTTATGTACCAGGTCTCAATGCTACGCAACTTAATTAGTAATAATTATTTTGTGACGTTTGGTGCCATACAAGTTTATCACTGCAAACCAGTTGTTTAGGTGGCAAAACTATCGCTGAATGTCCGGTTAGGTGCTTTTTGACTTAGTCTTTGAATTCAGTTTTTATCAATGTTCCTACCAAAATAAGTTTCGCGCTCAGGCTGTGTTGTTACAAATATTTTGCAAGGCCAGCACTTATTTTTACACGTGTCAAAAACTCTGATAATTATCGCTTGCTGATCTGGCGTGGATGTTAACTCGGACAATATCAAAAGTCTGATTCTCTGCAAGGCGTAACGTTAGTTTTACTTGCATAAAATAACAACAAACGTGTGTCTTCCAGTTTGATGAGGAGTGTTGAATTTCAACCGCCTCAGCTTGTGGACAAGCTTGCTGGTTTTCGCTGCATCAGTTATAACACGTCAGCTTAAGTGGTCTCATTTGAGCTGGTAGAATGAAACTTTCATTGTCCACGCTCTTGGTTTTAGAACATTCGGATCTCCCGAGAGTAGCTACTCACGAATAGCAAATATCATCAGCTCTCTATACCTGGTTTGTGGGTGATCGCCTTATTGAATCAATGAATAGCAAATGCGCGGCAAACGAAAGTCTCGGGCGGACAATTTGATTCCAACGACATGGTAATGGTAATGTGCGGTAATCACTTCCTCGTCCGAAGCTGCATTGATCAGTTAAGCTCACTAGTATTAATTTGTCCACGTTGTCACCATACTAGCCTCTTCAGGAGAGCGGAGCAGAATTCTTCCAAATTGAGAATGTGATATAGTGGTTTCGCACAGGTATCTGTTAATGGCGCTGTTGAAGCATGCTTGACGGCGTGCCCGTCGTGCAATGCTAAGTTTGCACTAACTTATATAATTTAAAAATGATATGGGTTCGGCTCCAAATCCTCTAGATGTTCTGCAACCAATGGCTCGAATGATGCACACAGCCTCCTGATGTAATCACATTTAGTGCGCTTGTAATTTCCAATTGTTCTTTGTAAATTCTTGTGCTTGATATAAATTTTAGCTACTGTGAATCTCGTTCGTAGCGGACCTGTAAACCTCATGTTATTTCATGTAGTTTAGCTTCGAGAATTGGAGGTACGTGTCCAGTAAACAGGTGGTGATCATAGTGAATCGCGCAACGATTGATTTCGGTTACCTGACGGTCAAGGACGGGCTTAAAACGTGTTAGCACAGGAGGCCAATTTGTACTTGTTTATGTGGGCGTGAATCGATACTTGTAGGAAATCAAACAGTTATCATTCATTTGCCTGGGATTATGCAAGCTACTGTGGTTTTGTTTTGTATTCTTTCAGAAAGGGCAAATCCTACCTTAGTCGGTATTAGAAGACTATACTTAAGGGATAATGAGCTCACTTTGAATGCAGTTATCTGGAAGCAACTTAACGAGTGAAACGTCTGAAAATTTGAATAACCTGATTGCATTTGACAACGTGTATTAGTATGAGGCAGAAGCGTTGAACTGCTTCCCACACTGCGCTTGCGCTAAATGCTAGTTTCCGGTTGCCTACATATATACAGTGTCAGAATCTATGCTGCTGCCTACCATAGAGTGCGGCTTTGACCAAAGGATTGTAAATCGTGGCTCGAGGCCTTAACAATGCCTCGATTATGCTGACGAATTAGTGAACACTCCAGCATTGTCATGTTATTGGATCAGACCTTCTGAAATGTAACCAGTGTTTGTTTCTGATTCATATCAATTTTCAAGGTCACATAAAAGGGTATAAATCGAAAGGTAAACTTGAAAATTTTAGTTTTCTAGGTGCCTCCAAAATGATACAATACATCATTTTATCTGCGATCCTCCTATGTAAGTTTACTGAGAGCTTTGTGCAAGCTGGTTATATGCTAATCAAACCCGTTGCTCAAATATTCCGTACACTTTGCTTTAGTGAATGCCGACTCAGCTGTCCATCTTCACGTGTACGAAACCTGCATGTGTAAGTCGAATCCTTTCATCCATCTGCGCCAACAGTGATTTCGAAAATTCATTTTAAATTCGTGTTTGCATATTTCACGCAAAACCCTTGAAATATAACTCTTAGTACACCCCCAAAAATTGGAAGTAATTAGGATGCTCCAATCAGGTTAAACGCGTTGTTGTCTTCCCTGCTCACATTACTTTTTAACAACGGATACTGAGGTTTTTGTAGCTTTTCTTTGGATAGAGATACATCTGACACATTTACCTGGTGACTTCGGATGTTGACAGCTGAGACACCGGAGAACATTTTATGTCCAACTGTGCTTTTGGTAAATGCACTCGTTAATTTAAAAAAATAAACTAAATCATTCTTGGACTTTTTCACTTGGTGTAAAAGCTTAGATTTACACGCAGATAACTGACATACCATGTGGTTTAGGTAAGGTTTTTGTCCATAATTTCAAAACTGCAGATATATGCCACCACTGTTTGATAAAAAATCTTGTGAGTGTGTACGACTGATTCACTATTGTAACGGAAAATGGCCAACCCTTTCGAGTACAATAAAACAACGTTTTCGGTTCCGGCACCATTAAACGCGCCATTCGACAATATTTAGTTGCCGGCGGATGTAAATTGAATAAACAATTTTTTAGTTTACTTTTATGCTTTGAAGATATTTCTTTAGTAACAAAGCAAGAAAAAGTCACCATACTAATTGTTTATTTACTTAGTTTCCTGAGTAAATGAGATGACATGCACCCCGAGTTACGCGTGATTTAGATAAAATCACCTTTCCAAATATATTTCAGCTATCATAAAGTTTTACAGGAACGCAGTTCCTTCAATAATATCAACCTAAACGGTATTAGGATTCGCAAACAGCGTATTGCTCCGTACACTGATATAGGGCGAACTGATCTTCCAGAGTGAATCATTATATAATTATGAGTGCGCGGTTCACTCGGACACAGACCTTTAACCAGCATCGGACGTTTTGTACCTTGCTCACTTACAACAACCTGCATAGTAATTTATCAATGACAATGGCACGAAATTGTTATTAATCCATACCTATTTACATATAATGGGGGGAATATTTCCGAAATGGCTGTTAGTATAAAATAATCAGCCAGGCATCTACAGTCTGTCATTACTTTCTTCCAGCAATTCGTCTCCGAAAGCGTTACCTTCTATCGCCAAACAAATTGACTGCTCAACTTGTTGATTGTAGGAATTTCATTTTTTAATAATACCAGATGGCAACTTTGTTACTTTTGAATCCGGCGACAATCAGCTTTTCCTATCATCATCATCACATATCCGATTTTTGTGGTAGCGCATTCAAGGCTGTGATAATTAAAATTGAAGGAGGCATCAGGGGTTTTTTTCAAACAAGGTAGACCATATATACCTATATATATATATATATATCCATAAGCGCCAAGTACTTTTTTGTCTTCCAATCACGGAAGGGCAGATGATCAAAGAATAAAGATATTTATAATCGTATTTTGTGCCTAAAAAATTCAAGCACGTGGTACAAAATCAACAACCATCATATATTTGTGGGCAATTTCACACGAGGGCACTTGCGGTTAGTCAAAGTGACCATGTGGTATAGATGGTGCGCGAATGGCATTGCAGACGTGTAACAATGTCATGAGACTCAGCATGAAGTCAAGAAAACCGCATCCAATGCGCATCGAAGAATCAACTAATGCCCACGTGTAGTGGAGCTTTATTATCAAGAGTGCACACGCATCATCGCAGTTATTCGCAAAATCATACAACTGTAAACAAATCCTTGTTTACCGAGTGCAGGCAGATTTTTACGCCTAAAAGCAGTTCCGAATTACCAAGACTGTGATAAATAAACTCATAAGAAGCACCGCAAATCCTGACATTACAAAATTATGAAAGGATTTTGTACGATCATCCTAACGCTCACCTATAACAGGAATACAGCTTTCTAAAGCGCAAGGATAATGGCCTCGTTAATTTTACATAGACAAATCGACAATGAGTGTTTTCAAACACTTTTGTTTGAATGATTTAGTGTAAAAATATTTTCGGAACATGAAACATCGATTTATCGCCGATGAATGTCATTTAATTTGCCTGACTTTTTTTTGTCTGAACGTAAACAGCAGTATGTGCGGAACTTTACCCCAGAGACAGTCGTACGTTTTTAATTCATCTAGTATCTAAAGTACTCATTAAACAAACTAGTGGCCAGTTATGACAGGCGTCATATTGACAATGACGGGTTACATGATTATCACTCAAAACAAGTGGCCAAAATTCCATGGCCTACCAAGTCATTCTTTATCTCGTTTTGGTCGACCTTCGGTAAAACGTACGTGCAGGTTCACAAATAGATTCGAAAACGCAAAGTGTTACAAATTTGACGCAGAATATGCTTAATAACTGACCACAGTGCTCATATAACATTCTTTTCTCCCAACGCAACAAAATTCGATAAGATTCGGTGAAAACAAACTTTACTTTTTCGTAGAGATCACTGTACCATTTTACAGGGAGTGCCGCCGCTGAATTTATATCGTGTTAACCATTATTCTTTCATTAAATCGATCACCTAACTAACGCTAAACCAATTTAGTGTTGCAACTCGTAATATTAAAATGAATGAACCCGGCTGCATTATGAATACCTGATCGGGTGCAAACTTGTCCAAGAATGCTCCCCGAATAACGGATTATCATCCTCTATAATCTACACAACTGTAGAGGTGACTAAACCATGGGTAGCGTCAAAATTGTATAAGGTTATCAAGATGGCTGCCCTCTTGTGTAACTTGTGCTCACAAATAACACCCAACCGTACAACGTCGACTTTTGGTTTGTAGGTGACGAAGAAGCTGCACTGGATAAGTGTACCGGTAAGCTCCATTTTATGGTCTGTTGAGTAGTCAAACAGTTATTGAGGAAATGTTTTCTGATTGCTGAAGCATAAGTAACAGTAAGAATTAGGGGATTGGACCAGACTGTTGCTTCACCACTCGATAATTTACAAATTGGAGCCTTGTTAACACCCTTTTGATTGTTTTAGTAAAACTTCAACATTTCCGTTTACAAATCGGTTTTTGTATTTTCCAATGCCATTTATCTTAGAAAACTGTAACGAGGAGGAAAATAGTCGCTGTTTGTGTAAGTTAAATCGCCCTGAAGTATCACGTTGGTAGGACTAATAAACCAAAATTTCAGCGACCGTGTAAACCTCGCCAACTTCCTCCAGATTTCTCGTAACGATACCTCTTGTAATGTCACCACTATATATACTTTTGTTACACGTCAAATTTTGTTTACGTTTCGTAACATCTACTAGGGTGTAATAACGAATCTTCAGAAGAATCATCCACGAGATTTAGATCGTTTTGCACCTGTGATGTGCTAAATAGTTTGTTATCATGACTGTCCAGGGGAGAGGGCTTCCCACATACGGCGTCACAGCGGTTGATCTGTCTAAAATAGAGGGTTCGAACGAATGTGCTTGTCTCATCTTTGCGCATTGTTTATCCACATCTAGAAATAAGGTTACGTACTTCTCCAACGATATGCGTGTATAGAACTACACGTTTGGTTAGCCCGATCAGAACCTTCCGAGAAGAACCCGTTCGCTTGAAAAGTTCATTCATTGCGTTGTAAAATGCTGCTTCCAAGCCAAGTGTACATTAAGGTTCCGACATCAAAGTGAACAGTCTGCGCAATTCATTTCGCTTTCGGCCAGGGATGATGGCGACACTGACGGAATAGGTAAGCGCGCATTGTAGACAATTTTGCTTTTGTCTTGCACGCACAAGGTTTCCGTATTTTAATCTCGCACACTGAGCAGTTCAGCAAAGGCAAAGTTCCCTTAAAATATAGAAAGAAATAACAAATGAATATACGGCAGTTATGCAAACAACGTGTATACTTAACGGGGCCACCCTGGATTGTTTTCATATACAACTGTGATCAATGATTAGCATGCGTGGATACCCGAGATACTCGTCACCCATAATGCAGCAGGGGTATCTTGAAGAAACTGCAGGCTAATAACTTGGTTGATGCTTGGTGACAAGAATAATCCGTTTTGCATGGCAGAATCAGAGGTTTCCGCATGTAGAGCAAGTAACCTTAATCCACCGTGCTGCAAGATAATGTATGAAGTTCATGCTAATTGGACTTTTCAAACGACCTGACTCAATCGCATTTCATTTGAAAGGAATGTAAATGCTTCTTCTGACTGAAGCATTTCGCGGATAGAAAGGAACACTGCAGAATGGAAAGTAAGAATCACCGCACAGCATCTCCTTTTAGCAGCTCAATGTTTAGTGAAGCGTGTGCTTTTATCCTACAGGATGAACCAGTTCACAACTTTGTGCTGCCTCAACTTATTTTCATAAATTTATTTTGTTTGATACCACTCAAAATATGGCATGAAGATTGCACTTAAATACATCCGTTGTATCCTGCCAACCGTCAAAAACGCACGAATTTCTTCCTTCATTACCCCTTTTAAGAGCATCACTTATGGTGACACAATAATCGCGTTCCATAATTCATTTGTCTGATATAGTATCGTGCGATAATCGAACAAACCAATGATTTCCAAAGCCTAAACATGAAGTGTATTTTTCTTATCAAATCGTTTGCATTCAATTTTCAATGATTATCTGGAGTTTTATTTTGGTTTTCGGATCCTATGCATTCTATACGATATAGCATCTAGCTGAACAGCTCTTCAAATTTTCCGTCTTAGGTATTTCATTTCCTTGCTGCAAAATATGACCGATTAGCTTACGAATATTATACTGAATTAAGAAATAAGATGTTGTCCATATAAGTACAGTTATTTAAAAAAAACCGCCCTGGTTTATGTGGAAGCACATTTGAACGAAAAAGTTTCCTTTTATGATAATTGCGCGGTATGCCCGTATGATATTTCCTGCTGCAGTTTTCTGCTGAGAACAACTAGCGAACGTAGTGCTTTTCAGATTTAGTATGTATTGATCAAAGCATAATGAGAAACGTTCGAACAAACGCAATGTGAGCTCTTATTGTGCTCATTAGTTCTTTGCTGGAAGGAACACGCCGACCGCTGCAAAGGTAAGCTCAAATAGAAGAGGTTGGGAAAATTAACGTTCGCGATTCGATAAAGTATCAAAAAAAGGTTATTGAGTTGGGAACATGAGTGACCTGAATCGCAAAAAGGCCAATTAAACACGAAACGGAAAACTAAACGTTAATACTGTGTTCACATACTGTTGTGCTTAATAATTCTTTTGATAAATGTTTTCGGTTTCCCAGGCCAATGCGACCCGGAGGTTGACGGCTGTTTTAGTACGTTTGACAGGTTGCGATTTGTAACTTTACTAACAGCAATTTTGCATGCGGATATTCTGCATGTTAGTTGATCATTTTATTAACTAAATGCAGGTCAATTGTTGTTTGTCAATCAAACATGCATAAAAAAGCGATCCGCTAACTGGTCATATTATTGAGGGCACTCCACCGGAAGTAAGGCAAAACCCGTTTCACCAGTTATGACGATCAACGTGATATACAATATTACTGACGGTTTTTCAAGAGTGCGATAACGGGAGATGTTTTATTAACCATCGTCAGTATTGCTGACCTACACTTAGAGCATCACAATCGCGAAACTTTATTTGCAGCCATGATTGAGGCGGATATTAGCTCCATGGCATCTCATGATGCAAGTTAACGCGCGTAGGCTGCAGTAAACGCGCTATTTACGATTTTACAGTAAACTAATCCAGCAATACACTTCTTAATCAAAACGTCGATTGGTATAGGGTTGTCTAGCAAAAGGCTTGGAATGCATTTGCAGATCCACCTTTGCACTACGTAGTACTCAGTTGTGAGTATGGGTTTCACCGAAATTACCTGAACCAGAAACTATAAAAGATTTCCGTGCGAACCACGGTCATATGTTCCTGGCGATTCACAGCCCTTTGCCTTTATGTTGAGATGACACCAACAAGCCTTGTGGTTTTTCACCGCATGTTGCTCCTTTCATTGTATTTCAACAATAAACAAATACAAGGCTTTTAAATTAATTTGAAAAAAGAATAACGAAAGTTTAAATTGCATCACAATTGCCGCAAACAAACGCAGTTTGTTTACCTATAGAGAAAGTCGACATCCCGTGCTACATAAATTTCCGCTTGTCTTATATTTGATGGCGCCATAATTCCATTAAATCCTTGTAGTATTGTGCGAGGTATACTCCAGGCCAGAAGGCAAGTTGTGGATCACTAGAAGATTAACTGATCTATCTTGCATTAAATGCTTTGATTTGTTAGATGCTCAATTCATTGTTATCCCAGTTTTGCTTTCCTTGAAACATTGCTATCTTGCTGGTAGACGTTTTCAGTTTTGTTCACTTCCTGAGAGAGATATTAGGGTACATGTAGGGGTTCTGTTACCTATTCGTTTGGTTTCATAATTTGTGATCAATGGAACAGTTACTCATAAAATCAAGTGAAGGCCAACGATTCATGTTTAGAAAATCTGAGGGCTCAATTTTTTTTCTCTGTTCAAAGTTAACGAGAGGGTTGACTTTAGCTAATTGCGCCTTAGCAATTACTAACAATAATATCCCATAATATGCTGTATTTACGTTTTTTCCAAAACGAAAATAAAACGAAAATTTGGTGTCTTATATCCAACCGAAGTAGTTAATACTTCATGTTTTGTTCGCCTCAACGTTTTCAAACACAAGAGAGCGATGATTGATACCGACCTGTGTTCGCAAAACGCCATCGACAACAAGGACAAATATCATAGTGATTTCTCAGTCATCCAAAAAACGTGAAACTTTGTCGCCTCATTCATTGAACTGTAACCGCTTGACGCTGGTGTTGGTGATAAAATATGTAGAGAAGTCAAACTCCAATTTCAACCTTTAGGCACTTAGATTTCCTTTGAACAGGGCCCTCTAGACAACAGAAGGCACACGACTCACATGCTACACACACATTCACATACGGTAAGGATTTGCATTCCGCTTACCTATTTCCATGAATGAATTAACATTTCTTTCCGAAAATTACAACACTACAGAAGATCTCCGTGTTTACACGACCTGCATGGGTGAGACAGGCGAATTTTTGCAACATTTATTCGTTTTATATTTTGCCCTGAATAATCTAACTTGTCAGTATCTAGAAAGTATACGTGAGACAAAAGATACAATGAATCGTAGTTACTTCCATAGTTAACATTCGATGGACCAAATATGGAAATCGGTGGTGCCAGAGAGTTGTCTTCTTTTTCGACATGAGCAGTATCAATAAAGCACAGCTTTCACGCGACTAAACCATGACCTCTGATTGAATACTATTTATTTGTTTATATCATGGATTCCAAAACCAAGTGTGTTCAATACAATTAGAACTAAGGCGCAGTATTTCATTGGTGGCCCAAGGCAGACAATTTCACTCCAGGTTACACTCGGATCTAAAGCACCAGTATTATACAGTTTCCATTTTCGTGCTTCCATCAAGTGTCCGTTGCGCCGGCGAAAAAAGTGCCAAACAATAACAAACAATCATGGTGTCGCCCGGAAAATTGTACTATAGATGAGGTAGTAAAAAATGGGTCGTCATTGTCAACCTAAATTTTGCTTGTTGTTGCAAGGCTCTCGGCCACAGAGCCGGGCACCTCGGCGAAAATTTACATTTCATTGCAACAAGTAATGCGTGAGTCCAAGGCGCACGCATTAACGTTGAGATAAACTGTTCACAAAAAGTTGATTCGTCTGGTTTCCTTCCTGCTGGTAAATAATAGGCGCATTATGCGCCAGACGGGGTGTACACTCAATTTTTTCATGGTGTAAAAAATTTACATGGAAAGCCGAAAATTTCACGTTCTCCGTTTGCCGTTGCTATTAATGAGCGGATCAGAGAGAATACTCAACCGGGATTTGGTTGTGACTGAACTTTGAGCGAATATTTGGATTATGAGAAATTTTTCGGACAATTTCAAGCTGTGAGGCATTTTTGCGAAAAATACGATAACTCATTTTATTACTTTGGAGGTACGACGTGTGGATTACAAATCACTGCACAATCTCTGGTATGATAGGATTGCGTGCATAGTTTACCGTCGGTTGCAGCCAAATTACTGTCGGTATTTTGTACTTAGGTGGTAAGACGTCTTATTAAACGTGATGTTCCATTTATCCGAAATAACACTCGCGTTCGGACAAAGAGTATTTCGGCGAAGAAAACATACCCATTTAGTTTACTAACGCGGGTGCTCATAAAATTGACGGTACCTGGTTCATTAATAGCGTAGCTCAATATCAGGTTCAATATATTTTGAAAATATTTTGAGAAATTCGAAACGTGCAACTATGGAAAAGTTCTTTCTTTGCGCCTCTTCCCCGAATATGTTCCTAAAATATGCTGTCTGCGATGAACGCTTTCCAGAGGGTTAGTTTCCTATACCTGCGATTTATGTGAATTTTTTCGCAATACACATGCATTTTTAATTTCATACCCTGAAATTTACTACAAATTCGAAATCCTCTTGATCATCTAAAGAACTACTTTGCAAACCTTTTTGAAGCATTTTAATGAGATTAGCTGTTTTGGATCCGTTGGTGCTTTAACGTTACTTAATTGGAACTCTATTGTCATAAACAAGTGAAGTTAGGATGTGAAACCAAGTTAAAAGTAGCCAGATTTCAAAACGATTTATATTCCGTCATAAGGGACGTAATTTTTTATGGTCTGCAGTTTGTTCCCAGAATGCATCATTTTTATGTTTCAGGTTCGGACACGTCGGGATTAGAAGCGTGTCTTGGTAGGATGTGCTCAATTTTCGTAAATTATAATTCATCTGTTAATTATGTAAAAATATACAATATTTGGAAAAAAGTCAGAAGCTGCTTGCTCAAAATTTTGAGTTGTGAATTTGTAAACTGCATCGCAGCTTGTCTGTATGCAGATTCGGATACATCACTCCTAGAAAAATTGAAAATGTATAGTTTTTGCTATCAATAAGTCTGACTGTTCTTGAAATACTCAATGAAAGTTGAATAATTGCACTTTGCGCATCAGATAACTGCAACAAAGAACAAACCAACCGCTACAAATGTGAGCCACGTGTATATCTTTTTCAAAGCATAAAACCGTGAATCCCGTCTTCAAGACAGCCATCAGTAGCCGGTATTTAGTAGGTTCATTTATTGTCCAGCAAGATTTCATTTTTGACGATAACCGCAGGGGTATTTTTTCCCAATCGTAGGGTTATTCAGAAGTGGTTACAATCTGGTTTAACTGCGGAATATTTAACATGTTTAAAGGCACTTAATAAGATGCAGAATTTCAAATTAAATAATCTCTGCATATAATGTGGAAATTTGAGTTTCACAATAACTCACAAATAATCGGAATTAATTTTGTACGCTTTAAAGCCTTCTATCATGACGATGAAGCTGGACAAAGTATGTCGCTGGAACACATGTGGCAATTTATTAAACTTAATTGCAGTTCCTTACAATTTTTGTCAACGAGTTGTTAGTACAATGTTTATAAAGTCGGGTGGCGTTATCATTCTCCGCTTTATTTCTGTAACCGAGCGATTTATTCCAGAAATTAACCTTCTGAAGTTGTTATCATTTTGCTTCCCAAAATTTGAGTTACCTGATGTAGCTATCAATTGCGGAGAACAAACTGATAACCGTCTTCCATTTATGGCTTTTCCGTGACGATATGCTGAAACTTGTAGCGCTATGGTGTGACTTCCAAAAGGAAGCACAAATTCAGGATGCAGCAGAAAGCTAAGCACCTGAAAGAGCTTTGATGAAGTTGTGGCAAGTCAGTGTAAAGATGTAGATAACTCGGAAACTCAAGAAGCAAAATACTTGCTACTGCAAAACACGGTTTCCCTGAAAATGCGTAAATTTCCAAAACATGTTGGGAAGACGCAAAGAATTTGTCTTATTCAACTTCGAGTTCGTACAACTCTAGTGAGTACGCAAGTGCAAGTCAGTCCTCTGTTGCCAAAGCACTTCGCCTCCATCATGTGCAATATAACTCAAAAAAGTTTCGATTATAGTTTATAAATAAATAGCGATCGCAGATACAAAAATCCATTTTGTTATTATCGGCGAAACAACGCAGCTTGCGTTTCCGGGTAAAAATCTCCGTTTACACATTTAAAGTTACTTTTGATGGTTAAAGAACCATTGAATTTGCGCTCGTGTCTACGCGATTCACTGAAATTTCGGTATTAGTTACGAGCAAAAACTACAGGCAAAACTAAGATTTTGTTTCCTTCTCTTCTGCCTCCTTATTCCATATCTGCATATAACGCCATTTATCGAGGCGTGGTCAACAGAAGTTTTTGCCCATCTTGAATCTTCCGGCGTGAGAAATTCTCAGAACTAAAATTCAAAAATAATTATGTTCATCCTATGGTCCCCATGGTTCTTTGGAACTAAAGTTGAATGCCAGGATTCTGGTCTCGCGCGATGTACTGGTGAGTCCTGTCATTTAGTGTCAAGCATAGCGGATACTATTTGGGAGTCACCGACAGAGATCAACAATAAATATAGTGCCCATGAATTTCAACTCTATTGAAAATATCATGTCCACGCCGTAAACGATTAGCACAATTTATATTTTTTTCACAAAACGCACGTCAATTATTTCCCTTGCGGGTCGCTGCCTGGGTCACCCGGATTGCTTGAGTAAGTTTGATAATGCGGTATTTGAGGAAAAACAGCTTGCAACAAGGATTGCACTGTGCGACGAGAACTGATTACTGGTGTAGAATTGTTTATTTCTCCCTCTTTGGAAGCGCGAGTTGATGTAATGTATGGCGGTATAAGTAGATATATTGGAACTAGCGCAAGTAATGATTTGAACGGATGTACCTGTGCTCACCGATATGGATGTAGGAAAAATCAAAAGCGGACACCCAAGTGATACTGAGGGAGTTGAATAAGGAAGGGCTCAATTGAACACATATTTTTGTTTGGTAAGCAATCCGACATATATGATGTTCAATGACCAACAATAAAAAGAAAATGCTAGCTTTTATTTTTCGAATTAAAAAAATCACAATCAGGTACTTGAGAAACCTTATACCCTCAAATCGGTAAGTTGCATTAACGTATTTCACCTATATGCTCGCACCAACGTCGTTTAGATAAAATTAAACCATCGGACGTTTTTGATCATTACGACTTGCCAACATTTTCCGCTCCTGCTGTAATATTTTTGTGGGTTCAACCTATTGTCCCTTGTGGCACATTCTTACAAAATGTTGGTTTAAAATAATGTTGAATACACTATCTGACACTTCGCATCCACAACAAAATGTTCATCATTGCCCTCATTTTCCCCGCAGAATGAAATGCGCTTACTTTGATGTAAAGTTTGAATACAACGCTAGAAAATAAATGGGATTTTTCAGGACGAAATATGCCAGTCGTTGCCATCGAGAGCTGTTAGCCGATAGTGTGTAAAAGAACAAATCATTCTTTGAAAATAATTGCCGAAAAATGCAATTAAGTCGGCCGTATATTGGCATTTACACAAAAGTTATGACAAACGACATTTTCCCCATAAAAAACATATATCTTTGTCGAGAAACTTCATGAAGATTAATTTTAAAAGAACCTAGGCGAGCTCTCTGCCAGGATACATGATTGCAGGAGAGTATTGTAGACGAGATGCAAAGTCTATCTTCTTTCATCTGAGACTAAATTCTCCATTCCTTCAAACCACGGAGATGACGTATATTCAGGAACTGGTCATAGAAGATCCAGCACAGTCTTCGGGACCATAAGATCGGTCTGTCGTATGTCGTAATTCCGTGCAAGATTTAGGCAAGCATGGCTTACTGTTGGCCTGACAAGGGAAGATAAATCTGTTACGGCTAGAGAAGCGTACGGAATATTTATCCTCGCTGTTCGTCTCTAATCCACTATTTAATGCATCATGTGGTTTGATAAAATTGTCTCAGCACCGAATACGCAGCAAAAGGGCCAATTTGTCATGACCAATTAGTCTCTATTCAGTCCAATAAATTCTGTGGGTCAAATTGCCAGTTGTCTATCAAAAGAACGGGCAATATGACAAGATTACTAATGTCATTTGATGGTTGTCGCCTCTGAGTTATATCGAGTCCGAGCGTATATTTACATAAGTATGCCCCTTCCCTGTCTCCTAGAAAGTGATTATCATAGAGCAATACTCTAAACAAACGTGGGCCTAAGGCAGAACAAATAAAGTAACGCTCATTACTGAACCTTGGGAGAGTCGGCACAAACTCACATGTATAGTGCGTCGCTCTGCATTGTGTGGGGCACCAGAATGTGTTTATTTACTTCGGTTGTGTACTACATTCACTCAGTTCCCCATTCAACCAAGTTGTCCGGATAAAAACTCAGGCAAGGGAATGAAGTTTGTCCAGTAAAGTAGTGCAAAAAATGTAAAGCAATGCAAGGCGAGAGAAAGGAAATAATCTAATTGCAAATCTTCAAAGTTTTTTATAAATATATAATTGCTTTAGAAAACCATTTATAATCGATTGTGCAACCTCAAATTTTGACAGCTTATTGAAGACCCTGCAACCAAATAGTTGAGGCCACTCATGTCAAACCGTTCTGCTCCGTCATGTCTCTATCAAATCTTGAATGGATTCTTGATAGATACTGAACTTGAAGAAGCACTTTCAAAACAAATGCATATAATAAAAATCCCCACATGCAATTTTGGAGGTGCACGTGGGGAACACCCTCACATTTTCAAATGCCGAAAAAATAACAGCAAAACTCAATTTTGAAAGATGCATTATACAATATATTTGACCAATCAATGAACTTGTCCGTAACAATGGGCCGTTGAAGGTTCGTCAAGTTGCAACCATGAAACTCTTCTTAACCGCTAGACCGACTTTTGCGAGAGAAAACTAGCTGGAAGGACACCTTTCCCTTTGCCGTTGACTAAGCACGCAAATCGGAACACACCATTTAGTCTTTGGCAATAACCCCTCTGGATTACAGTGACAGTAATCAACCGACACAACCGATTGGGTTGTGTGCTGTCACGTGCAAAAAGCATTTCAGCGGACGGAACCAGAGTTTTTGCCTCCTGAGAATACTCACATCTCTCTCAGTACCAGAGAGATTTTCGTTATAATTAATACCGTAGTGTCTTAAGGATGATCGGCGTACGTTGCGTCACATATTTCAAGAATACATTTTTTTCCGCCGGAAGCGGCATTCGCTATTTTGAATACCACTTCATGAATTGTGACAGACTTCGACATTAATTATTAATTATTATTATTAATTATTAAAAAAAGCAGTCTGATGGTATTATGACCGAGCGTAATGCGTAATCCAAAAATGATCTGATTTCGAGGTACATATATTGGTCACCCAAACTCTCAAATCTGTCTTCGGAAACCTCATGGTCCTCCAGGGAAAGCAGCCTTACAGAAATAAACCTTAGCGCACGTCTATTTTTATCATACGTATCGCAATAATTTTTCTAGAGGTGCCGAGATACATATATTTAGCGATTAGTTTCTGGGTGGAAGGCACTTCACACCAATATTAAAGAAAGTCCTCGATTGTCGCACGCGCCGTTATACCCTTTCTGCAATATTTTCGCTAATTGAAACCTTTTCTTGACTACATAAGGATCCGGTGGCGCAATTTAATATTTTCGTTCACCCTCGTTTGGAAAACTATGCGATAATAACTATTTTTTCTGAATACCGTCATTCGTCCAGGATTGGCTTATGTAATTGAAATTTCCGTATCTATCACGTAACGCTCTCACATACCCAAAGAAAAATCTCGACCACCGGAGACCATTTTCTAATTATTCATATGCCCAAAAACGGTGTTTGTAATGGAAACCGGTGTGACTTTGTTGCTACTGATAAGAAAGGCATCCGAGTGGTATGTTGTTTTCTCTTAAATTCACTTTCCGTCACTTAAAAATATAAATCTGTGGCGGAATTTGCGGAGTCGTTTTGCAGCATTTCCTTGAGTTTGAGCAACGGTCAATGAATATCCCGGAAAATTCAAATGGGCGCACTCAGGATAAACTGGGTGCTCATTTTTTTAAACCAGTTGCATATGCAAATTTCGCTTCCCTGTTTATTAATCTGTAGCTGGTCACTTGGTATTTTCTAGTAGATAAATCTACAGCGAAGGCCTTCTCTCATTGATTTGGTGCCCTCACCGCGATTGGGATGATGATCACGTGTCCACAAACTTTCAAGGATTAGATTGTTCATACCTTCCTTTGGACTTTGAGGAGGATGTAGAGGCTGCCGAAGTGGATACGGTCCGGGGCTATTTCCTGGCGCTGAATGCCTTCTTCAGGGGCCAGATATAGGCGGCACCTGATGCGGCGGAAGAGGTCACACGGAGATAAACCCGGCCGCAACCAAGGAAGTACTGGAAGCGGAATTTGACACGCCGACTTACTGCCAGGAAGCCATGAGCGGTTTAAAATGACCAGGATTGCCCCTGGATTCGACCCGACAGTGTTCTATGGCTACCTACTGCAATCGCTTACTAACGAGTTGCCGGGACTGGACGGAATGTCGCACCACCAGTTACTGTCTGAGCAGTTCATCGAAGGAGTGCAGCTGGCGCTTGATGCTCAGTTGCTTTTGGCGAGAGCGACAGGCCAGTTGATTGTGTAGGAGCTGGTGTGTCTGGCCCGGTAACCGCCCGAGGCACACTTGCTACGTTGCAGTCGCTGGAGGAAAGGGACGGTTCACCAGTGAGTTAACTGTAGACCAGAGAAGACTAGCCCGCTAAAGAGTAAAAGCCATGAAGGCGGAATCACGAAGGCACGCTCACTCCAGCCGGTGCTACATGTCCGGCAAGCATCGCCACCGTGAGAATCATTGTCCTCGTGGTCGATCTACGGTGAGTAATAAAATTTTAGAAAACTCCTCTTCTTCTGGGCGGGTCGCGAGCAGCGCACTGAAACTACCATACGGGCCGATATCGAAATATCCGGGAAGAGGGAGTTAGATTTGATTGATGCAGTAGCCAGCGTATCGCTGAGGCGGACAATCAACAAAGCTGAACGCAGACCATTCGCACTAGCCGTGAAAGCGGTGGGTGTAAATCGCTTGAAGATTGACGGATTGTTAATGCACTCGTTACACCTAGACAAAAATTCCGTGCTCCAGGCGTTCCTGATCAGTCTCGACATAGAAAGTAAAACATTGGGGTTTTTGTGTCCCAAGGGCCCAAAGCAGGGAAAGCTGGTGACAGGATATGGCACAATCAAGCTTGAAGGCTATAAAAGCGCTGCCGCGAGTGAGCTGCGTGTCGGAAAACTTCCGTGCTGTAACGTGCCATTTGTACTGTCCGCGGTTGAGGAATATTCCGAACTGTTCTCGGGCAATGAGGATCAGTTTGGCTTCTACTCATGGATTGAACATGAAATTTCTTTGTCATCAGAACGCTTGCTAACTCGCGGCCAACGTCTGCAGTGGCTTTATCTACTGGAGCAGTCCATAGGCAGATTCAAGAGATGTTGAGGAATGGCATAATTGAAGAAGCAAATGATGCGTACTGTTCCGCAATTGTGCGTATTTTCGGTGCTTGAGTGAACTGAACCTGAATAGAATTGTAGATATGCGTTCGGTTATCAAGATTTTCGATTCCCTCCGGCATTTCTGATATTTCATCATGTTCGACTTGCTTTTTTGATACTGGCAACCATCTATCCAGGCAGAATACCTCGAAAAATGGCGTTTACGTTTGAAAACAGCTAATAATAATTTAGAAGAATGTCGTATACTTTGTATAGGGCATATTTCACATTCCGCTGCTTGATACGTCTTTCAATTAGAGAGGTTAAAGGATGTTGCCGTGTACGTAGACGATTTCGTTGCGTAGTGCACTGGGGAACCAGAGCATGCAGTTAACTTGAAGGCTGTATTAGAGTGGATTCGGGAGGCAAGCCTGCGGATAAATAAAGCAGTGACACAGCCTACGGGGCGTTAGGTGACGCTGCTTTGGCAGTGATTATGTCAAGGAGAAGTTAGTTTCCTGCCAGAAAACAATTTGCAAAGCTCGGGAATTTGGTGTTTTCAATTCAAAGCGGTTTATACGGCAGTTTATGGAACGAGCAGTAGACGGTTTGTTTGAAATTACAACACGACCGCTGCACCACTGTAAAACTTGCTAGGGCATATCCGATAATTTGAATTGACGGGAGAAGCACATGAGAATATTGAGCGTGTCAAAGTGCGGATGATGAATTAGCAATTGACCCTCAAACTTCTCAGGTTTGAACGCTAGTGGTCGCGGTATCATAGCGATACTACAGCAGAAGAGTCGAGTTATCGAATATGCTAGTCATGTCCTGGAAAAAGCTGAAAACAAGGACTCGGCCAATTAGGAAGAATGTTTAGGGATCGTCCGGGCCCTGGATAAGTGGAGGTCATATCCTATTGGAAAACGATTTCATGTTTAAACCGATCACAAACTCCTTGATTTGATCAGGACCACCAGAGATATTCGAGGAAAGCTCGCTCTCTGAGCACTCCGGTTGCAAGAGTGCGACGTCACAATTCAGCACGTATCAGTGAAGGAGAACCACGTGGCTGATTGGCTGTCAAGTCCACGGGCTGACGATGAAGCCGCTAGGATCACGACTGTGGCCAATGGCCTCATCGTCGAACTGGATCCTGGAAGGTTGGGGCATCTCCAACGGCAGGATCCTTCGTCACGGAATGTTGTCGGTAGGCAGCTAGACTACATCATTACCATATTCTCTCTTGGAACATAGTTGCACTCATGCAGTTTTATCTCCAAGTGACCAATATTAAATTAGCTGTCCAGTAAGTAATTTCGCATAAGGATAAACTATTTTCATCCACCTTGGCGTGCCAAATCACAGATTCTAGCACAGTAAGAACGTGAGGTCAAAACGAATTCCTCCTTCCTTCTGGTGCAGGTTCAGTTTCACTATAATAAAAACCTCGTGCCACAACTTCGATATTAGCCACTGGTAAAAACATACGACTCTATCACATATATCACTTCTAAACGCAACTGCGTTGTTAATTTAGAGCATTTTGTCTTCAGACAGCCAGACATCGTGCACCCGGCCAATAAATCGTCCAAACAAAACGACTTCCATCTTTCGTTTTCTTTGGATTGTTTCGATTTGCAGCAGGCACCAATCGAAAATCGACAAACATTTGAAAGGATACCTTACGCTATCTTTCCTTGTATAGTTGAGGATATATTAGTCATTATTGACGTTAACGCATTTTCGCTCTATGCCAAGCAACTCTCTTCTGTTAATCAGGATGTCTAGGAAAAGGAACAGGACTTGTTCGTTAAAAAAACGCCGGAAGATTCATCCACGCAAAACAGCAGTGGAAGGTGAATGCAAAAAATGATATCAATGAAACAGGATTCATTCAGCTGTCTTTCCTCAAAGGCGGCAAATATACCCACTCGTGATGTGGCTGAAACGATGATCTTCAAACTACTGACGTCTAGATGATTACCATATAATTATACATTGAGTTTGACCAGTGCGGCTTTCCCTGGTGAGGTTGCAGTGCTTCCAAATACCTACACATTTAACAGCAAAATATCAGACACATGCGCCCAAAGTTCAAATTCTAAATCAGGTTTTTTCCCAGAAAAAGAGCAGGCTGAATTTTACTGGTTGAAGGTTTTCGTAGGATATTCGAATAGATCATTCAGAAGGTTATCCTTAGTTTTCTGCAACTGTTTGTTAGGTCCATTGTCTTTATTACAATATTTCTGTCTTGATTAAATTAACCACATCGCCAAGGTCACGCAGATAGGCCATACTTCATCCCAACGAGGACCCAATTGACTTGGATTGGCTTCACAGAAACACTTGATGAATCTTCGCACACCTTATTTAGAAAAAAATTTCACAAACATTTCATAATTTTTGATCAAATGTTTCCCTTGCTGGCGCTTGCTATCAATGAATTTAACAGGCGCAGTATGTCACTTGCTGAGGGAATACAATAAAAGTTCATCTGGATTAAACTGCCCGAAATTTGTTACTTTTTACTGATGGACAGCATGCGTTTCAACTATTGCTGATCAGTATAAACAGCACGTGCTTCGTTAGATTTTGATCACTGGACCAAAACCACAGGAAGCTATTTTTGAACGAATTCGATTCAACCTTCAGTGGTGAGAGGGCGTCTACAAACGCTCTGAAGGATTTTTACCCAGAGTGTCTCAATGAATCAACACGTAATACACATTGTTAAAGTTCACCTTTTATACGTGGAACATCACCCGAATAGTTAAAGTCTCCAAAAATATATTCCATATAAAATAAAATTTAGTTGTGATAACATCTCATGGCTAACCCTTTTCTGGACGTTGACACGGCTGTGAATATTAAGGAAACATATCACTTTTCCCAATCGTCGTGATTGCCAATTGCCGCTTTGGAAGTGAACTAAATAATAATATCACGAGGACAATTACGAGTAGATTGCTACTGCGCGACATGCCGATATTCTGGTTAGATGGCATTGTAAAGCTTGATTCACCAAATAAAATAGAGCGACTCCAGATCGGCAATATTGCTCCTAAACAAGAACAGTCTACCAAGTACCTAGATGATGATACATTCACTTATCACCGGGACGTCTTTTCCAAAACTACGTTGGTGAGCACCAATTTATCGGCTACCTTTTTGATGCTCATCGGTAAACGAACAAAATAATTTTGATACGTTATGCGTGTGCGCAATATTAATACATATTTCAAGGTGCGATAAGCTCTTGCTGAGGTTCTTTTCTTTCCACACCAAAACATTTATCAACAACATGCAGCTTGTTCAAGAGAATTTTGTGTTTAAGAATAGAATCCGTTTGTTGGCGGCCAAGTTTTCCTGAAACATGAAAAGTTGCCCACAAACCGAGATGAATTTTCTCAGCTAAGATGCTAAACGTGAGTTCACATAGAATTTTTTGTTTGCAATTTCTGTCTCCTGAAATTTTATGAAAGAGCACAGTGACAAAATCCACAAAATAAAAGCGTTTTTCATTCATTTATAAAGTTTATTCATAGTATACCGATTCGTAGGTGACTTGCATTATGCCTGTTAAACGTTATAACACACTGGGAGTGTGGTTAACAGGACCTTGTGGTCGTAGCACATTGTAAACATCGACGAGTCTTGCATACGTAAGTGAACAGAAAAAAAGAATTTTATAGCTCAATAATCCTATTAGTATAAGGGCAAACTGATACATGTACTGCATGGTAGTTAAGCATATGGTGTCTGTCATTTTAGTTGATTCATATGTAAGTATTGGTGATGTACTCGTCACGAAGAGACTGGACCTTACCGTGGTGTGACGGTTTGCGCACCCCAGTGATCCGTTGAAGTTTACTGGAGAGTGCCTTGCGACACTCACAGAGTCTCTCACACCAGGTTGGTCAACGGTTAGAGGGCTGACGAACACAGTCCCTTGGCCCACCAGGTTGGGGGTTGGAACATGTGGTGACTTGTTCCGTAGAAATGGCAATGCATTTGCATTTCCCGCCAAATTCCGCTGACTTGTGGTTAGGCTTTTGAATCAAAGGCTATGGTTGAGGACCCTAATCGTCCTCCTGTCTAGGTGTGGGTGCCCTGGGAGTATCATAGCCTACGTACAACCATGAATTGCACATACACAAATAAACTCATGCCACATCGGCCTTCGCGTGGTGCCATCAGCCGGGTCGCCTTATTCGCTGCATACAGCAGGGCGGGTAAGCGAAAACAGGCTACTGCTGACGCCTTCCTTGTTTCTACTTTACATAATTTTTCTTCCAACTCTCCCCAGCCCAATAATAACTCTCTCGTTGTAGGCCCAGCACTTAGGACTGATGACTCCGTTCGTCACGCATCGGTTTTGCGTGCAGCATTTGCTCGTCACATGGTGCCGACATCCGCAGGAATCTCCAAATCAAGCATCGACACCCACTCTATCTGGCCGCGTTCAATGTTCGCACTCTGAAGCAAGCAGGACAACAGGCTGCTGCTGCGCGCACACTGCAGTCGCTTGGCATTGATGGGTGCTATGTCTCAGGAACACGAATTCAAGATGCAAGAACAGTGGTTGCGTTAACCGCTCCGTCACTCTCGAACTCGCTTCCGGTTACGCAACTCTGGTGATCCAGAGGCTGCTGCGGTGGGATGTGCAGGGGTTGGTATTGTGCTAAGTCACCGGGCGGAAGTATCCCCACTTGACTGGATACCTGTTGATAGTCGCCCCTGTGCGGTTTGTCTGGCAACGTCTGTAATGCAGTCTCACAAGCGGCAAGTTGATAGATGTCTGTTTATCGTGTCTGCCTATGCCCCAACTGACTGTAGCTCTGACACCGTCAAAGACGGGTTTTACGACGCCCTGAATGCTCTGCTGCGGCGAGCTAAAAGCTCAGACATTGTGGTGGTTGCCGGAGATATGAATGCGCAAGTGGGCAGGCTCAGTGCATCTGAGACTCAATTGGGAGGTCGACATGGACTGGACTCGGTACGTACGGACAATGGGGAACGATTGCTTCAGCTGTGTGCTGATCACGGGCTGTTTCTATGCAGCACGAACTTCCGAAATAGCCGGAGTCGTCTGGTCACTTGGTGTCCTCCAACGACAGGCCAGCCATAAACTGAAATCGACCACATTGCCATCAGTTACCGATGGCGCGGGTCCATAACCGACTGCCGGTCGTTTTGGAACACATTTGTGAACTCTCACCACGCGCTCGTCCGAAGTCGCCTCTCCCTACGTTCCCGGGGCCGCGTAAGGTGCGGACAGATCGCGTGGCAACTGGAAGGCTAGAAGATCCGGATGTCAGACGAACTTACAAGAATCATCTTCTAGAGTCTCTTCCAAGTGCTCCACCATCACATGTGAACTCACACTGGGACGAAATTGCCACCTCTTTGCATGACGCTGAGAATTTTGCCTGTTGCACGACCCATCCAGGCGCACTCAGTCACTGGATGCAGACCGGAGGGTGGCACTGCTTAAATCTCGAAGAAATATCCTAGCCGGTCCCGAAGACAAACCGATGCAAAGAGCCATCAGAAGTCAGGCGAACGTGAGTTTGAGATCTGATCGTGAGGTATGGTGGACACATAAAGCCAAAGAAATGGAAGAGGCCCAGAAAGCAGGTAATGCCCGTAGATTGCTTCAGTTGATCCGTGCAACCGGACCCCGGAAACTACCCGTGAGTGAAAGCACAAAGCATCACAATGGAGCGACCATATCGAATAAAGAGGAACGCCTTGACTAGTGGGCTAAATAATTTAAACAACAAATATCTTGGCCACAAGCTGGCACTCATTTGCAGCCCGCAGGTGAAGCAGAACCCTGGACGGTGAACGTTGAACCACCTACGGCCTCGGAGGTTTACGACTGCATATGTTCTCTCAAGCGCCACCGAGCTCCTGGTCCGGATGTATTTCCGCCAGCACCGTTTAAAGAGGGGATTGGAGTCCTCAGTCAGCGCTTGTCCGATCTTTCTGCTTGCATTTGGGAAAAGGAGTCTGTCCAAGAAAAATGGGGAGAATCGGTGATAGTGCACATTTTCAAAAAAGTGGCGCGTGGTGAGTGTGGTAACCACAGGGGGATCAGGTTGACCCCAGTTGTAACGAGACTGTTGCCGTCAATTCTGCTTCGTCGCCTTACGGTGGCTCGTGCGATACTGACTCGAGAGAAGCAAGCGGGATCCCGGCCTGGTAGGGGATGTTTTGACCAAATCTTCACACTGCGTCAGGTGCTAGAACAACGCCATACGTATAAGCGACCCACGATTCTAGTATTCCTGGATTTCCGAGGCGCATTCGACTCGGTTGATCGGTCTGTTCTTCTTGAGACGCTTGCCCACCAAGGAATGTCCTGGGCGTTTGCTACCATAATACGCTCTTTGTATTCTCAGACTTCCGGTCGTGTGAGAGTATTCGGAGAGCTCTCCAAAATCTTCCGTACACAAAGCGTGTACGTCAGTGATGCCACTCGCTCCATTCCTTTTTAACTTTGTGATCGATGAAATAAACAACGAACGCTGGAAGGCCTCCAAAACCCTGGTGTTCAAATAGCCTATGAAGAAAACCTTGCCTATCTGGAATATGCAGACGACATCGTTCTGTTGTTTGAAGAGGCGGAGAAGGCGTAAGTATTCATGGATGAACTGACCAAAGTCATCCCGTCCTTTGAAATGCACACTGCATCCACAAAGCGTAAGGTCATGCTTGTGGACGTACAGTCACTGAACACGCCAAGTACGATCCAGGGACAGGCACTGTAACTTGTGGAGCGTTTTACGTATCTTGGAAGTTGTATTAGTTCTGATTGTATGACAGATGGGGTGAATGAAGGAATCTGCAAGGCTCGGGCCGCGTTTGCTAACTTCAGATACCTATGGCGTCAGAATGATTTATCCCTGAATCTGAAAGGACATGTGTATAAAGCCACAGTACGGGCTGTTTTGTTGTACGGATGTGAGATTCAGACTATTCGAGCAGCGGACCTGAGACGTCTTCAGGTGTTCAACAATCGTTGTTTCAGAACCATAGTTCGTGTGGATTGGTGTCGGCGAATCCGTAACGAGGCAGCTAGAAAGCGTGTTTTCGGTTGCGTAACGGGTACTTCCATTAAAGAATGTGTCCAGCGCCAGAAGCTGCGTTGGTTGGGACATGTGTT
>NW_008751711.1:846751-884943 GCF_000715545.1 Opisthorchis viverrini
GGCTGCCAATCGACGTCAGTGGCGTCCTTGTTGTCAGTTTCTATCCAGATTGCCTGACTGAATGTCTGGAGGTGTAGGCACCTCGGAATGATTGTGTAAACTAGCACTAAGGCGCTCCCCCATCCACTTTTCTTTTCTTCACAATAAGGCTTTCAAATAAGTCATGGTTGTACGGCAGTGAAGCATCGGTGTTGCACACTGATGTCATGCTGTCGATGAAGATGATGACGATTGGTGATGTACAACTTTGCTCATTGGGGTCTGGCTCATGAGATTTATTTCTGTTTTCCCTTCACAGAAATTCTCGTGAACACCTGCCTTCGGAGAATCACTGTCCCCTGGTGCTTCCAAAGCATGCATATTACAGTAGTAAATGTTTTATTAACCAATCAGTAAAAGCCACAGATTTCTTCACAAAGTCGACGTGCTACGCATGAACATTTGTTTTATCGAAGCAAAGCCGAATTATCGAACACGAAATCGTTTGATGCTTTTTTGAATCACCGTAGGCCAGTGACGCACAAAACCTAAATATAGGATGTCATTTGTTTCGCTTCCATCACTAATCTGTTTCGCTGAGTCTGATGTAAGATTCATGGATAACTTCAGAAGATAAAAACCCTAACGTTCTCATTGGTTGTCTCATCGCGTACTCGTTGCTACACAAAACGACACAACACAGATATACCAGTGCCTTAAGAATATACCCATTAAGTCTCAATTTGATTTCGGTGACCTGTGTGCGCTATCAGCACAATGGATGCGGAACTATAACCCAAAATCTAAAACTGTGTTCCCTCCAAAACTGGATATCTTGTCATGTCTACTGGCGTCATTGTCTATTAAACTCAAGTAAAATGTCGAAAACCCGTGGTTCATTACAGCTAAAAATAATGTAAAAATATTTGCAAAAATAGGGATAATTCGTTGAGTTTCGCTCTAAGCTATACCAGACAACAGCCCCATCAAAGACAAACGTAGATCACAAACCACTGGGTATTTCAATTTATAAGGAAATAAGGTAAATTAAGTTAGTTAGTCCGGGTGTGTGCTGTCTCTGACTATGAGTTCAGGCTTTACAATGATAGACGACATTTCCTCATGATTGTGTCAAAATATGCCTACATGTTTTGACAATTTTATCGATTTCCATGAAGGCGGTTTGTGTGGAAAAGTCAAGCACGCTTTGTGAATTTATTTCGTTTCAACACCGTTCAGTGAACTTAAGAAATATCTCCTTAGTGATTCCATCATAATGTTAGTTTTATGCTCTGTTGATTTCCTATAATGGTGGCTTAGCAAAATCCGTTTGTGCGACCGTTCGACGTTGTAATTAGTTTCCAAAAAAAACCAATACTGGTGCTCAAGTGTCGAAATCTCGCGGCCTTTAGAAACCAACATGTGCCAACCAAAGAGCAACGGCCTACACAGGGGTGTTTTTCTGTACACCCGATCCTGGCCTACCTCTTATAATTTGTTTCACATGCATCCTCGAAAATATACCTCCTCTACCACCTCCCAGTTGTGACGATAACGTCTAGGCTGTGCACCTTCCAAGTCACCCAATCGGAGTATTCAGATCACTCATGTAGGTGAAAAACGGAGAAACATTGAGAAGTGAGAAAACTTGCGTTTATGTTACCAAATTAACCTTGGACATGCAAACGCGGCTAAGGAAACACAGTGGTTTTGCATACTCAAAAAATAAACTCATTAATAGCAAAACACGTGCCATCTATCACGCTTGGTATAGCCCGTAGAATTCTACTCAGCATTTCGAACTCAAAACTTTAAGCCTAATTTGCACCCAGGGAGTATGTTTGAGAAACGCATATTTCACGAACTGAACAACCACAACCTGAATAACCCGGTGGTCTTTTCTTCGAATTTTTCTTATGTTTAATTACCGATTTTATTTTCTCAATCTCGAAGTGACAATATGATTCAATAAAGCAGCACAATACATGCCTTCTTCAAGTGGATTGCAAATGACCAAACGCTACGAAAAGCAAATTGTATGCGATTGGAGTATATTTTGAAAACAGTTCACGTGAAGAATCAAATGAGGTTAAATCCGTTACTTTATTCATCAAAAGCTCCTTGAAATCTTGACATGCACGCCTAGAGATTGTTATCAAGCGTAACGGCTATTTTAAACTTACACATTTTGGGAGTTGTGTAATCACCGAATTAATTCGGCACTTCGGGAAACCTGTCTATTTTTGCGGGATATCAATCAATTAGTTACCAGTTCGCTCCTTGCAAAATAAGCGCAATTTGCCCGAAATCATTTAACAATAACAGAATCTTGGAGCAGCGATGTTGTGTATCTGTATGCTGCTAGCAGGCGCGTCCCCGATAATATTGTTTACGTACGCCAAATTCCAAACAGGCAAAATGAATGAAAAAAACGTGCGTGGACTCTCATGAGCAATTTTATTTGGTAGCCGCAAAGAATTACGCTAAATATTACGCATGTGAAGTTTATTGTGGCATAAACGGTCATCAAACATTTGGCACACATTAAGCACTTGTTTTTTTAATTTAATATGTGAGGCTTACTCATTCTTCAAGGATATTCGCGCGTTCAACTAACAGCATCATTGGATGATCAACTTCAAACGGATTCTTGTGTTGGGACGCAATCAAAATGTTGAAGTTTACAGAATAATCTTCAATTTCGTGGTTACCACCACGGCTGGGATTGTTGCCCATTAATTATGTTCACTCCAAACTTTTTGAATGAGCTTAACACGGAACAGTGATTATTATAGGTTTGATTATTTCCTTTAAATTCGAAAGTGCACTCAGGACAGCCTGATAAGCAAGCGTCCGTATATTAACTCCCTTCAAGCGGCATATTACAGAATTCACTTGAATATGCTGGCTAGCGCATTTTTCAACAAGGAATCATCGTGTAATTTCGACTGAGAGCAAGATGCCTCACTTGGTTTAATCGCGGTTCACTAATTTAAAGGTCCGTGGTTTGAAGCAGATGTCCGCATCCCGAGTGCCCCTTTCCTGGCTTAGGCAGCCTGACATGTTGGGAGCTATTTTGATTGTCTGCTCAAACAAATGGATTGGTGGGGCATAAATAGAACAGGCACAACGAAGAGACTGTTGACTTGAACTCTCTCTAGAACCTTCGTTTCTCCAATATTTACCATTTATTAGGCCACTGAGAAATAAAATATAAAATCAGGTGCAAATAAAAATTAATATCTCGATTATTCCAGTTTGATGGCATGAACGCGGAAATTGCATCCTAGCTTTGCTCTGAAGGCCTGTTCTGTATGACTCAAGACAGGAAATGGCCGTACAAAATAACGCCAGGTAATCCCATCGTGAGGATGGGCTTTCTGTAGCAACTCCATATCTAGTTACTACAGCGTGATTTCATCACACGCGTCAGTCATCACAGTACGGATTTGTATCAACAAATTCATCTAAAATTTGAAGCCATTATTGCATGTGACAGGTAGTAAATTGAGAGGATTTTAACGCCATTGGATGGCAGAGTGTGGTATAAGTATAACTCTTAAAAATCACTTTGTCCTACAAAACGAAAGTGGGACATTCTGTTCGTCGAATGCCGCCCGTTTGAGAGTATGGGTAAGGTACTTTATAGGGAATTTTTTGGATGCACGGATCAATACTTTTGCAAATTCAGAACATTTGTTCAACAGCCAAATTATTGGGCATTCATGTGCATGTTTGTACAATCGTGATTTAGCTTAGTAGACCGTAACTCCAGAATTGGTGCTGCAAATTTTCTTTATATTTAGAAACGCATGGTTTAGAGCTGGGCAATTGATCATTGTGCTAAGTATCGGAAGCTATTTGCCAGTATCTAAGCATTCGGATATATCGCATCCTGATATGCAAGCGTGTACACTTGTTTGTTTAGGGCTATCCGAAGCGACGATATTGAAATTACGAAAAAAACAGAATGCCAGAAAATTTCATTATGCAATGCCTGGAAGTTCCTCGCACCAAGTCGTTTTATTTTACCCTACTATTCTAATTGGTGCCCCATACAAATTTGAAAACTGGTTAGGCCGAAAAATTCAATCTGTATCTGTGATTTCAAATTTTTTTTCACTTTTTAACTTGCAATCTAGGACGGGCTTCTCAGGGGAAATGCAATATAATGTTCATAAACTGGTTTACTCGGTTGAATGTGCTCCTGTGGTTGAACACAATGTTCCAGTGCACAATATCTCCAATAGTGTGCTTGTCGGTCAATTTTCAAATTTAACTAAGAAAAAATCAATTCCGCCCAATACCCATTTAGTAAAAAGCACGGGTGTTAGGGATATCATTAGTATTTAGAAAACACCAACTGAACTGTTGCAGAATATTGTTGGGGAAACAAAATTCTCATATGCACGTTCCTTACAAAATCTGGATATTCAGCTTCTCCTCGAACGCGTCTTCCTCAAGCATATGCTAAGGAGCGACTTCACAAATGGCCTAGATCTCCCTTTTCAGGATACGCGAAGTGTATTTACGAGGAAACGTACTACTCACATGCTTCTTTAATATTATTTTACATGACTTGCATTACAGACTTCTGGTGAGCGACTAAACTCCAGCCACACAAAACTTGAGCCCACGTTAGCTTCCAGCTGTTGAACACACATTGAATTGATTTGATTATGCCATACTAAAAACATCACAAACTAGAAACATTTCCAGAACACAAAACTTGAGCCCACGTTAGCTTCCAGCTGTTGAACACACATTGAATTGATTTGATTATGCCATACTAAAAACATCACAAACTAGAAACATTTCCAGACAGTTTTGAAACCAGAATGCTAGCGAACAAATAAAAATAAATGACATTTCAGCGTATGCCGTCACCTGATTAGTGCATTTGTCAAATAACTTTGTTCCCGCGTTGCGTACTGCGTAGATTGATACACGCGAAACTTCATCGCGTAACTCAACTAAAATAAAAAAATTATTACTCACATAATATTGCTTTTGTTCAAGGATATACTCCTTTTGATGGACCCTGAGTTTTTCATCGAAGTGATCCGGACGAGTGGCATGGATTCTTTCGTCCACAGCAGTGATTATTGAATTCGGAAATTGTTATTACAAGCTGGAATTGTCCGCCTTGAGATTGAAAAAAAACATATCAGCACCAGTTGGGGTTTTTTTTTCCTTAAAAGAAAAAACCCGTGAGCTCTCTGTTCAAAATTAACAAAAGTACAATGACGATCGAGCATTCTAATTAGAGCCACTGTTTTAAATCTTGCCAAACCAAATAGATTGTGAGATACGTTCAAATAAATTTTACGGCACAAACAAAAAAATTGTTTTGGCAGCCATTTTCGATGCAACCACAATGAATCTGCATCAGCGACGTAATGTACATGATTTTTTCAACATATTTGATCATATCAATTGGAGTATAATTTTTATCCGTACAGCAAAAGCCCACTTAATAACAACGCAACGAAATATTTCGGGTTGTGCTCTTGAGACCCGTCGATTTAGATTCTTAGTCAGAAAATTCAGAGCGATAAACCCAAATCACAAGAAACTTTACCGAATTAGAACGCGTAGTAACACTTTTCAGTGTTATATGTTTCAGAAAATGTGAAATTAAAGCGTAGAAGGTATTGGATAAATTTGAATACCCGTACGTTTATGTACTAGGCGAGGTGTTGTTTCTACCAAAGTGGGTACCCCATCAATGGGGATGTTTCCAAATAAGCGCGTATGAACATTTTTTTAATGGACGTTTATTTATTTTTGGGGTCATACGTTTTGCGCAAAAATCCCTGCAAACTGACTTACGTGGAGGCACACTCCACAAAAACACAACTGCATGCACATGACAACCTTGAAGACATTCTGGATGTGCCCAAATGGATGCTATTCATTCTAGGACTCTATTGTTTAGAATCACAAATGATGTTTGAAATCCCATCAGCACCATAATGTTTCAAGCAAAACTTACTGAGCCTACCATCGTAATAATCTGTACTATGATACAAGCAACTGCTTTTTTTAAAAGACACAAATGGGTATTACCACTTCAACAATGGTCTTATTTGTCGATGAGATTGCTGACAGTGGCTCTCGTAGTAAAGGAGGCACGCTTGCCGTGCATGGGTGTCCAAGTTGGCTGCCGGCTCCCGGAATCCCTGGAGGATTGCCCGTCAACACTCTCTTGAAGGACTCTCCGATTAAACGATCATTTTAAGCCAAGTGTGAGTGGTTTCATATCTTTGTCTCTACATATGCTGACCGTGTCCAGCTGCAAGTAGTGATGAAGTCTTCGATAAAATTTTATGCGATTGTCACCTATATACCGCGCAAAGTCGCTCAAGGGTTTAGATTTCTGCAATATGACTGCAGAGCGGAATATGTGCTTCACAGATTGGTATGCGGCAGGTTGATGAATATAGTTTAACGGCGACAAAGAAATGCGATTCGCGTATTCAGAAAAAAATAACGAAAAAAATATTGCATTTAACAACGACAACACAAAAGCTTCAAATTAGGTTGACACTCAAATTGTAACGAAGCACGGTGATGATCAACAAAAAGGAATATAAGATTATCATTGGTCAACCAGAAATCTACCACGCATCCGGTGTTGCAAAGTGTATTTCTTGGTTGTTGATCAGGTGGCCGTTGATCTGTTCGCCGAGCTTAGCAGTTGGCTCGCAAACGTTTCGTCACCATACGAGGAGACATCATCAGTGCGCAGTTGAGTGGGTACTTCTTCCTTGCCTGCGTGCGCTTATATAGCACTCGAGGGCCATCTGTTATCTTCTGACGTGATTGGCTACTTAAAGTGTAACAAATTTGGTGAATCTATTGGTCCATTTGTGATGTTTTTTGCGTTGTGGTCTGCGTTCCTTTGTGTCGATTGGTTATCCTCACGCCTTCTATTTTTATTAGTTCGTTCTCTCCTGCCTCGGGTTGTATTGCGTTGTGGTCTGACGTTCTTGAGTTTGATTGGTTGCTTGTGCCGCCCTATTTCCTCAACAGTGGCGTCCGTCGATTGATTTGGTGCTTTGATTGGGCGTGTCCTCCAAACCAAGTGGTGTCCGTTTGAATGATGTTTTCCTCCTTCTCTTATGATTTCCTCGTCTGGTTGATTTTGCAGCTTTAAGCTCGGTGGTTCTGGAGTTCTCTCGCTCTTAGTGGCTGGTAAATGGGATCAATTTCGATGTGTTTGTTGATCGCCTCTTCGGTGGAGTACCATGCTTCCATAAATTCGCGTTCGTTTTTTGTTCTTGCTTGAGCCAATATGCAGACGCCGCTCCAGTCGAACTCGTGTCCTTCCTGATCTTTGTGTGCAGAGATGAGGGAGAACTGATCGTGCCTCTTGGTGGCGAGCTTGTGTTCATGTATTCTGGCTGAGAGCTTCCTTCCTGTTTGTCCTACATACCGTTTGTCGCAGTCCTTGCATTGGATCCTGTATATGACATTGTTCTTCGCCATTGGATCTAATTTCCCTTTTGGTCTTGATAGTGTCCTCCTTAGAGTGCTCGCAGGCTTGTAAGCGACCAATATATTGTGCTGTCGTAAGAGCCTTGCCGTCATTTCAGCGGTGTTCTTGATGTACGGGAGTGTGACTCGCTTACTTGCATTTTGTCCTGTTGCATCGATCGTATTTGGCTTCCTGAGTGTTCTCCAGATGAAATTCCTCGGGTATCCATTTTTCTGAAACAATCTGTATAGGCGCTTTTCTTCTTTGATCTTGGATTCTGTTGTGCTGCAGTGTGTCTCGATCCGCTTGAAAAGTGTCCGAACGCAGCTTTGTTTGTGGCAATTTGGATGGTTGCTGTGGTAGCTGAGGATTTGGTCCGTATGTGTCGCCTTTCTGTAGACTTCAGTTTGTAGCTGTCCGTTCGGCAATCTGGTGACAAGGACGTCCAGGAACGCCAGTTTTCCGTTGTTTTCTTCTTCAGTTGTGAAGTTGATGTCGTCAAAGACGTTGTTTAGCAGTTGGATTACTCGTTGCAGTTCGCTTCTTTTGATGATCACGAATGTATCGTCCACGTAACGAACCCATATTTTGGGATTTATATCGGGCAACACGATTTGTTCCAATTTCTGCATTGTGACTTCTGCAATGAATCCTGAAATCGGCGATCCCATTGGTGTCCCTCGTAGTTGTTCATAATATTCTCCGTTGAACTCAAAATGTGTGATCAGGCATAAGTCGAGTAATCTGCAGAGGTCTTCCTTCTCCAGCGATCCAGTTGGCGTGTCGTTGTTGTCCAATAATTCGGCCACAGTTGTCTTGGCTGAATCGAGATCTACAGACGTGAATAGTGAGCTGACATCAAATGAAACCATTATTTCGTCCTGATCGATGCTTACGTGTTTTAGTTTCTCCAAAAATTGTCCCGCATTGTTGATTGAGTATTGCGACCCACCGATGAGATGCTTTAAACTTTTCCATAGTTCTTTAGGAAGATTGTAGGTCGCTGTTCCAGGAAGTGATACAATTGGCCGGAGAGGTATTGATTCTTTGTGTACCTTTGGGAGTCCGTAGAAGCGAGGAATGGCCGAATCACGAGCTCTCATTCTCCAATATTCCTCTTTTGTAATCTTGTGGAGATCTTGGAGTTGCTTCAAGTTCTTATTGATTTTGCTTGCTAGCTGCTTGCTTTGGTCGCGTTCTAAGCGGCGGTACGTAGTTGTGTCGTTGAGTAGTGCCTTTGCTTTATTGATGTAGTCCGGTTTGTCCATGATCACCGTTAGGCGTCCCTTGTCTGCCAGTAGAATCACGATGTCTTAATCCCTCTTCAACTTGCTCATTGCTTCTTTTTCTTTGCCGGAAAGTGAGTGGAGTGGTTTGTTGCGTGCGATGGCTGGGACGACAGTTTGACGAAGTTGCTGCTGAGCGTTTTCGTCGAGTCCAAGAGATTGCTGCTTCTAGGCTTTTGGACAGATTCCTTATCCAGGCTTCAGTAAGACTACTTTCCCACTCCTGATTTCTAAACAGCCTTGAGAATTAGCTATCTAGATGAGCCTTCTTGTTTTTAGCAGTGGATGAAACTCTTCGTTCTACCGCCATGCTAAGTTGCTCCATGAGATCTGGTCCTATTTTCCTCAAGCAGGCTTCCCTATGTCCGTTGGCTATTCTCTCGTATTTTCTAATGCGGTTGTGAGCGTCTGTAATCATAAGTCTGACCATTCGTCTACCATTCTGTCTAGCTATTACCCAATCTTGTGGATGGTTTATTGGCGGTCGGTAGGTTACACTACGTGGGAAGATGTGTTTGCGCAGGCATTCATGGAGGAAGTAGAGCTGTTGTCGCGTGTAGGCTTGTCGGCAGGCGAAAGTCTCCCATAGACGGGCTGTTTTGAGCGTGGAACGCCCGAAGTAGTTGGTAATTTGTTGAAATATTGGTAGCTCGGGTGAGTTTATTGGTTTTTGATCACGTGGCTGTTGATCTGTTTGCATTTCTATTTCAAGGTGATGGAGATCAGTATAAATGTGCAGAGTATGTTAATTTTCCGGCCTATCAGTACCAAAACACATGGCAATATATTTCATATTCGTCGCCATTGGCCTACGTAAGCATTTTATGAGGCACAGGTCACTGTTTTGCAAAAATGTTACAATTTAGTCCTGCGCTTGTATTTTATATTCTAGTGAAAGAAATTCTGGCGAGGAGCATTCCAGAATACTACTTGTGTATGGGTGTGTAATATATCTGCTCTCACGTGTTACCACTAGCGACGTTTTTCCTTTAAAATGTGAAGCATATGTCGATTTTATTCCAAACATTGTTACGAAATCCTATAAGCAAAAATGTTGTTGATATGTACGCTTTATTAACTCCTAAAAAAGCACTCTAATTGGTGGTAACTGATCAATACAATGACGTGCATTCTGTAACACAGTGATTACCCTCCTCATATGCTAGGACGCAAACAAATGCAATGTTATTGCACACGTCATTTGCGGCGTTACGTTCTTGCATTCTAACGTACATGGCGCGTTCCATTAGACTGCTAGCTAACGCTG
This sequence comes from Opisthorchis viverrini, assembly GCF_000715545.1. Lineage (NCBI taxonomy): Eukaryota > Metazoa > Platyhelminthes > Trematoda > Opisthorchiida > Opisthorchiidae > Opisthorchis > Opisthorchis viverrini. The sequence goes on from NW_008751711.1 coordinate 856,764, forward strand.
AGTGGCAGTATCATCGATTTTGCAAAAGATGAAATTTTTAAGCAGATTTGTTCATATTTGACAGCCGTGATTTACTTTCTTTGGGGTTGTCCTTAATAGAAGCCTGTGGGCAAGATCCTCACGAAGATAACAGTATGTTCTTATTAAATTTTGTGTATAACTCTCGGGTTTTTTGCCGAATACAAAACTATCTATTTAGCTAATTTGCCACGGAACTGTGAAACATTATTTAGGTAAACCTTCTCGCCAAAATTTATTTGATAAATTTGTTTTAAAATGCGCAGGTATATATAACCAGGAGCTCAAAAAAAATCAATCAAATCGAATTTTATTCCCGCGTTGTAGTCGTGGAATTTCGTGAAGTCGAATTCTGCCGAGGTAAGCTTGCCGTCGATTTATGCATTATATTTTTGATCGCTACTTGCCACACGCCGCGACCTTCCCGTCAGATTTATTGCCATTCTGTTGGGGATTTGTTTTTCATGGTGCAAACTTGGAGATATCAGCATGATGATTAGTGATTATTGATCAACTGATCCGTGCCTACAGGAAGGTGCTAGGAAACCACGGTTTTAAGGTGTTTCACAGAAGAGTGAGCGAAATCTAAATACAAGCTAGTTTCATTAAGCTGCAATAAATTTCAAACTGACACATGAAACATTTCCATCTACAGATCGATGCAACAGGGAAGAGAAGTATCGCTGCATCGGTAGGCGAATGTCAGAGATACATTTATTTAAGGAAAAGTTAGAGCTGCCAAACATTTTTGCGTTACCCTGATTGACCTGCAAAGAGATATCCTTATGGTTCATAATTTATCTTCGCGAACCACCTGAGTCGTAATTTTATGGTCACGTTTACTCTTGAAACTGATAGCTTAATATTTCAGTTGTCATAACTTAGCTAACTAGAATATTTTTGGACTAGACATGTTTCCTCACACCGTAATCCAGTTGAACAAAATAAATATGAAGCAGACTGTTCGGCCTCATATCGGGCTTTGCTTGAATGCACCAGGAGTCCATGCAGCATTGCGTTCTCCCCTGCGAGGCCTAATTGTGATATAAGCGGATGGTACAAAAATGGAATTGTTCCCAAAAGGCCATTCATATAAGTGCTGTATGAAACACGAACTAACTTGTATATTCCATTCAATTTAAGGAAAACACAAGGATAACGAAGGCCAGAAACGTAAGACCACAGTGTCATTTCTCATCTGGTGTTTTCAATTTACTATGAGAAGTTATCTCAACTCACACGACGGTTGCGCTTCTGCTCTAGCTTGCACACAAGAACGTGGAAAGTTTACTTCTACTTCCACAGACCAACTAAATCACTTCCTTAATTTTGCTTGAGTGTTCCCTGAAAGAGCGTCCATCGTCACCCGCGCAGCATGTCAAAGAACGTCCTATATTTACCGATTACCGGGGTCAGTGACTCGGAATTTTGAGCATATTTCAGGAACTGTGCCGTGCAAAAATCGAGAATGAGACTGGAATGCAGACGAAACTACCGTGAGGCAATTCCCCTCATCCAGGAATTTCCAAAGACGCTGATTGTATCAAATAAATTATCTTCTTCAATCCTTTTTCAAAATAGCCCCCCGTGTTGATGCTTTAGGTTTGCCTCTTTGACGAGTCAGAGAATGTTTTTGGTAATATCACACATATTATGTAAAAAGCCAAGTAGCATGCCAATATAAATAGCGAAAGGAGTATCCGTGTAAGTGCTAACGACAAGCGCTATGACACTATTAGATGTCTTCTAGAAATCATTCAAAGCTGTTTAGTAATGTGAGCGTTTCACTATCAGAAATTAGGATCATTCAGATTTATTTAATGAACAATATTTCTGAAAACTGGCTCTAACTTTTGGTCGTAAACCACAGGTAAATGCTGGAGAGATGCTCTAGACCGCTGTATTGGTGAGCTTCGTTTGTTGATGCATGTAAAAAAAGCATACGCTGACTGCGGACGGTACAAAATGAAGACTATATGGTATCTAACCTCAATACAAAAGAAGCTCTGCTAAACTTGCGGGGCGTCTGCATTAGTCATTCTTCTATGGATAAATTTTTTTAAAGAAAACGGCATTTTCTTTCAATTTGAATTACAGTTCGCTGCGGTGACGATGCTGAATGCCTAGGTGAGCTTGAGTTGCAAAGCACTCCAACAAATGAAAATGTACGGTTACGCTTATTCGTTCAGGTTAATATTTAATTAACCAAGACGGAGATGAAAACAACGAAAGTGCGACCACATTAGGCGAAGGGGTGAGGTTAAGAAACAGTTTTGAAGCTAGCTCCTCTTTGCAATATAAAGCGTGATATAATGGACTCGATCTAAATATACTGATATTCCTGCCAGTAGAAATCTCTGCTCAACTTTGGATACTAATTATTGTTTGAGGATAAGTAGATTTCAAGGTAATTATTAGAAATTGGGCTACCAAACATATTTAACCTACATTAGACTTCAGAGTTTTTCCTCATCCGTGAAAACCATCCGGTTGCGGTACTGACATCTACTCAGAGCAACAGGATCCAGGTGTTAGAGTCATATTTCTTGTCTGAATATTCCAAGTATCACATGAAGTTGAAATGACCCTGTGGACCATTCAGCTTGCATGACAAGATTCATGCATATTTTCTAAATGTCCTCATTTTCACCAGCAGCCTAACAGCGTATTATAGAACGAGAATACGGAAGCCTTTTTGTAATGAAACAAGTTCAAGGGACGTTTGGTTTTCGACAGTGTCTAGTGTAGAGTACATTCTATTCCCGAGAAGCATTTTTGATTTCGTACCAAAGTTAGCTGGCTGAGGTATTGGCTGAAGGAATTGGGTTTCGCATGCTCCCGATCGTCGCAGCTGGATTTTGTATTCAATATATATAACAGGTTCTCCATTTGACCTTGAAAAAATAGTAGTCAAATTAACGGGTAAAGCACTACACTGTTTGCCTTCTGGCAATGCACAATATGCAGGGTTTTGCCGTCTCTTGCATACCCCTCCAAGTAAGCGTATATTTCCAGATGTCTTCCGCTATGTTAGATTGATTTTTTCTCCTCACACGAATAATCCCGTTTATTACGATAATACGCATACTGACTATTAAAATGTGAGTAAAATATACCCAAGTGAAAACGCATAAATATCATCTACCAGTATATTTTATTTTACCAGCTGCGAAGAAAAACGCGAATATGTTGCAAACTTTCAAAGAAATTGAATAATCTATTTCGTTGTTTTTCGTACATCGTTAAGTGTGGGGGGCACCTCTCTTCCTGGAAAATAGTAAAGCACTTCAACTTCGCTACATGCCAGTATTGTGAATTCCAATATATTTCATGTATAATTGCACTTTGCCTTCATCTGTATACCAAAATTATGTTATTGATAGTTTGGAAGGATCTAGGAGCACCGTAATCATGACGTTCAGAGAACGTAAGATGCATTATGTGATAGGAACCTCTCGCTTTGCACGGTGATGTGATATCTGAGATGTCCCATCAGATATTATAACATTTTTTCACAGATTTCATTCCAAACTGTTACGTTACGAATAAACGTGTTACACATCTTTATTTTTCTTTATCACATCAACGCCGCATTTATCTATAAAAATTGTTGAAGTGTGAGATATTTTGTTCGCATTATGACCTCTTGTCCTCAGACAGCAAAGTTACAACAGCAGTTGCCCAGCGGTGTAACGAAATTTTATGGCACATGCGTGGCATCAGCCTGATTACGAGGAAGTGTTCCAACACTTCGCGTTTGTTTAAACAGAGCGCAAGCACATGCAATGTGAACGAGAAATTTTAAACGCTACGATATTTATGAGTCATATATTGAATTGATGCGACTGATTGTAGGGGCGAAATTTCACGCTAAATTGAGTTATTTATTCAAATGTTATATGGCGGTCAGCATGTTTAGGTCAATATACTTTGTGTCGCGCGTTTCGTGCAGTCACCAAATACAGGCAGTTTTTGTGTAAAATATCTGGCACGGAAATATATCAAACAAGCTTTCACAAAATTTAATCACTCCGCACTCCTGTCTTGCGGGTCGCTTACAAGAGAGTAAACACGTGTCAAGATTTGGCAAAATAGGTCTACAGGGTCATCCAAGGAAATGATCGTATGTCGCCAACAATAGTGGGCAACGTTGGGCACTTGAATCACATGATATATTTATAGAACGATTTCCCAAACCAAAGCCATTGGAGCATGCAATCCACGAATCGTGTAACCTACCTCTATACGCCTCACGTGTGGCGTCGTGGCGCCACTCGGGCGGGAATTGTGTCGGACGACCCAAATGAACAACATCAAGTTATTTATTGCAAACTTGAATTGCGCTCTATTAGACAAGCGTGCACACATGATCATGATGAATTTTTCGTCCATCCAGCGTGAAACTGTGAAGTAATGGGAACAAGCACGATTCGCGTTTTACACCACGGATTTCTTGGTCTAAGATGGCCAAAGAGATTCAGTGCCAATGGGTGTCTCGGGGGGCTAAAGGCCAATGTACCGCGCTCTGCTGTGAACTCACCAAAATTGTGGCCTCAAGAAACAAGTGAGGACAATTGAACAAACTTGAGTCGTGACAGGTTGTTTTCTACACAACCGCAAACTGCTTCGGCAAATTTCAAGCATCTATGGCGCTACCTGTTTGAGCATTCCTCTTGGAGGCGTGCTTATCGATCGACGCGCGAACACATAATGTGTTACCGCTTCGTGTGTTAAGCTGCATATATCCGCATAAATCGGGCATTCGGAAGTGTATAAATGTTTAGACGGCCTAGAAATTTTCATTCTCTGGCGCACTGAAAAGTTCGGATATCTAGGCATAAGAACTAATATACGCTCATCCTGCGTTGACAAAGTATCTGCGTCCCACTTGCTCGATGTGGTGCTTGAGCAGGCCATCATGCGGTAACTCCTTTACCGTGGAAGGTTGAATGTATGCAATATTAGCAAAAAAAATCCGGTGTAATCACAGTTCACTTTTTCCTACGTGTCACAGTAATATTTGTTAAGGAATTATATTGATGTGAATGAGCAGAGCACACCGGGCCCCGACGACTGCCTCACCGTCGCTTCACAGGCAAACTGTCCGGATAATTTTATAATTCCGCTCACGTATATGACAGATTTACACACGTGGCGATACTCTCAGAATGCGCACCGTGCAATATTACTGGGCAAAAATACGCGTTTAGCCTCAGTAACTCACTGTCCCAATTAACATACCACAAATTTAGACGGCAGATTTATAACCACAACTTCAAATGAAACTTCGTCCTGTTGTCCTGTTTTAATTAATCTGACGAGTTCACAACAAAGGGGAATTTCTGGACCGCAGTTTCATTGTCATTGGAACGAACGAACCAGCGGTGCATATCAAAAGTCTGTACGAAATGCATAATAATAATGGCAAAACACCCAGAGCCTCGAAAAGTAAGTTAATGGCACTTTTGAATGCACAATCGAAGATATGGTGATTTGTAGATGAGCTATGAAGATTTATTCTCGTGAAAACATTTATCAAACTCAGCGATACCGTTCTTTTCTCTCAAAGGCTACCGCCGCTCTCTACTTGCTTGAGCAGATCAGAACGGCCTTTACACTAAGAGTCCTGGCTTTAGTAGCTTGGTTCTCAAGAAAAGTGTCTCGACAACGTTGTGAATATGGACATAATTGCTGCACCTCCTTTAGGACCTATGGGAGAGATCCACCTAAATCCAAGCATCCAGCTTGCATTAAAGCAGAATGGATAAAATATTCTAGTAAACATGTGTGGTCATGCAGTTTCCAGGATTTGATTTGGAAAATATTCAAATTTGAATAGCTGTAATATCCCCATGAAATGGGGACATATTATCAAACCCATTCACCACAGTAGGCTGTTGCATTCCGCACAGCGACTACGTTTGTTATACCGCACTCGTAATTTAGGGTGATGTGAAGTTCGATGTAAATTAGTCAGGCTGAAAAATTTAGCCGCGATATGAAGTTTACTGTGGACTGGTTTACAGCGTTTCACAACTGTTTCTAAACAAATCGGCGCTGGGAATCGCAGATGTTTCAAGCTGCTAAATTTGAGGCTGCCAGATACTCAGAAGAAATTCATTTACGAATACGATAATTCATATGGTATCGAAATCTCTCCACGCCCATAAAAATTCGGGCCAATCTGCAATGTTTTGATCTTCTGGAAGATGTCTTCAAGAATATGGTTAGATATTTTAAGGAAGAAAACTTGTATTATTACAGTTTTCTCAACAAGGTGATTCGAGCAATGAAATTCATCGAATACTTAATTCATTTTGATAAGCTTTCTCCCCATAGAAATTTATCAGTCGATTTATCGTTTATTCTATAGCAGTGAGGGTGCAACGTTGCCTTGTCGTTTCTCATTACATGTATAGGCGCATTACCGGGACGCACCATGTGCTAGATCATGAGTTCTGCCCATGTGAGATACTGAGTCCTCAGTTTGAATTTCTGTGAAATACCGTCGGAGGATGGTGGCCGTACTCAGGCAAAACAGGCGATACTGTACAAGGCTGCAACCATATTTCTAACAGGTCGCTTGATTTCGAGTACGCCTTGTCAGCTATCCTGAGCTTTCAATTGTAAGGTGAGCGTAAATTTAATTTACCATTTCACGGAAATGTCAGTGAGAAAATGGTCTGTGTTCATTCTGAAAGTATTTGCATTCCGTTCAAGACTATGTTCCGGACACGCTTGCAGTGAATTAAAAATATAAATATAATACATACGTGTATATATGCCACGCAAGTCAGATCACTCTGACCATGTGCTCGGCCTCGACCATATTCGTCCGGGTTATTAGTAAAGTAATCCTTATGACACTAAATGGTCATCGCATGTCTACAATCGATAATTCTAACGTGCAAAGTTGAGAATATCACTCGCTATCCCATTAATGAGCCATTGATATATATTGGGTGTATTTTTAAGTGTGGTGTCGTCGCTCTGCTTTTGTTTGCAAATTATAGCTAGCAGAACAGTCTGTGATGCTTAAGAATGTGTCAGATTTTGGAATGTATTGAAAGCATACCAAATGTCTGAACACAAATTCAACTTTGGTTTTTAAGCTTACTGAATACTCCAGATAAGTTGGTAAGCTATCAATGTAAGCAAGGAGAAGAATTACCATGCGGCATAAACCGGTATATATATATATATGAATAAGCTGCAGTGGTGAATATAGACTAGAGCAAAAACCAGCCGCTCTTGAAGTAGCCTGCCAGAAGAAATCAGAATACAGGTCACATTCCCGCTTACATTAACCTCAAGCATGATGAGATGCAAGTCACCCATAAGACTGTTGGAACCACGACCATCTGATATCACAAGATATACTGGATGCCCTATAATATAACAGAACGTCTGCTAATTCATTTCTATTTAGACAAATAAATTGGAATCTGCACATGGTGTGTGATGAGGAGGCAAACCAAATCATTCTGAGGGCCAGCAAATGTTACTTAAATCCGTTTAATACAAACGTAGCTGTAGCTCGGTGGCGTAGATTTAATCCTTGGTTAACCAGGGCTTCTGTCATTTATTTTTGACAGTAAAGAATGAGAAATATGAAGTTATTGTACACTTTGTCTGTTCTGCCTGAAAACAAGACAGCAAGCTCAGCAACAAATTTTCGAATCAAAAACAGAAGGCAGATAATCCGCCTAACAGCGTAATCATAATCAAGGGAACCGCCCAAGGACCTCGTCATTTCTGCGCCTGAATAGTTAACGGAGACAATAACCCGAACTACTTGAACAACATTCTTCCATGATATGTATGAATGACTCCCCGAGAGACGCGTGTTTACGGTTGGTTCACTGCTGTTGACCTTAATAGAGCATAAATTTTCCAAACAGTCGTGTCCGGTGACTGGATGCCATGATGAGGAGGTGCCCACGTTTTGTATATTGGAAATAGTGTGCACCGACATTTTCACTCTGAACATCTTACAAATTGATCGCCTTAAGCCAGTATCCACTAACTTTATAAGAACGCCCAAAAAGTGAAAAATAGATTTACTTTACTAAAATGTAGTTGTATATCGATTCGGGTCGTTGGCACACAGATGATTTAGCGAGACTCATATGTTGAGGCCAGATCACCTATGTTACATTTTGAACTCACTTCATTAGAACATGCAATGTGCAAATAAATAGTTGATCATGTACCTATTTAGACGCGCAAATCATTAGTGCTAACTGGGATGTCACATGTTGCCTAACTCAAATGCTAAATAGCTCTGGTGTTTAGCGCAAGAGTGTTCTAGATGATGTTGCACAGCTTAATAGACTTAACATTCAAAATGACCAAGGTTATCACCTGGAAAACTTCACCAACCCTCACAATTCAGTGCAAACAGTGCAAACACGCTCCTAATTTAGTGAGGGTTGGTGGTGACGACAACTGTGTGGTCTTAAAACTGACAATTTATAAAAGACGGTTTGCAAAGTGTGTCAGATTTTGCTTGTTACGGACGTTTAACTGATGCAGCCAAAATGTTATGTAGGCTACAAAACCACAATAAATAACAATGATCTTGGAAATCACTTCTACAAAAGTCAATGTGAAAAACATGTAGTCTTGACGGTCACCATTTAGCGCCCCTTGAATTTAAAACGCGGCTCTAATGAAGAGAACGTAATTTAGCTGTTGAACATTAGCTCGTTGCTTATTTGTTTTTGTTCATCAAGTAAGAACCTACGATAATTTCGAAAAAAATCTTCCCACGCGCGCAAAATTGTGCACGTTAGCAAAAGGTCTCACACTGAAATTTGAACCACCGGTAAGGCATGTCAAATGCTCGCCAGGGCGCGCTTTAGACCGATGAAATATTTTTAGTATCTTTTTCAAAACTTGAATACCAATGCCGATACTTGTACAATTGTTCTTCAGGTGAGAGCAATCCCCAAGATGATCTTTTTGATTTTGTTTGACTGCGTCTTTTGGCAGCCTTATCATGCCTTAACCTTTGGTTCCTTACAAAAACATGAAAGCAATAAGGTGAAAAAATGTTTTTCTTCTGAAACGTGTTAAAGATTATCACTATACCAGTGCGTTCTGCATCGGATTTTTTGATGAATCGAACAGCAATATGGGCTAAAATGATAAATGATCCTTGTTATTAAAACATAGTTTTACAGAAGATACTGGAAAAGCTTAATGAGATCTTGAGAATAGTCGCAACAAATCTGCTCCCACGATTTGTCCGATTTCTAGCATATGTTACTGAAAATGATTCCGGCTCAAGCTAAAAGTAAGACTTTCCCCCAAAGATGAAGAAACTAGCTGTGTTCAACAAGTTACATTTATTTCAAATGTGATACCGAGTATAGGTGACTTGCAGAAGGTGAATTGGTCAGGTTGTATTACTACAAAATACCACCTACTGACCCACAGCTATTTTACGGTTTCATCACTCGGAACACATTCTTTACCTTGTCCAGGCCGATCACCAATAGTTCGGGGTCAAATAAAGTATGTCGGTAGCGCAAAACTCGATAATTCAAAAAAAAATCAAATAGAATTAGATAGCTCACCACGACGTGAAGCGTGGTTGGTTGAAATTGTATGTAGCGTGCATAGAGGTAGCAACCAAATGTCAACGATAAACTACCGTTTCCAGCACGCAACGAATGTAATTTCCTCATTATCTGGGCAAGCATATCAACAATCATATGAAAAAAAATGGTCGCACACTCGGAACTTATCTTGCCAAAACAGGAGTACCAAGGAGCATCTACGGGTCGGTTGTAACTATCCCAAAAACAGTCAAGGTAACCGCAATATGGTAACGCCATTTCACAGACAAAAAATTCGACCAGTTACGGTACACAAAGAAATCCAACTCATTTTTCTGCTAAAAATGTATATTGTGAGGTTCAACGACAAAAGAATGATCGAATTTTATTGGGGTTGATATTCAATAGGGGATACTAAGCTTACGAATTGCTAACAATTTTTCATGAGATAAAATGGATTCGTGTGAATCAGAAAGTGTATCTTGACTGTCGTTCGATTGGTTGATCTGTGAGAAAGAGTAAACCACTATATCATAAGTGCGTATTTGTAAGGCCACCGGTAAAGTGGCTTTCGTCTGCGTTCTTCGGGTTGATGACTGTAAAAGAATGCTAACGGTTTTAATAATGGCTTAACTCGTTTCATACGATATATTTTTGTAGTGAGGTGGGTTAACAACTAAGTAAACACGTGAAGCGGGTCGGATAAAATTTCCTGAAGAACCGATATGTTTGGGGCGATTGTAAAAAAATACTCAACGTCGCCACCAATGAATTGAACACGCAATTAAAGTTGCGTTAACTCAGGTTCGCTAGCCTCATTTTAACTAACTTCGCGAAAATGCTCCAATTGTCAAACTGTTTTACTGGTTCGCTGCGAAAATATATCGCCCTAGCTCATAACTTCCTGGGAATCCAGTTAACTCTAATATTTATGATAGTTTGCCGAGCTAAAAAGGCTTTCATTGTTTGCACAGTGTACTGATGAACTCCACCATACGAAATGCCCAAGGATCACTGCATAAGGCTATTAACCAGCTCACGCAAATTTATCACAAGTATTTTCTCTTATATCTTTGCCGAATGTTGCGTTACTCCTGTTGCCCTATAACATTTTAGCATTGCGTCAGATGTGGGATGAGATTGGCGGCCATTGCGACGCATCCACGTAGATGGATATGCCTTTGTATCATTACATCACTGTAGATGCAGATATTATATATCATGTCGCAATTTGCAGTATCCAGAGTTTTGGCATTATTTGGTTTAGTCTTGTGTGTGTAGCATCGTTTGTCAAAACGGCTAGAGTTAAAAACCTTATCTATATTTCTTTACGCAGTAAATTAGATTGTGGATAAGTAGAACGAATAACGCTGTTTGCCTGTCAAAATTGTTTCGCAATTTTTTGCCATTCAGTTATGTAAGAAATGACTAAAGATCAAAATATGCATCACCAACATCAAACGTTTGGGTTGCGATTTTGCAAAACGATGAAATTAGTGGTGCTAAAATCCTATGAAAAATGAAATACGAAATGGCAAATATCGAGACAACAAACCTCTGGAATTCCCGAAATAATTCACTGAATTGCGTATTCTTAGACAGACTCATGTTGCTGTCATTTAGCGCACACGGATAATTATTTTTAGATGATCGAAAATCTTTTCGCTGTACATTGTGCCTACTTGACGCCAAAAAATAGATACTCGAATATGAAAAAATGAATAAATATAAGGTTTTTTCACACTATTTCTCGGAGGCTGAGTCGTTTGTGTAGCGCGTAACCTACAAAACATGTTCTCGTAAATTAAAAAAAACAGTCGAAAATATCTGTGACAAAGGGAAGACGTTTGGTACTTCCTTACTTCAAACTACGAATTGGTTGTATGTTCATCTGTGTCGATCGCATCATTGGTCAAATAATTCAAGGCCCTCAAAAATGATATAAATTAAAACGAATCAAATAAATGGACAAACCCCGACGAACGCTGGATTATCAGAGAGCATGGCTTTATTTTCATTGATTATCTCGCTTGCCCTAAGCAAGTTATTTATACTACCGATGAAAAGACCACCCAAATAAATCAATACTGATTCGTATGCTTTGACTTTCGGTTTTAGTAAATGCCTGCTCTGCGAGAAGCATCCCGACATACTTCTTGTGCATGGGTAAGACAACGCTTCTTGTAGACTTATGAATTTTTCCCGTGTGAAATTTGGATAATTTCTTTGCCACTGGTGATCAGGAGGAGCTGCCAGAATTGATGCATTCATTTACCATGTAGTCTGATTGCCTACAGCAATTTAATGAGCCAGACATGCGTTGAAAAATCCTTTTATCTTTACTTTATATCAGCATAGCTCATTGTGTTTGCTGTTTCTTATACGCACACTGTGCGTTCATTCTGACACAAACTGGCGATAATCCATTAAACCTTGAAATTTGCATTAACAGTCTCTGGCAGAGGTGACTGGATGCGATGAATAATGTCATTATTATTTGTGTCAAATTTTGTCCTCTAAAACTGAAAAAATACTAGAATTCCATTATTCATCGTCGGTGATTTAAAGCCAATGAATTTCGTCGACAGAAAAATGCGGAAGCGATCCGCACGAAGATGACAGTACGTTAAAAATAACCAACATACAATGGATAAAATCTTTTGAATATTGTATTCTTGAATCCGACTATCCACCTTCAGTAACTGGTTTAATTTGCCGGCCGTCGCCTGTAAGCGTTTCGCTAGATGACGCATTGAGATATCTTCAGGCGTAACTTAATTTCTTTTTCTTTACAAATCACAGTTTTTATTGGTCATGTTCCATCTGATCAAAAATAATCTTACGCTCGATACAATAGATAATAGGTGTGCATGACATCTACTCCATCAAACTAAACGCACAAATCCAGCGAGCATGGAATTCTTCACTCCGAAAAACTTGAATTTTCCGACCATTTTCCCTCTTAGGCTGGTACAAACCCTCTAATCAATTTAATAGGGACTTCAATGAGGGCGGTGATGCATGATATTTTTGCGTAGGGTCATCTTAGTTGTACGGTCACTCTAAAGGCATTCCCTATGATAGCTTTCGCGATTTTGAAACCGTCATTATTTCGGTAAAGACTTGATTCAAAACGTACTTTGCAGTTTCAGAGGTGCGCAAGGTTGAGCTTTGTCGCGGTATGTTTGGAATTATCGTTTACACGGTATTATTGATTACCGTATTTTAAAGTATATATTATGTATCCGTTATGCACTCAAGGTGCAAACACTAGTTCTTTGCCAAACTGCTAAGTGTTAAAGACAAAATGATTATTTTTATTAACCCACGTAATACATGTTTGACCAGATCAGTGCAACACTGAAGAGAGGAATCGTTGCATAGGTGGGTTGAATCTTCTGAAACTTATACGATTGATGTATAAAGGAGCGAACTATATACCTCCGCTGCCCAGAAGGATTTTACCTAACAAGAGGATGTTAATTTTGAGATATTGCATTGTTCAGCTCTAACTATTGACGTAAATGTATGTTTCTCAGTAATCCTGTTAAATTCACAGAGAATAGCCATCTAATCTTCCTTCTGCGCTTTTAGGCTGTAGATATGCAGCACCAGTATCAAGTTATAACATATTGCGCAAAATAAAATCCAAATGACATAATTGAAGTCAGAGTTAACCGTTTGTTTTTTGAAACGTCTCTAGAGTATTACTGGGACAACGAAAACAAGAGAAGTAGGTTTTGTAGACGAGTATCGGCTTGTTGCTTTTAGTGTGCATTTTATCTGGCGGACAAAAAATGAACTTTGGGACAACTTATAGTTTGCCCCTGAAATACAAACCAGTTTAACATTTAAATTTCCGTGTAAATAATTGTTCAAGCCTATCTAAGGATTTTCTCAAACCATGCAACTCCGAAGTTTATTCTTTTGTGTAGATGCTGATGTGTTCAAACAAATGACCAGGCAACTCTGTTTATTTTAGTGGTATTCATCTCAGTGTCGACGTCCAAACATACTACAAATGGTTGTGTTACTCTTTGCTCAACTTCGTGTCAAAATCAAAAGAGAAAATCTTTCATTATGGTGATGCCAATTAGAACGAATGCTTGCAGAGATTTCACCTTAAGCCTTTGGTTTGTAACGTGTAATTATATTTGTTGCCACTTGTTAGTTTTACGGCTTATATCAGTACCGCCGTCAAGTTTCAAAAACATCATCATTGCAAAGAAGCCTTTTGCTTCAACTTTTGGTTGTATTTCATCTATACATTGTCAGGTTTATTGGCGAAAAGTTTGTTCCTGTATTATAAGTACGTATAACAGTTAACACGTTGTCCAAATTTTGAATTTCAACGCTCTTTCGCAGTCAAATGCTGGAAGGATGCTCTCATACGCTGCATTAGTAAGTTTCTGCAGTAGGCACTAATGCATCCAACAAGTTGAACACGTAGTGCTGTACAAAATCCCCAGGTGTAGCATACAACGTCACTTGCATCACTTCCGGAGAAAATCCAGTAGCACATTTTACGAACTAATTTATAATTCTTTAAAACAAGAGACAACCTGTTTGGTTTGACAAGTATAAATTCAGTTCACTTCAAATACAGTTCCATGTGGTGACGAGATTGGTTGTATAGGTGAGTTTCCGTTAGGATAGTTTCTACATTACTAATCAATACCAAGTTACGCTTATTTTTACCAGTACACTGAGGAGGAACAAGCAAGAATGCTCCATTGCGGTTGATGATATATTCTTAGAACAACTTCGATTGTCAAACTCGCAGCTCATATCCGGTTCAGTCGTTATAATTGAAAAATTATCTCGTAGATGCAAAACTAGCATTTGAGTGTCCACGCTTAGATTTTCAGTCTGTCAGTCTGCGACAGCTTGTGGACATATTGGATAGCCAAATTTGCTGCACGAGCGGTCCTAAAAAATGCACGTTTTACCTAAGTACAAAGTTTCGGCTAATCGTAGCCCCAGAGATCTTGGTGTTTTAGAGCGTTGTCATAACTACCACGGGCAATATGGTTGTTGTTTTATTTTTGTGAAACCTGGAACTTCAAAATATATGTTAATCGCGGACACCAGGACATTCTCCGTAGCCAACATGCTTGTTCACCATTGTTTTGCAAACTTGGCGATTCAAATGAACATCGTGCTATATGATCCGTCTAGTGTTTGGGTTTCGCGTTGATGCCCAAACCGTGCGCGACCTTTTGAGGCATGCAGTAACATAGACAGTGAAATCCGTCAATGCAGGGCGGAAAAGCAGCACTGTCACTGTGATATGGGTAGAACTACATACGACATAACGTTTGCATTGATGATAATGGTTTCCAAGGTTTCATGTCAAAGAATTCAAGAAAAGATCCTAAAGTGCTTCGAAAAAGATGAATGAGCATTATGACTTAAGTAGACGCATTAATATATTGTTTTAAAATGAACGTCCCGTGTGCGTGCCTCCCAACTTTCTACGAAAATTACCGTCTTTCATGACCTAATCTGAGTTTAGCTTGACTCCTCGCACATTGAAATGAACCAACAGGATTACTCAGAAAATTTAAATGTTCTTAAACCTAGGATGCACATTCGTGCTCTGTCTTGATTGATGTTTAGAAGTATGCAAAGAGCTCCATACTCCACCAAGTAAGTCTCAGTTATCAACTATTTTACTTAAACATGTTTTTTGTTCGTGCACTCGGAGCTTGTGTGTTCAGGTTGAGGATAAACTCCAAATCTTCTACTAAAACAAGACAATATACTGCTGTAATTTTCGCACTTTAGGGACCATAGTCTAGTGTCATAGAAACTTATGCAGATATACTCCTAACTGTTGTTCTTCACGAAGATGGGTGCTTTCAAATCTGCCTCCATACCACACCGACAAGCATTATGACATTCGCAACCCACTGATGTTAATTGTGCGCGCTTATCACAGAAGTCTTCGAAGTTGATATTAAGTACTCACACTGAACATAAGAAACAGTGTTAGATATTAATGGGCCAAAACCAGCAAATTTTCTGGTGACAAACAATTTTGCTAAATTTATCGGAGTTGTAATAAAAAACCTTATCAGTTTGGAATTGACCACCTTGAATGAACATTCAGGGTATTTTTTCAGGTGAGCTAAGCATAAATGACGATCTTCACACAACACGCCATCCTGTACTTTTATTACGACAACTGGATTTGGCGGGAGATATAAAGCGCAGCGGGAACATTATATGAAAATGTATTCGAAATTTAAAATAAACAACACACGAGGCAGTCCCACCAAGCGACTGTGTGCGCGATATGTAAAGACAAAGCACCATGCGGTCAGAAATATCGCTAATGTGCTAATTGCCTATTAAGTTGGGGGTTGGCTTAGTGCATAACAATCGAGTGGCGGAAACTTCTGCTAGATTAAGCATACAAGAAGGTTTTGATGCATAGATTTTCGCTTGTATGCAGTACTAAGATTACCAATAGATGGCTGAAGCACGTGCAGATAATAAAGGTAACAGGGTTTTGGGAGAATTCTGACATACACTTACCTTTCCCTGCTGGCTTTGCTATTTCCACGTGTTCGTTGCCTTTGCCCAAATTCGAATCTCCAACTGAAGAGCCAAAACAAAACTAATTTCTATAATCTGTCTGGCGCGTTTGTTCCAGAAACAATAACGTTTTTTCCCAAAAATCTCCAAGCTTTCATACCAAACACTTGTAAAAAATTTATTAGTTTAATTTGAGTGCAGCTTTTTCAATGTTGAAAGTATGGTGCAATAAACTAGGTAAAGGGAGCACCCTCTACGATGTTCCGTAGCACGTCAGGCACACCGGATAAAATAATTCATGTGACGGCCTAAGTCTTCCATCGAACATAGCAGTTTCGGTGTGATCATACTGCATATCTCAGTGCAAATTACGAGGTATGCAGGAGATCTACGTCCTCGATATTGAGTTATTTCGAATCAAATCGGTTGAAGTGCACAGCGAGTTGTCCGAATTTCGACAGTGCATTGTAATTAAATTTTGTGCTCGCAAATTTTATACAGATTCACCCTTCCCCGATGTAGTTGCAGGGGGTTCTAGCTAAAAATAATTTAAATAAGACGCCTTTTGTTTTACACATCAAGACAACCATATTTCTCAGGAAAGCAAATGTTACTGTGTAGCAGAAACCAGAAAATACGCTGGCACTGTACACCCTACAACTCTTTGCTAGATGTTTCAATATAATTTGTTGTAAAAAATCGATATCTCGCAATGAAGACAAATCAATATAGCCCTGCATGATAATGCCTTATTGTCAATGCAGTATCGTGATCAAATTTTGTCCAGCTGGGTTGGAAGGGGATTAGGTAACTCCAGCCTAAGATGCCCGTTAATTTTCATGAATATATGGACAATGAAACGCGTAAGCGGCTCGCAGGAACATACACGCACCCTACTTCAAATCTAGCAGTTGCGTTATGAAGGCGCAAAAACTGCACGTCCCCGTAGCAACACTTTTGTGGCAGTTACATATTACACCATACGCATACATAAAACACAGACAAAAAAACGAATCTTTGAACGGGATTTCCCTCGCATGTTCCAAATAAATGGTGTTGCTGGCAAATGCATGCCCTCAGCAAAATACTTATTTTTATGGTTTCCAAATATTTCGCGTTACCAATATTTTGGAATTAGAACCAACCCGCTGACCATAATGTAGGGTGCTGAAGGATAAAAAACTGTTATATTTTGTGATGGGACAGTGAGTTGCTAACAACTTTTGAAAGAGATTACGGTTCAGAAAATATTTCTGTTAATTTCGTGATCACTCAATTGGTCCGCAAAATTTGTTAACCTGTGATGTATATCAGAATGCGAATAGCGTATAATGGTAAAAAACGTATCTATTTTACCCCTTCTGCTGAGGCCCATCTGAGGGTTTTAGGTAAATAATCTGTGACGCCACTGACCTAGAGGATACTTATGTACCAATTTTACGGTTATTTAAGTCACTTTATGTATTCATTGGTTGTCAAATTTTGCACGTCTCTGATGTTTTCAGGTAGGAATCTGTGGTTATTTACAGAACCGAAGAACATTTGATTGCAACTAATGAAGCTTTTATGGTACCATCGTTTTCAGTTGATGTCTAAAAACGCCTCGATTTGTGGCCAAAAACCTTCTCAATTCAATACGCCGTTTAATCCAAAATGTCAGAAGAACACGACTCCTTGGAGCTACTTCGTTGATACTTTATTTTATACTTCTATTTATACGAATTTTCAAAAGACTGATCACAACGGTTGTTAAATTCAAAAATCTGTTTGCTTCAATCATTATCCGGGAATATGTGAATATGGAATATCGCATATAAATGTGACTGCAATGCTTCCACAAATCGCGGTTTTGATAAAATGCAAGTAGAATAATAGTTATAACATCATTGGTTCAGCTTCTTTTACCACGCGAAGAATATCCTGGATTAAGTTGACTATTTGTGTATTGAATAATTGTGTTGAATAATCAGGAAGATTAAGTTATTATTCTGCTGTTGCGATTTCATCTATAAATTGGACAAACTGTTATGAGGCTATCAGCAAGCAAATATAGGATCATACTTGCTGTGGTCATTCTCAGTACCATACCGCAGCCTGTGTGTGCTATGCTCGACTTTTTTATAATTCTTATCTTCGTTTACTTGGAGAATCAGATTCATCCATCTAAGTCTAATTTTTGCCGCGTTCATCAGCATCATCGATTAATCATCTGTGGGACCCGCGTACTTATCATATGCCGGTTGAGGCTACCGCAGTCCCGTCGATCGATCATTTGAAGGAGGCATTGCTCATACAAATATGCGCAAATAAATATCTACTAATTGAAGGGATTTGGAATTCAGCCATTTATTGAAGACAATTGAAATGCGCAAACGCTACTGAGGGTATGGTACTGCTGCTTCGTACTCTTGCAACCGTAGTGTCTAGCGCGCGAGTTTTCCGGGGTTTGTGATTGGTTTCGAAATGAAATACTTGTCCAAGCAGATATTGCGCCAATTTATCTTGCGCAAAAGTGATCGCTAAAAATTCTTTCTCAATGGATAAGTACGTCTGTTTCGCATTAGCCGGAACACGACTGGCATATGTGATAAATCCATTCTTCTGCTTTCGGACTGCACTGATACCGCGATCACTAGCGTCCGCTGCAAAGGTGTAAATCACCCTGAACTTGAGAATTTCGACCGCCAGTTCGTGAACCAACATTCGCGCTTTGATACGCTCAAAAGCCCTCAGGTACCTATCCAGTCACTTCGAATTTCCGATTTCGCTCGACGACGTAACCAAACATGGCAACATTCTAAAGTCCATTCGATTAACGGGGCACCAAGCGCCAGAATGTGAATGGTGTTCCGGACAAACCAAACGGCATCCGTCCAAATTGATATTGTGTGTCCCAACCGCAAATACCGTTTTCGCCCGGTGCTTTCCTTGATAGCCCATTGTCAGTATCCAAAACCCAAGTCAAACAGTGAAATATCAAGAATGCTGAATGGATTCAAAAACCTCTGCAACCGAATCCACAGCTACAAACCGATTCACGGTTAGTTCATTCAGACCCCGGAAATCCACGCAAAACCTGTATTTTCTACTCGCGCTTCTCACAAGCAGAGCTGGGGAACTTTTCTAACTTTTAGTTTCTTCGATTGTGCCATTCTTCATCATCTGTCTGTGGACCTCCTTCTCGACCACGGACCGTCCTGACGGTAACTTACAAGGCAGATATTTTCTGACACAGCTCACTCATGGCTGCGCCCGGGTAGTCTTCATGCCCGATTGCGCCATACCTTGTCGTCAGCTTCCCTGCTTTAGGTCAATCACGGAATCTGTTTCCTTGAGGAAAGCCGTCCCCAAAATTGTCTGTTCTTTGTCTGAGCAAATCAGGAACGCGTGCGGCACGGGCTTGTTGCCAATTCGTATCGGGTTCATTGAAAATCCGCCAATCTTCAGTCGATATCCTCCCACAGCGCGCACTCTCTGTGAACAACCTGGTTCCCTCTTCAGCTGACCGATATGCCTGCTCCAGCATCAGTAAAAAATAACCTCTTCTCCCCATTTATCCCGACAACGGCTTGCATGTTAGCATGTGTCAGTGCGCTTATCGCGACCCACTCAAGAAAACAGGAGTACTCAAAATTTTTATTATGTACAAGTGATCGGGCCGGGGACACTGATTATTCTAGTGGCCATGCATGATGCACTGGCTCGATAAAGCGTGCTTCCGCGATTCCATCCTCACGGCTGCAAGCTGTTTGGCAAGTTGGTCCACTCTGGTCTGCGAATCCTCCATTGTTGAACCATTCCTCTTCGCATGTGGCGGTAACCTGGACAGTGGTGCCTCGGACAGTTCATGGGCCAGACGCATCAGCTCCTCCACATTCAACAGGTCAATTGTTCGCGTCAACCGCAAATGGGCACAAACCTCGGAATGCATGCATTTAACGAATTGTTCGGAAAGCAACTGGTGGCGCGAAACTCAGTCCAGTCCCGGTAAAGCGCGATGCAACAACTGCTTCAAGCCGGCGGTGAATATATTTCGATCCAGGTGCCATCCTGGTTGTCTTGAACCTGGCGGTATGCCTGTGTGTCGAACTCCATGGCAAATCATCCATTCGTGTCGGTGTAGTCTATCTTCCGAAGGTCTCTTCTGGCGTCATTCAGGGCCACCTTCGCCCGGCCCTTGAGTGGGGTAGTCAACGCCGCAAAATTACCCCGATCTTGACCAGTCCAGAAACTTCCGAAACCATCTCAAATTCCTGTATGAAGACTGAAACATCAACATTCTCAATATATTGTGGCCACGAGGTATTCATGCTTATCCTCCTTGGCGTTATTTATTGGAAAATTCCAACTGATCAACTACAGAATAATGGACAGGAAGCAAACCTCTCATCTGCATCGCGTTTACAATACTAAACATCCATCTCCACTTAAACGCGTCTTCATAAACATTCGTGGATATTCGTTGACTGTTGCCTAACTCCAGGCAAACGTTACAAAGCCACCCTACAAAGTCCGCAATAGGTGTTCCCCCGGAGAAACGCCAGACGAATTCACAAGATAATACCTATGTCTTCCTATCAGTAGTATCACCGATACAGCAGCACGCGCAGCACGCGACCGAGCAGGTGCAACATCTAGTGTTACCAGTTCATCAATACACAAAAGATGGACGCCCGTTAAGCGTCTTTCCCATCAACGCTATGAGAGCTAACTGATGGGCATCACAACCTTTTAAGGTCATTGGCTTGTAAAATATCTCGTGGAATTGATGAAGTTTCAAATGCCAGTCGTCATGTTTATATGGCAGTTGTATCGCCATTTCTCTCAGTGTTCGTAACAATTTGTAACAATTTTTATAGATTTTTTCATGACAAGTCACAAGTAGAAAACAAATTCAAAATACCGCAGTTAACCTTGGAGTACTAGTGTCGTGTGATATATAGTTTTGAATAATAAAATTTTAATTGATTATCTCTACTAATCCAAACATCGGAATGCCACAAACCTGGACGGCGGAAGGTATGATCTCGATTCTTCAGATTCATGGATCGGATCGCAACAGTGAATGATGCAAATTGTTCAGTTGAATAGCCAACGAGTTATTATAGAGAAAACCCAGTCACAAAATGGCGACAGCACACGTGTAGATGATACTTTTATGGAATCACATGTGTTCACAAACTCGATCAATATTGGCAGATAAAATTTCTCCATAGGAAGCCAACAACTTTCGTTCAACATTTCGGAGTAAAATTCCTACCACAGTGTGATTATCAAATCGGTATTAAAGTAGAATATTTTCCGCTACCCAAGAGGCATCATTTCAGACTTAGGCAGATTTCTAGGCAATCGCCATTTTTTCGAGCTTTTTGCGCAAGGCTGTGATTACTAGTGCCTGCTGGTAAAGTTATTCCTCAATAGCTTTTATGGTTTTCTAACACCCGCGAAAGTATGGTTTCTGAAAGTTGTAATGACAAAATATTTTCGAAAGCCTTGCGGAACTTGCAGTTGCATTCTATGTCCAGGTGAATCTATGAAGTATGTGCTGCCCATGCATTTGAACAGTGCAAATTATGCACCAAAATAAAGTCTGAAAAACGGTATTCTATTGATTTTTAATGATAACAGATCACCGATGAGTTACACTCGGTGAACACAACGTAAAAGCAATTGTGATGCATGTTTTTATGGTTCACGAAGCGCCGAGCGCTGATTGCGCATATGCTCCAGGTTGGCGACATGTTTCTGGTGGTGGTAATTATGGTTTGCAGTGAAAGTCACAACAAAGGCTGTAAACAAAGTTTGCCATTTTATCTCCGACAAAGTTTATGCGCCATTTCCAGGGGAGCCTCCTGTGCAAACACGATAAGTTACGCGACATTTTTCGTAGAACCTGATTGTTCCAGCCAACGCGTCTTCATCATACATGACGACATTCATTGGTCGAACAAAACCGAAAATGAATAATCTTAGGAGTTTAAAGGCTGGATTTTGTAAGCAATCTTTCAAACGTGAGTATCATTATATGCGTATCCTGAGGCTTTCAATCAAGAGCTTAAGTTGCGCTTTTAGATGCACCGAGAACTCTTGAGCAATTTGGCATAGCGCAGACGGAACATTTAGTTACCGTTGAGCGGTAACAGATAACGGTCTAAGCCGCAACTCACGTTTTGGCTTTTAGGAAAATAATCAATGAAAACACAGTTATCAAAAAGTGCTGGGCAGGTGCCTAAAATGTGTTTTGGTTGATTTTGTTCAAACTTACATCCTTGAGGTTAAATATGTGGTCTTATATTGTCTCGTCTTATCATGATTTGTACGAACTGATTGACGGAAAATGAACGCATATCCTTTTTTTTCGGAAAGGTTATAATAAAGTAGCAATGCAAAAGGCTCCGAAACTGGCGCTCCAGTGGCTATTGAAATCTATCGTCGCGCCTCAATAGTTAAACGTTTGTACACATGGCTAATGACAGTCACCTAAGATTGAAGCATTTGCCTCAAAGACGCTAGTGACAATTACTTTTTCGTATGTATATGAAATAGCGTTTAAGATCTCGGCAATGAGCCTTTGTGAGGCAATCAAATCTAACTGACCGAAAGGGGTGCATTACCGGTGAAATGTGGTTTGGTTTGGAGGCACATGTCATGCACATGCATTAACCAAAGGAGTGCACCACTTTTAATCCGAAGGAAATCTAATTTGCCTATTTTTCCACACCGTATGATCCCTGTTGTAATGGAGCTCTTGTGGATTATCGTGTTATCAGACGCCACAATCTAACTCCTGCTCACTGCATAGAGTGGGCGCTGTTCCACCGCGTGAATCTCAGTGGCACCTAGTGCTTTAAAGTTTTGTTAGAACACCAGGGCAGAAATGGTCTTTGTGAATATTCTCCAGTATGTTTGGAACCTGTTTTTGATGCCCTGTCAAACCGTTGAGCACAGTCCTTACACTCGCCCCCTGAGCTTGGGTGACGCCCAAGAAAAGATGGGGGCGGTGAACGCCACGAAGAAAAGTAGCCCCTAGATGTCGTTTTCTCAAAAAGGTTGTTTCTCTGGGAGCTAACAAAAGCATTTTGTTTCAAGGCACTTTTTACAGCGAATGGGCAGTGTGAATTCATGGAGACAGCTTCCTGTTCCTTATACCATATTTTTTATACAGTCGAGTCTATGATTGATCCAAAGTCCAGCACGATTTATGTAATGTTCTACAAGAAAATATCGAACAGTGTGGTGTTTTGTTGTACACGTGATGAGTTTATCAATTTCGCTTTGGTCTAATGTGGAATCTATGTCTCTGCACACTAAAAAGCTACAAAAGTCCTGCAAAGGTTTATTTCTTTTACATCAAAGGTAAAGAAACAAGAATGCTCGTTTAGTTTCCTAGGGGGAGGATAATAACTGGTTATCTTTCATTTATGTGTTAAGCAAAGTGAAACAGGTCAATTTTCATCACGAGTGTTGGTGCATTTGGGATATGAATGTAGATTCTGGATAGCATTCTACTACGCTATATGGGGTGTTGGTAGATAAACTCTTCTGACAAGCAAACATGCCCGTAGTAAATGGAAATAACCGAAATATCTCACATGGTTAAATGGTCTTGTCACGGCACATTTCTGAAATACAGCATTATAATTAGGTGCACATCCACATTGCCGAAGACGAAACACGCGCTAATTTTTGGGCCCATGTGCGTAGAAGCATCCAAGCTGAGGCTCTTTGATGACTGCTTAATGGAAGTCTCACAGATCTCCGCACAAACGTTTGCGATGCATGACACTAAAATATAATGTGAAGTTAAAACGGGCAATTCGGATATATCCATCTATGAATCCCTTTTTCTGTCATTGAGGCCAATTTGTGGTTGGTATATTGCTTCCGGATTCGCGTAGCCAAACAACATCCGAGTTGTTTCACTAAAATTGGTTGAATTACTAAACAGTCTGAGGACTTTTATTCGGAGTTTTCCCTATCCGATCTGGCGTCACCCGCACTCCGAAGGAAGCGACCAATCTTCCGAAATGTGAATCGACTCCAAAAGAGAGCCATATAATAAAACGGTACATGAGCATTCAAATACTATAGTGGTTGCAACTCTCGAAAAATTGAAGTTTTTGGGATGCAAAGCATAAGCATCGTTTGCACGGGCAAAATTTGTGCATCGTTTATTAGTACTTCCATTAAAATATCATGCCTGAATGCGCATCAAAAATTTATAATTCTTCATTTGGTGGATTGCTCGTCAGAAGCGCAACGTATTGCCCGGAGCGTTCGTGAAATCCATGTTCAAACTAAACGAATCAGTAAAGTTTCGAGAAACAATCATTATTTCATGCTATTCGGAAATGTGCCACAGCACAGTCATATTTATCGAGCATATACGTTGGCACAAAATTGAAAGAACGGTCCGTGACCTAGCTCAGCGTAAATGCTACTGACAAAAATTTATCTAAGCAATTTCGATCGGTGTCACCACAACGGGCTACATTTTGTAATAATCACATATTTGTATAAGTTCAAAGATACTATTTTCACATTAAAATGCCATACGTTTTCCTGAAATCGACCACTGAAGATAACTAAAGCCTCCGTGGCAGTTCAGGATTCCATAGATAACTGTGTGTGGTTCATCATTTATGCAGTGGTGGACCCAACGAAACTCACCAATGCAGCGATTGAGAGCCAGTTTACAGCAGTTTACCGCGTAAAATGAAGAGGTACAAAAAGTACAGATTGAACAAACCAACCGACCGATAAATAATCCAAATGAACATGTACTTTTGCAGGTTGGATTTCCGAGTCCAACTCCCGCCGGATTTTCTGATTCAAATGTTGATTACGCGTCCTATACATTAATTTAAGTCACAAAACTATATACACATATATAAAAAATAAATTGTGATTTCGAAAATTTGTCTGCATACATCTGATCAATGGTAATAGCGGAATAGGGACCAAGAAAATATGTACCATTGTCATCAGTAAAAAATTACAGTCACCGAGATCACCAACTTATCGCGACACACATCTATTTGGTCTAGTTCCGCAACTGTAATGCGAAATATGATTTAGAGAATGTCTGTATGATTGTGAAAGCGTCCTCAGTTGTACGCAGGACGGTTGTGTATGGGTATTCCCCATACATTTCAACCGTAAGTGCACTACAGGTTTCCTTACTCACACTGCCGACTTTTGTTTTTTTTAATGCATTTCTAAAATAAATTGCGTCTGTGTTTCAAGGCAAATGCATTTTGTCGATTTGGTTTTACAAATTGAAGCAAGTTTGTTCCAAATTTTGACCGTTTTTAGCACGATGTTGATTTTATCAGCGATTATTTTGTTGCGTTTTTGGTTGAGTGTGCTAGTTGGAACATATCGCATAATCAGGATGAATGGTGACTCTTATATTGGTCATGGGTTACCGTTTATGACCATTTGCTAAATAAATGAATGGTAGATTCAAACAGGTTGACCAAAACGTGCATGCCGAGGCTTCACGGAACGCCTAGTTTTTATTCGGCAAATTATGTCAAGTCACTTTTTCAAAATGTGGATCGCTAAATCTCACTACTTATCGCGTGCCGAACCTCCACACGGGCCTCCGTTTATCAAAATCCCAGGCTTTTCATACCAGTTTTGAGGAATGATAGAAATATATTTAAGTGATAATTACATATTCATTGAATACCGTAATGAGGGCCGAAAGCGCGGTGAACAGGTCTGTCGCAGACCAGATGGATAATGCAACAGCGGTAAAGAACACGAGAGCTGAACTAACTTGAACGTACTAGGGAATTGCCCGCGAGAAATGCGTGCGACATAGTTCGTACATGTGAGCTTACAATGGCACGCACACCAATCTTGACCAGAAACACTGTAGCCGGTAGCTGGTGGCACTTGTCGAAAATAGTGTCTCATGTGACTCTTAAGGCGTTCCACAATTTAGTTGACGGAAATCCAACGAACAATAACAAGCTATAGCTATAAAGATCATTATGGCTGCCATGGATGATAGGTGAAAAATGTGCATTTTTGCAGCAAGGCTTAATAGCTGGGTTCAACTCTTCATACTAGCGTGCATTCAGCCCTAAGTGGAACCGTTCACGTGGATTTGCGCATATATTTGTGCTTTAGTTCCGTAGAAAATTTAAGCATCTTTGCAGATTTCCAAGGACATAGACTCAATAGCCATCAACATTTGACAACTTGCTTCCACGCTTCAGCGAATTCAACACATCAATATGGAAGTACTAATGTCAATTTTCCCATTGTAACACGCAAATACAAATGGAGTTTAAAAGAACATGATTGCCGAAAGTTCCATCTTTCTAATTTTGTTGAAAAAGTTATAAACGTGGTTGTCGCCGTCGTGATAACAATAAGCATTCCGGCACTATGGACTAAAATTACAGATGACTTGCAGCCGTATCCTACGGAAAAACCGACGTTCTAATTCTGCGGGAGTTCATGAAGCCGTGCTGGCTTACGAAATGCTCGATACACGTGGAATGATTTGTACTACTTACGTATACACGCATCACAAATTGCAAACTCCATGTCATCACTCTTTCAACTAAAAAGGTTAGTGATTACCACATTTAAGTAACGTCAAATTATGCATAAATTTTTCCTCCAACGGA
Organism: Opisthorchis viverrini; assembly: GCF_000715545.1. Taxonomy (NCBI): domain Eukaryota; kingdom Metazoa; phylum Platyhelminthes; class Trematoda; order Opisthorchiida; family Opisthorchiidae; genus Opisthorchis; species Opisthorchis viverrini. The sequence continues at coordinate 883,531 of NW_008751711.1, forward strand.
TTCATGGCCTACAGAAGACAAGAGTAATAAGCATAACGCGAGGTTCCATGCTTAATCTTGCTCTGAAATCTAAAAAAGTACGGAAATGTCGTTCGGTTCACTCCATTTTATGGTGTCTCGGATGACCCCGAAGTGTGAAAATATTGATCGCATTTGTTTGGATGCATGCAACTTGTATCACGGTGGATCACATCAAACCTATGGCAGATGGTCATTTATCACCACTATTATCACCACTATTATCAAGGTCAGTTTTTTAGCTGACTCCCAAACATTTTCTGTGGATTTGTATCCCTTCTGATTATCTTAAATTTTTGCTAAATTCTACTAAATAAGCGAGTCCGAAAACAGCAACAATTAAACAAACAACAACGGTGATTCTCCCAAAAGGCATAATCGGTGAAGAACGAGAAGCTGCTCAGGATGTATTTCGAGTAACATTGGAATCACTGTTTCATTCTGGCATGAATAAAATTTAGTTTACCGTGTTTACGTGTACCCGTTGATGACTTCAAAGCTTGTGACAGAAATATATGCGGGAAAAACACACATAAATGTTTGGCAGTTTCGCAACCAGCGTGTAGTCAGAATGCCAAATTACGTGTCCCTTTACCCCACTTCATCATTGGCAGAATTAGTGCTGCTTGTGAAGATCTTCAATAAATAACACAGTTCCATTCCTATGAATCCGGGGCATTTAAGAAGAGGGCAACTCAGCGCTTTTGGGCTTGACTGTCTATTGATCTGTGTGGACAAAGCATGTCAGTTATATTTCGGTAATTCTGGGCATGCGCAAACATTTGGATATCCCAAGGGGCTTCTGACAATTTTTGATTAAGTTAACTACCATAAATACCAAAGAATTTAGCAATAGGTGAGACACCTATGCCGGTGCTTTAGGAAGGCGCAAGTTTATAAAACCATCCTCCATAACGAGGCCGTTGTCAACGAACCCGTGACACAGTGCAGCATATGCAGCAGCACTTTTTTGTCGGATGAAACTAAATCATGACTGCGCAACCATAATCAGCTCAGTGTTATTTGTGGAGTAAAATGATTAGAAACGTGTATTTGAAGACATTTTACTACTAACTGAGGGAACATCCCGCTTAGAAGCCGTTTATTTGTAATTGGTTTCTTTCGGGCTATTGCAGAGAAAGGCCAACTTCTTCTAATTTCACAAAAATGTGGAGGAACACCGCAAAGCCGTTTCACAAACTTTATATTAAACATCACATTCCATAACAGTCGGGTGGTTGACTCAATGTAACCGCATACTGCCTACTAAACCTAGAAGTATTACGCATATTTATTCATGTATAATGGCACATGTCTCTTACGTCTGACGCGAACGATGAATCGTCTTGCAACATGTATATATATATATATATATATATATGTACTTGTTAAATG
>NW_008751711.1:885986-888726 GCF_000715545.1 Opisthorchis viverrini
TATATATGTATATATGTATATATATATACGTACTTGTTAAATGTTTACACCGGCAGCCAAATTGATCATTTTGTCCCCTTACCAAGGTCATAGAAGGCCGCCACAAAAACCCTTGCGAATTAGTTGTTCTCTTTGCTGCCTGATTTCCCCTTGCTTCGATGTACTTGATTATATGTGCACGTTTCCCTATTTCATTTGCATTTCTCTGAACAGCACTCAGGTAACCTCACTGACCACTCAGCACGTATTATAATGAGTGATGTCGTCACCTGTATTCCCATATACGTGCAGACTTACCGCCTGTGTACATTTGTCTCTGGTGTAATTGAAACGACTAGTAACTGCAATCATCAAAATACTTTATGGATTACAAACCAACATTGGTTTTACTGGNAGTAGGAACCTACTAATGACTCGCGTGATCGGGGAGAACTGGGATATTCTTTGGTAGACTTTTGTTTCAAAAGGTTGAACACCCCTAACTAATGCATGCCGCTTTAAAAACGCTAGATCATTTTACCTTTTGCCTTTGCATGATCCAGTGGTTTTGAATAAAGCTGTTATATACTCTTGTCGCTGACTTATTTCCTAGCACCAGAAACTGGAATAGGAAAAGCTCTCAGACAAAAAGGTTCACGTGTGGTTTTGTGTGGTAATCGAATTAGAAAACGTTTGCTTACCTGTCTTTGCTCTCAAGGCCTAAGGAAAATAGGTTTCCTGATGCCGAAAGTGCAATGCCAAATGCAAAACATTCCTCTGATTGAGAGAAGATAGTGTGCTCAACACCACAACAAACTGCAACATAACCTCTGCAAAAACAAAGCACCTACTGATTTAATGACTTAATGCTGACTTAATGATCGACCGGCTTTATATGTGGTCAAGTATTTGCCATCTGCCTTTCAAACATAGTTACGACACCGGCATTTCACTCATCAGTCCGCTACAATCGGACGTTCACGGATATCAATTGTGCTTATAGAGCCGCTTGTGCTGAATTAGTTAATTCATTGACTTAAGGCGTTTAGAACCCCAAAAGAAAGAAGAAATTTTGAATTTTTTCTTTATTTGTCACTGACCCAATCATCCCGCCAGGTCAGTCTATAATCTTACGTTCGTTTGTATATGCGACGCAAAGTTCGTCCGGATATTCAAGATCAACTTTAGTATTTTTGTTTTTGGCCGTCACCCTGAGCAACCGCGGTTGCTGCGCTTATCTGCGTGTATCGAGGAACAAAAAAAACTGTACTCACCCAAAACATCTGATTTATCTGACAGATTGGTACCATATTCAAACCAAAAGCCACATAAACTTATACGTGGACAGATGATGTTAGCAATTATATAAATCTGAAGTTCTATGCATTAAAAACAGGTTTTTATCTTGATTGACAGTGAGATGACGCGACAGTCATGAAGGAAATACATTGCGGAATGTGGAACAAGATAAGTCAGCAGCTTCGCGTTTGTGAATGTCCTTTGGTGAAAGTCCGGACGGCAGCGACGTGTATTCTCCACACATATAGCTGTTACAAATATTCCTCCCTTGTCTGTGAACTTGTCGATTTTGGCGGACTCCTTGCTCCGTGCGCGCCCGAGTCTGTATCGACTGTGTCATGTTATTGTTTGTCTTGTTTCCTCTTTATATACATCTAGTGTTCCGTGAATAAAGTGTAATCGCACTGATCCCCAAAGTGTTCATTGGGACAGAGTTGGCGCGTGATTATGAAGCAGACAAGAGAAATGCGGAGAGCAGGTGCTAGAATGAGACTGATTGGAAGATTAAGTAAACGGAAGGGTAACCTTTATCAACTCCCACTAAGGCTTATATTGGCTACGGACAGCGAAAACGGTCAACTTAGCCCAGTGCTGTACCTCGCAGATTTCGGAAGGCCCCATCAAAACGCATTCACAGACGCCCTCATACTGGCTCCCAGTTACGGTCGTGAAAATTACGTGGGCATTGTCTTAATTTGTATATATGAGACATAGGTTTTGACCTTATTTCGCAAAGTTGTTTACAACATACGCTCGCTTTCTATATGCATTGGAGTTGAAAACAACTAACGGTGGCTTATCCCTTAAATTCGAACAGGTATGTTGAAAATTGTACTCTCTGGTTATGACGAAAATATAAGAAGCGATATTTCGTTCTAAGCACTTCGCATAAAATCCTTCATCAGGGCACAACGGATAAATGTAGAATCCGGCGAAGTCTATTGGTAACGTAACGAAGGAGGTGCGCGTTCCAATTGGTGGAAACATGTTTGAACATGCCCGCTGCTATTTATTCTGCATTACGTAAGGCGCAGTAAAACGCTTGTACGTCCACCAGCGAGCTACTTGCTGATTTGAGGAGAATTGTTTGCATCGACTTTAACTTTTCAGAAATTTGTCCATGAGGCGGTGGATATGACAAGCAATAATGTAAGCGGCATTATTGTCGTGACGTGACTTTCTAAACAAACATCCAATGTGTTCATATATGGGAAATAATTAGCGGACTCAAAATGGCATGAATGAATTTTATCCTAGCGTCGTATTATGGTGAGATTCAGTACAGAGACAAATGGTTGTGTCTGACAGCGCATGCCGTAAGTACTATGTATTGACATCAAATCGCCTATCCACAGATTCTTTGTGTCACTCGAACAAATCATACGTGTAATGGTCTCGAGTCTGTAATCAAAGACAAATCTTTTGGACACGACAGTTGTCGTAAAGAATTCAAATAAGTGGA
>NW_008751711.1:892681-910853 GCF_000715545.1 Opisthorchis viverrini
CTCCGGTCAGATCACACAGCATCGTGTTCATAATCTGCTGGAAGATGGATGGCGCAGTTTTCACTTCAAATGGCAATCGAGTGTACTGCAATAGGCCACGGCGCGTACTGATCATCAGGAGGTGTCTGGATTCTTCTGTGACATCAACTTGCAGGTATGCATCTGAAGGATCCAGCTTTGCGAAATGCGCGCCGCCGTTTATCTTGGCAAAAATATCAACCGGGAACGCCAATGGATGTTCGCGACTGTTTTAGCTATAGCGAGTGCAGGCCTTCTGTTCTATCCGTCTTGTACAAGGGAAAGTCGATAAAAATCTTGTTTGGGAAAACATTTTAAAAAATAACGCAGCTGGGAACACTGACGATTGAAGAGCTGAAGAAGGCTGAACCGTCCATAATGCAGTTTGTCTGCAGCAAGTCCTGACAGCGTAGTTCGATGAAGTGAAATGAATTGCGTAAACCGTCCCATGATCTTGTGCTGGGGAATTCTAATATTGCTGACATCGTTGCCTAGAACCATCAATTACTACCCTATTGATGAGGAAGATTAAACAAATATACTCGAAGACATGCTTAAATGATGGTCGAGATCTTTTGGTCATCTCCTCTGAGATGATGCTTCATTACTTAACGACAGCACACAGTCGTCACCTGAATTCACAAAATTGCATTTTTCTGCTTTATTTAGATCGAATGTTACGTCCCAGTGGAAGAAGTGACGGCTCCCGATGTTACATTGAACATTGCATGCTAGAGGCCGTCATCGTAGGTGACATGAGGGGCCGTAAGACAAATCGTTGCCTCCNTTTATATGTCCTCATATGTATAGAACATTCAACTTGATTATAACTCCACAGTTGCGAAGTTTTTTCCTGTAACATTTGGCATGGTTTGTTCCGGAAACACTCCGCGTTACCCACAAAAGCTTTATGACATGTGTTTTCAACGCCGATGATACAACGTGGTATTAGTTGATTGGATCAAGTGGGCCACGATTCTGTCACGGCGCCCCACCTACACAGGAGGAAGTTAAGCGTTATCAACCAAAGCCTTCAGCGCAAAAGATTAATCACAATGCGGCGTTTTCTGTCGAGAAGTGCGAATGCATCGCCAGGTTTACGGAACAACTCGCCGCATATTCCAAGCTTTAACATGAACTGCCAAACTGTGTTTGTCCCACCTGTAACTATTGAACTACATATTATTTGAGATATAAGGGTGCCGCACGGACGCCCGCCAGGATAGCTTAATAGATGGCTGAAGTGTACAAACCGCCATTCCACGTTAAGGTCCAGTTTCTTCGTGACAGAGTTTATCGATAACAAAGAAGGTCATTTCTCCCAAATTTTTTTGTTTACTCCACTGACCATTGGATGTTTGAAATCGAGGCCTGATATCGGTACCGAATTCTCTGCGCTTAGTCGCAGGACAAATTAACAACCTAATTGGATGGTATTGAGTTTTCATCGAGGAATTCCACCCATTTCGACTTTAGATATGTCCTGCAATTGAATGCTGAGAAATTATTCCTGATATCAAACCTAGAATTGAAGCTTACAGTAACAAGTGGGACCATTAAGAAATCTCATGAGAAGGGACGCTTTTTGGTGTCCTTGCAGCCCTTTTTCGACTTACTATTCCTTCAACTTTTTCCGTCTCAATAACTTCCCAACTATGATACACAATAGTAGGACACAAAGTGTTTGGAAAGGACATTCTTGTCATCTCATTAAATTTTTTGCTAATAAGTGGTGCCAATATCTACGTTCACGTTCCACAGTTGATCCCTGAAATATAGCATACTACAGCATGATTTACTATTCAGCCACACCAAGATGGTGGTATTTAAATATCGTGGTTTTACCGACATGTATGATTTTGGTCCACCTTGTTTACCAGTTAATAATTCATGCATTGGCCCGGAACGATACACGTGAGAAATCAGCTAAGTCGTGTATGAGTTGACGGCGTTCGGTTTCCCTATATGTAGGTCCGCTTGCGTGTAGGTGAGTGTGTCAGCACATGCGCTACGGTTGTTAGGTAGCTCCAGATCATTGAGTGTCTTGAATTTGAAGTTGCATTTCTTTTGTGTGTTTAATTTTTTTCGCTTTGTTGTCTGGATTGGTTGATTCAACGACGATTAATTTTTTTGCTATTTTTTCTTTGAGTAATTTGGTTATCGTTATCTCATTTTAATTCCCGTGTAATTCATCACTCGGTTACCGTAAATTTTTTTGCCCCAAAAATGATTAACCGGTACAATATCAACTTGTATGTGGGACGACGTTTGTGTGGAATATCAGATGTCAGTATAATTATGTTCCCATTTGGTATTCCTTTAAGAGGCATGTGAAAATTATCACAAGGGAACTGGTGTCCATTTCTGCCTATAGTTGTACGGAATGACGTTCAATCGTGCTGTTTTATAGTGGTTTATAATGGCTTTCATCATCATAATGTTTTTTTTATTCTGAGTTGCTTGTATTGATTGTCCGGCGACTTTTTCCAGGGGTGAATAAATTACAGAACCAGCGAACTAAGGCAAGCGGTGTAACGTACAGTACAGAAGATATCCAGAAAATTCTATCGATCAAAACTCGGAGAGGAAAGCATTACCAAACCAACATTTATAGACCGGTGACGAGGCGGGTAAATGAATTTCACACGAGGATTAAACCCAGACGTACTCTTATGTCTGCTGCTGATCCGCCCAATGCCTAATGCCGGAGGAAAAAGACTCAAAGAAGAGAAAACAACCACTATATTTCGAAGAGACGAGTTCGAGAGCGTGAGCGCGTGCGACGGCAATAGTTACAACGGCCACACGCCGCAATTTAGTGATGATTGCCATCATTGTTGTCTCAGACATAACAAGACTTCAGGCCACTTACTGAATGCATCGACAACGATGAGGAAGCTTTGCCCGTTAATTGGCCAGGCAAAATCCACATGGATGCGCACCCATGGTTTTTCTGGCTGCGGTCAAGTATGCGGCGACTGTCGGTTGGGTAACTTTTGGGCAGCTGCGCAAGAGAAACAACTCCAACATATCTGTTCCATGTGTTCATCCATACCTGGCCAGTAGACATAGCTGTGAGCAAGGACATTCATGCGGCTTATCCCTGGATGTCCACTGTGGAACTGTGCTAGTACATGTTGAGGAAGTTCGGTGGGAATGATAATTCGGTCACCAAAGAGAAGAAAGCCGTTGACAATAGATAATGAACTCCGTCACTGAAAAAGTTTCCGGAGTGGACTGGTTGTTGGCCAGCTTGATTGGTAGTACTCCGGTGCATTTTGTACTATGCTGTCATTTTTGGTGGCATCGCGGACAGCGTCAAAAGTCACGGGTTGTTGGCTCATGGTCTCCAACACCACAGCACGTACTTCCGGTTCGACGGCAATAGTTGTTATGACGGTGTCTTCTGGTTGTATTGCATGTGAAACAATTAGGCGCGATGGAGCATCGGCCTGCCTAATTTTCTCGGTTGATGCCTACTTTACATTAAAGTTGTAGCCGGGCGAAATCGTGCCCCATCGTTGTAGGCGGTTGGTCATGTATACCGGGATACCTTTCTTGGAACCGAATATAGCCAGCAGTGGTTTCTGATCCGTCACGAGCGTAAAGTGTTGACCGTGAAGCACTTTATGGAGTTTTTTCCTCAATCTGACCGTAATTCCATTCACCTGGAGCCAGCGAATTTGCGGTATTCGCGATCGCCTTTTCCGTGCAATCAGGGTGTGTGTGAGCAATGATTACACCAACTCCACGTTTTGATGCGTTATTTGTGAGAACCATGGTCGGCTACGTGTTGAAGTGCGTGAGTAGAATTTCAGACCGCAACAGCCTCTTTACTTTTTCGAATGCAACCTGAGAGTAGCGTGGCCAATCCCACCGACATCATGTGGACCAAAATTGGTTGAAATGTTTGTGCAAGCAATGGACTAATAACAGGAAAGTGCTTTACTAGCTTTATTAAACCCCCAAAAAACTTGAGTTCAGCAACATTCGATGATGGAGGCATTCTCATAATTAGGTCAATATTAGACGGGTCAAGTCCACTGCCGCATTTGTCGATTAAAAAGCCAAGAGATTTAGCGGAATTACGGAGAAACCCACATATTTCCTCGTTTACCCGGAACCCGTCGTCATTTATCCGCTGAAGGAAAGCGACCAATTGGGACAGAATGACTTCTGCAGCCATTTCGACGATGGTGTCGTCACGGTATGCGGCAACTCCGGTCAGATCACACAGCATCGTGTTCATAATCTGCTGGAAGATGGATGACGCAGTTTTCACTTCAAATGGCAATCGAGTGTACTGCAATAGGCCACGGCGCGTACTGATCATCAGGAGGTGTCTGGATTCTTCTGTGACATCAACTTGCAGGTATGCATCTGAAGGATCCAGCTTTGCGAAATGCGCGCCGCCGTTTATCTTGGCAAAAATATCAACCGGGAACGGCAATAGATGTTGGCGACTGTTTAGCTATAGCGAGTGCAGGCCTTCTGTTCTATCCGTCTTGTACAAGGGAAAGTCGATAAAAATCTTGTTTGGGAAAACATTTTAAAAAATAACGCAGCTGGGAACACTGACGATTGAAGAGCTGAAGAAGGCTGAACCGTCCATAATGCAGTTTGTCTGCAGCAAGTCCTGACAGCGCAGTTCGATGAAGTGAAATGAATTGCTTAAACCGTCCCATGATCTTGTGCTGGGGAATTCTAATATTGCTGACATCGTTGCCTAGAACCATCAATTACTACCCTATTGATGAGGAAGATTAAACAAATATACTCGAAGACATGCTTAAATGATGGTCGAGATCTTTTGGTCATCTCCTCTGAGATGATGCTTCATTACTTAACGACAGCACACAGTCGTCACCTGAATTCACAAAATTGCATTTTTCTGCTTTATTTAGATCGAATCTTACGTCCCAGTGGAAGAAGTGACGGCTCCCGATGTTACATTGAACATTGCATGCTAGAGGCCGTCATCGTAGGTGACATGAGGGGCCGTAAGACAAATCGTTGCCTCCATCAGTTGCATAATTTTTGCTGGTTATTTTTGGTAGTCAGCCTCAGAATGGTAGTGGCAAGTTAAAACCACGATAGAATCGGTGGACGAGCACCTATTTCTTCTCTGTCAGGCACTTACGTCGCCTCAACCCAGTGAGTTCTGCGTTGATATTTACCCATGTTCGTCTAAAATTTACCATGTCAAATAGACTCTTAAGGAATTCTTAATGTCGCGCGCATTTTGAATTACCGCGTGCAGCGCGTGGACGTGTTTTTAATTAATGAGAATTCGTCTCTCGTCGACCTTCGTTTCTACTCACACCGATTTGAAAAATAGGCAAAGACGGATTCTCATAACAGGCGGTTTCTGTCTTTTTCACTTAAACGTTTTTACGTTCCGAACCGCATTTTGTTGATAAACATCAAAATATCATAATCATTGGCACATGGTTTCGCGCTTACCTCTGTTGTATTTCTCCGACTACTTTGCGTTTCCGCCGTGATAATGGGGTAATCAGCGATAAAAAATTACTGGAACGAAGAATTTCCTGGTTGGCCTGCATAATAATTGTACACAAACTTTCAGATAAGCATTTATTTCGATCACCTTCCCCGGCTGCATCTTTCATCATCAAAAAGCCTTAATCTCTGGTTTCAGAGTTCCGCGTGTTAGATTGAACAATACACTCTACACAGGATGTAGTATGTACAGATAGTAAATCCCAACAAATTTACAAAGCCATTAGACCAATACTCTACATTTTCATTTCTTTATTTTTGTTTGAGTAGGTTTGCTGTAAAACTTGAACACTGCTTTCGGCGATGAGTTGAAGTAATTTGCTGCTCTCAATCAGTAACAGCTTCAGTATTACCAAGCCGACAAAATTTCGAATGTCTTGTCAGACTAATGGGTTGCGAAAATCTATAGCCACACAATTGACAAGCATATGGATTTTCCGGGAAATGTACGGGCAAGTGTTTATCTAACACAGTTTTGGAACAAAAATGTTTCACGCAAATGTGACAAACATGACGTTCTCGTTTCAGCAACCCTGAATATCGGAAATTTCCTTCGTTTCTACTGGCCTCCAACCTCTTCAAGTGCTGCTGTATCATGTGACCTTCTTTACCTACTTGTGATCTGAAAGAAGACGGGCAAAAATCACACTTGTGCGGTTTCTGTTTTAAATGCGCTTTAATGTGGCTTCCGAGCAAGTAAGGCAGCGTAAAACGATTCGGCCATCGAGGGCAACCATAAAGGATCGTTGGAAATTCAGGATTCTTTCTTGATTTCTTGAGTTCAGCTTCCACATGGACTGATTGGGAGGAAGCAGCTGCAGAATCAGCATACAGTCCCACCTGCGCCGAAGGTTTTTCTTCGTTAGCATCTATAAGGAAACAGAAACGTTTGTTCCGTCTGAACAAAGCTTAATAGTTCACGGATATTTTCGATATCCGCTTAAGACAGCCTTAGTGTAATGCAGTCTGCTACTTGGTGAGGCACATTACAAAAAGATTTCCTTGAGAGGTCGTTTTTTATGTTGGGGAGGTAGTAACGTATGTGTGCTTTAAGTAGTACGCTTTATGTCAAGATGAAACATTCATCATTCGGCAACGTTTCTCACGTTTCTGGGTTTTGTTCTGCGCCTCAACAGACACTTACATAACCTAAGCAAATAGCCATATAATTAAAATATGAGCATTACGCAGCCACAAGTATCCGCGAATAGCGTGACCAGGAAAAGAATAACCCAATTAGTAAGGTGTTTTGGGTTGAAGAAACTGAATTCAGCCTCGCTCAGTTCGATTTGAGAGGCGCCTTCAGGTGAACGGGATAGGTTACAGTGTTTTCACGGTGTTCCGCATAGTTCTCAACATAACGTTCACGGATACAACGTATTCGCATTACAAGTGGTCGTGTACCTAATTCCAACCCCTACGAGTTTCTTCTCATGAGCGCTTGTCTGCGATCAATGTACGGTTCATGCATCTTTCATTTGCAATATTAGCGCACGTCACCACATGAATGCGTTGAACAACACAGTGATGCACCTGCTTCGCTGCGTCGGTAATGTCTTATTAGTCTCCAGAAATCCTGGGTTGCTCACACTGCATTATGCTCCAACCTAGACGTTTGTTAGTGACACCATAATGTTTGCAGCGTCAAGCTCTCGCAAGATGTTAATTCAGCAGCAAAGCAGATGTGGGTTCAGTGGTGGCAACCTCAAACGTGGATAACTTAAAAGTTGCATTTGCATAATAGTAAACATACCTGCCTGGTTTCAGAACCAGGTACGACAAACCGCCAACTCTAATTTACTATGGTTTTCCACAAACATCAATGCAAGCCAACGTGACCCCAAATAGGAGGGCAATCCGAGAGACTACGAAATGAAGTAATTCTATGTTTGTCACGTGAACAGTGTTAGACTATCCAGTGATTATGTGGTTTCCTTCAACAGAGCCCTTGAAGTAGTTTCATTATAAAGTTGGCTAATTATTTTGGAGTTTAGAACGGGTTCATGTCAAATAAATGGCCGCAAGTGTGTTTGAAAAGTGACTGCTTTTTAGGAGAAAGCTTTAGTAAGTTAACCGCAATCCAGAGCGCAGCAAGATAGCTGAGAGTTATTCTTTGAAATCACAAAACCATTTTGATAAACGATAAACGGGTTTGGAGATATATAGTTGGCATCCATATTTAATGCACAGTTAGAGCACGACCAGTGTGAAAAATTCCTGATAGCTGTTTTAAACGTCGCGGTGGTTACAACAATGTATATACACCAAGCTGCCGAACAGGCAGGTCATCTTGGATGAAGTGCCCGAAAATTTCCGGGATCCTATCGACAATTGTGACCACACAACTATTGAAAATGTTTCCTCCCTGAGAAACGTGATTTCGAAAGATAAGGTAGATGCCAAGTTATCTTGCCAAAATGGTTTGTCAGGCGCGGAAATCCCCATGAAATTGTATATGAGGTGATCAGAAATGAAATCCTCAAACTTTGGAATAGCCGATAAATCCTTCCGAGGGAGACCAAACATCAGCCGGCTAACAAACCCAAATCTCACACGAACAATTAAAGACATCAGTCTACCCAGAAATTGACCATGGAGGGACCATCGGATAGCGGTACGTCTGATTTCACAACCAATTTACGTAACCTGCAGGACGGACTTCCGATTGTTTTGCCTGTAAAGGGCTTGAAGGTTACTTGGACAGGTGGCTCTGTCCGTAATAGGTGTCAACTGGCTTCCGAGATGCATTAATTTTCAGCAAAATCTCCTATCAGCTTTTGGCAGACGTTGTTTCTCACCGCAGTTAGAAAATGTATCGTGTGGGTACCTCGGAACTTGCGGTAAACAATTGGGTGAAAGCTAGAAGGAGAGACGATCGCGCGTTGTCGCAAGCGATCATCGAAACGAAGAAAATTGAAATTTCCATGAAAATTCACTGAAATATGACGGATATCTTGCACAAATCCATTGCTAAAAATATCCCAACCCAAAATTTTATTCGGGTCTTACAACAACGCCTCTGATCGATGAATGAGAGGCTGTGCAACCGGTCCGCTTGGTTCAGTTGTTCGACCATATTTTTGCCCAGTGGGACAGAATGCTTGACGAATTATAATGGGAACAAAATATGCCGGTGATAAAAAAATACTGTAGAGCCCATATTCAGAATTTGGACGATAATCAGAACAACGATAGCTGAGGACTCACCAGTAGGTGCGTACTCTTGGAGGAGTTTGTCCAATGCGTCCACTGTACAGGCGGAACGATAAAAACGCCATAGTTATCGTATGCAATTCAACGACACATTCAGTATATGAAGTTACGTCTACGAAATATTTACGATGCCTGGTCACCTAGACACGTGTAAAAAGTAGGGAGACTATTGTGTTCTGGATGTTCTGGAACAGCCAAAAGTCCAACTCAAATATTTTGATTATAAACTCACGCTTTCCTCCGCATCCCAAATGTGAAGTGATGAGAATTAGAAACAAAGAGTTTCCACCCAGCCGGCGTCTCATTTTACACAATGTTCACCTTAGCTGCGTACCACTGTTTATACAATACACCAGCTCATACATCGAACAGTATACCTAGCCAATCAGTTTACATATTCACTTCGTCAAATCAAATCTCACTCGATCTCAATAGTTCGAACGAGATTCTCTAAATACGCTGTGTTTTTCGGACTTTATTTACCGTTCCACACTGAAATAAAAACTGACACGAAATGTGGACGGGTGGTAATTTGAAGGTTGTATGGGAAAATGGACACACCTTGATTTAGTCAGGTTTTTTGTCGAAAATATGTCCATAACTATTTGGGAAATTGCGCGCAGGGTTTAATAAATCTTTGCTGCAAATGTTGATTTTGGAGGGCTTGGTGAGGACGACTGCGCACGTTTTTCCCCAGAGATTAGCTTCCTTGAACACATTATGTGAATCAAAATGGGACTACCTTCCGGCTTGTATCCATCCATATGCAACTCGCGATGTAGACAAATAAAACCACAATAAGGCGGAAAGCATCCTGGTGACAAACGAGATAATCAGAAATAGATATGTCAGTTAGCCAAAAGTGTATATATTGAACACTCGGTACGTATGAATCCTAAAGGCCCTGCACAGAAAGATCTACAATGCATTTATATCCTCACAGTGTGTGTTAGTTTGTGGACTCGTGAACTGATAGGTACGCGAATAACCTGGTTTTCTAAAAGACACTATTATTCCGTCATTTACACCAATGTGTGGATAGGACCAGATAGACTTTTACCGATTTCCATCCTCATTGTGAGTCATTAAATGTGTGTACGTAGCAGGACCACATGGGTCCCACTTCGGCTAGATTTTATTCAACAATGTGTAATTTTATCCATGAGCCACTCAAAATAATTGCGTTTGCTTCACAATTACACATGAATGAGGACGACTTATCCTTCATTGAGGAAAAACCCATACATATTTAATGGTTGATTGACGCTTCGAATGAGGGCTTGTAACTCGAAATATCTGTATATTTCTGATAAAATTGTATCATTTGAAGTGCTTTGAACATTATCGGTACATTACCAGAAGGCTTGGAACGTAAATTCTCAGCTATCCAAGTCGAATTACAACAAACGAACGAAGACCGAAGAGCCGTCGTGTGAATATCTGTGAGTTGTATCATGCATACCACCAAGGTTGCTTGATCGGCAACTGGTGGCATCCAAATTACAATTTCACCGTTTTCAAAAACAGATTGTGGAAAATGGTTCAGTTGAACCATATCGCACGTAGAATTTTCCACTTTAAATATTATAAATTTCAGTAAATTTATTTCTCATACTCGGTGCAAATTAGTTGACAAAAAGTGGGTATATAAAGATTTACTCAAACCCGCTATTTAAATTAGAGGATTGACCAAAGCGTTTGAGTTTCATGAGATTTTGTACAAGTTTCTGTTACACGCTCTGCAGGGGTGTACCACAAATATGGCCTCAGGTAGCAACAAATTACGGCTAACCTTGATACTGCAATGGCTGACTTTATCTGACTTCTTGACAGCGAGATATCCGGAATGTTTGCCCATTGTCAAAGTACCTCAGGTGCCCTCGAAGTTTGCACTGTGTGGATTCGTGCATGCCTCACTTAAGCAAGTGCTTGCAGAAAAGTTATAAATGTTTTTAGACTCACTGCACACAGTCAATCATGATACTATATTGTGATGCTGGTTTCGAAGTCGATGTGGATTCTTATTCGATCAAGGAGTGACTGAAAGCAAAGCATGGTCCCAAGAAAAAAATTCTAAACATTTTATCACCTGTAATAGGGGGTTAGTTAACAAAGAATTTATTGAGAATTTCGGGACCATCAGAAATGCAGACTGACTAATTTGCTGATATGAGAGTCTCTACACTGGTATCGCAGTAACCCTATATACCAGGGAATTCGTAAAAGTATTCCGCTCTGTGTTACGATCAAAATTAGTTAAAACCAACATGTTTCTAAACATTTTATTAAACTTCAACTGAGCAAGAATCTTCAGCCCCCTAAAATGAGTTTATTTTACATGTTGTCTTACGAATCACATTTCAAACGGGATAGTTATTCAAAGACATTTTATTAGAAGACTGGGTGCCACTGGTCTCCCAAGCAGGGCGTACACCCAACCCCAGCCCCTAATGGCCTTATTTCTATGCGTGCATACTATCTCAAATTGCCTGGCAACATTCCTAGCTCGTCGCCGTAAATCTAGCACCCAATGGCAGAATTGCACGGTGCATACTCCCCTTACATTGGTTTGCAAGAGCATTCTGCAGAAAATGCATTTGTTTATTGAGGAAGAAATTAGTCCGGCATCTCAACCCGTCTCCTACGGGGATGTAATTACACGTTGTTCAAACGGTGGAGCTGGAAATTCAGATCCTTAAAATGGATCTCCTGATCATAAATAACGCTATTTGTTATGCATGCAGTGAACGTCGTCTCCTGCTCATCCACGTTGATTCACCCTTTCGGATGCGCGTGCATTGTTTCGCGAAGGGGTCGTCAAATACATTGATTTTCAGGCGGTACTACACAATGCACGGCGTGTATTTATTACTTAGTCACAAAACCGCATTGGACGCTTCATTCTTGAGCTAGTTTGGGGTGAAGTGTGAATGTGTGGTTTCTGCTGCCTTTTGTGGCGAGTACAGTTCCGGATGCAGTCCAGGGGCAGATCATTCCGCTTATTGGTGTGGCTAAGAATTGTAGCAGCGTTGAGGTCAAACATACTAGTGATAACATATGTTGCCACCTGAGAGAGTCATCCGCGAATAAGAAAACGAAATAAATTCGCCCATGATATGCCTCTGCGGTTCAAATAATTTGGTATCCAGTCTGCATACTGCAATTATCGTAATAACAGCTAGTAATACTAGTCCATATATTTTAGCGCTAGGCGATCAATAACGTCGGGAAGGCCTTTAAAGTTTGATCCATAAACCTAGATTAATCGAATCGGTGAAGTTAGAAAGGATTCCGGAAAAGGGCTTAAAATCAGTTTATTGATTCGGGAGTTTATGGACGCTCGACTTTACTGTCCGGAAAGAATGGCTTATTTTGCTCAATTTGCACGTTCCACGAGTCCTTACCCGATTTAAAAATAATGACAGGAGTTCTCGGCTCCCACAAGACTCGGAGAGACATCGCCAGTACAGACAGATATTTGAAACTTGTATGGAGTTACAAGACAATATTATATTCATACTCGTTAAGCCAACATCAAAATTACAGAATACAATTTGTTTTTTATTGGTGTTCCCTGGCTTCGCACTAATCGAAGCAGACACACAAGGTCGTTAGGTGCCTCAAGTGCTTTTAGTAGGTCACAGTTAGTCTAAATAACTGCCACTGTATTCATGTGGACAAGGGCTAAACACCATATTTTGCACAAATCATTGGCAACTGTGACCAAAACAAACGGAAAAAAAAGTTTAATGTTGTATGGGCGTTATCGGGGAGCGATAACTGCAAACACTATGGAATTTATGCAAGTGAATAAAACAGATTAACCCGTCAAATTGTTTTTACATCCAAATATCACCTCATAGATCTTTTCGGGTTCTGGAGTTTTGCGTCTAATAATCTGCTCCTTTAGCCTTCCAGAAGTTACAAAGTAGGAGATCGGTGCTAGATTGAGGAAAGGGATTTAAAAATAAACAGCGGATTTACCTCGGCTACTCACAAACCACGTGATATTCAAATTTAAAAAGCTTCATATGTTAGCTCTCTCACTCAATAAAATCTATCGCTTTTTAATTCTCAAAAAATTATAGAAGACAGCCGCAGAGACTTCTAACTGCCAATGTTGGTCAGCTAAAAAGTTACAACGATTGTGAATGCTACCAGAATATTCTGTCTTGTCACGCGTTCTTCATTATACAAAAAAGGCATAATAATGCCACTAATGAAGACCTGTTATAACCCAATGGCTAATTGGACCCGCCTGTCGATCCTTCTAATTAAAGTATTTTATAACAAGCATCGCGCTAACAATGGCCTACCCTTATAACAGCGTTTTAGCTCGCGTGACCGAATTTGAGGGTACGTTAACGTCTTCAAAGAACTCTGTTAAGCCCATTAGGTCAGGATGCAAATACTAGGAACATCGTCCAACGAAACTAAGTGTAAAAGACGCAGACTGTCCGAGACGCGAACTACGTACATTTAACCAGGTAGATCATCTGGGCAAGACGGATGACTCAGTGCTTNAAAAATTCTAAACATTTTATCACCTGTAATAGGGGGTTAGTTAACACAGAATTTATTGAGAATTTCGGGACCATCAGAAATGCAGACTGACTACTTTGCTGATATGAGAGTCTTTACACTTGTATCGCAGTAACCCTATATACCAGGGAATTCGTAAAAGTATTCCGCTCTGTGTTACGATCAAAATTAGTTAAAACCAACATGTTTCTAAACATTTTATTAAACTTCAACTGAGCAAGAATCTTCAGCCCCCTAAAATGAGTTTATTTTACTTGTTGTCTTACGAATCACATTTCAAACGGGATAGTTATTCAAAGACATTTTATTAGAAGACTGGGTGCCACTGGTCTCCCAAGCAGGGCGTACACCCAACCCCAGCTCCTAATGATCTTATTTCTATGCGTGCACACTACCTCAAATTGCCTGGCAACATTCCTAGCTCGTCGCCGTAAATTTAGCACTCAATGGCAGAATTGCACGGTGCATACTCCCCTTACATTGGTTTGCAAGAGCATTCTGCAGAAAATGCATGTGTTTATTGAGGAAGAACTTAGTCCGGCATCTCAACCCGTCTCCTAGGGGGATGTAATTACACGTTGTTCAAACGGTAGAGCTGGGAATTCAGATCCTTAAAATGGATGTCCTCATCATAAATAACGCTATTTGTTATGCATGCAGTCGACGTCGTCTCCTGCTCATCCACGTTGATTCACCCTTTCGGATACGCGTGCACCGTTTCGCGAAGGGGTCGTCAAATACATTGATTTTCAGGCGGTACTACACAATGCACGGCGTGTATTTATTACTTAGTCACAAAACCGCATTGGACGCTTCATTCTTGAGCTAGTTTGGGGTGAAGTGTGAATATGTGGTGTCTGCTGCCTTTTGTGGGGAGTACAGTTCCGGATGCAGTCCAGGGGCAGATCATTCCGCTTATTGGTGTGGCTAAGAATTGTAGCAGCGTTGAGGTCAAACATACTAGTGATAACATGTTGCCACCTGAGAGAGTCATCCGCGAATAAGAAAACTAAATAAATTCGCCCATGATATGCCTCTGCGGTTCAAATAATTTGGTATCCAGTCTGCATACTGCAATTATCGTAATAACAGCTAGTAATACTAGTCCATATATTTTAGCGCTAGGCGATCAATAACGTCGGGAAGGCCTCTAAAGTTTGATCCATAAACCTAGATTAATCGAATCGGTGGAGTTAGAAAGGATTCCGGAAAGGGGCTTAAAATCCGTTTATTGATCCGGGAGTTTATGGACGCTCGACTTTACTGTCAGGAAAGAATGGCTTATTTTGCTCAATTTGCACGTTCCACGAGTCCTTACCCGATTTAAAAATAATGACAGGAGTTCTCGGCTCCCACAAGACTCGGAGAGACATCGCCAGTACAGACAGATATTTGAAACTTGTATGGAGTTACAAGACAATATTATATTCATACTCGTTAAGCCGACATCAAAATTACAGAATACAATTTGTTTTTTATTGGTGTTCCCTGGCTTCGCACTAATCGAAGCAGACACACAAGGTCGTTAGGTGCCTCAAGTGCTTTTAGTAGGTCACAGTTAGTCTAAATAACTGCCACTGTATTCATGTGGACAAGGGCTAAACACCATATTTTGCACAAATCATTGGCAACTGTGACCAAAACAAACGGAAAAAAAAGTTTAATGTTGTATGGGCGTTATCGGGGAGCAATAACTGCAAACACTATGGAATTTATGCAAGTGAATAAAACAGATTAACCCGTCAAATTGTTTTTACATCCAAATATCACCTCATAGATCTTTTCGGGTTCTGGAGTTTTGCGTCTAATAATCTGCTCCTTTAGCCTTCCAGAAGTTACAAAGTAGGAGATCGGTGCTAGATTGAGGAAAGGGATTTAAAAATAAACAGCGGATTTACCTCGGCTACTCACAAACCACGTGATATTCAAATTTAAAAAGCTTCATATGTTAGCTCTCTCACTCAATAAAATCTATCGCTTTTTAATTCTCAAAAAATTATAGAAGACAGCCGCAGAGACTTCTAACTGCCAATGTTGGTCAGCTAAAAAGTTACAACGATTGTGAATGCTACCAGAATATTCTGTCTTGTCACGCGTTCTTCATTATACAAAAAAAGGCATAATAATGCCACTAATGAAGACCTGTTATAACCCAATGGCTAATTGGACCCGCCTGTCGATCCTTCTAATTAAAGTATTTTATAACAAGCATCGCGCTAACAATGGCCTACCCTTATAACAGGGTTTTAGCTCGCGTGACCGAATTTGAGGGTACGTTAACGTCTTCAAAGAACTCTGTTAAGCCCATCATATCAGGATGCAAATACTAGGAACATCGTCCAACGAAACTAAGTGTAAAAGACGCAGACTGTCCGAGACGCGAACTACGTACATTTAACCAGGTAGATCATCTGGGCAAGACGGATGACTCAGTGCTTTGTCGTGCCAACACTTTGTGAACAAAGTGCCCGGGAGGTTCCGTACCACGTGTCCATTTAATTCTGCATATAGACTAATGCGCTGATACGAGGCAATCAATGTATCACGATTATTTTCCGCGAGCAGGTCCGTTTAACCCAAACTTTATCTGACAGTGTCAGACATACATTTTTATATAAGGAAACGTGCACTCATATCCCGATCGTCGGCAGGACGTTGGATAGACAGAACTGACGGTAAAAGCTTAAGGCGCCCATGCGGTTCGCCGAGCCGCGGCCACTCAATAAGATGTCGGTGATATATGGCTTATGGATAATCACCGGAAACCACACGATCACTTGTTCTTTCACGTTGAGTTTGAGTGGAATTCACAGGTATTTTGAATTGATATTCTTAACGGAGCCACCGATTCTCAAAGTGCTGGTAATCGAAGTCTTATAATTTCGCCTTGGGACTTGACGAAATAACTGTACATGAACAAACAATCATGTTTATGAAGCGCATCTCTTCTGGAACATCTGAGACATGACCGTTATCAAAAAAGAAATATGAATTTGCAGCCTTTCCAGCCGAACATCAGCGTAATGACTAATAAAACCGATTGTTGATATTTCAGGAGAATGTAAATCTTATTAAGCCCTGGATACTAAATCCCAGAAAGTCAGCGATTATGCTGCAAATTTCAAAGACGACGAGGGCCCGAGTGAATTGCTGTTCTCACTTTTTGTGGAAGAGAACTTCAATTATCAAAACTTCTAAACAAACTGTTTTTGTAAGCACCGGATATCTAAATACTGGTGCCATTGTTTGTGTTTTAAAACTTCAGCGTACTGCGGTGTTTGCTCCTGAGTTCTTCATCCTATATATGCGTATATAGCACAGAGCGATGAAGTGATAATCTCTGCGTTGATGGTATTCGTGACTGTTTTTACTGAGATTGCAATCAACGATGTTATGCCTTTAACTTGCTTTTACGCGCGCGAAATTTCTGTTGAGAACTTTCTGCTTGGAGAAAAAATATTTGGACACTTTCTTCCCATGCTGTTGCTCGCAATACGGCTTGTGTGATCGTCCTCTGAATATCCTTCTAAATATGACTTATAATGCACACTGAATGCAACTTTACCTCTGCCCTTCATCTAACGTGACGCCTTCGTGGCTTCATTAGGTTAAGGCCGAATTATGCCGTTCTAATGTTTGTTATTGCCTGTACACATGCGCGTCAATGAACGGTAATCTGTCTGCAAATGACAGAGATTCGATGATTGGGTCGCACCCATAACATCAACGAATCATTCAGACTAGTTGAGATTTGCACATGGAGTATCAATAAAATGCGCCCTGATTCCCACATGTCTCTGCAATTTTCTGTTCACTAGTCTGCGTGCTTGTTCAATAAACATTCGGACATCACGAAATGAAACTTTGACTTGCGTCCGTTTTATTTCAAATCTATGACGGCATGTTAAAGTGGCCCTAAACAATGCACTAGATGTACACGCCAACATCCAAACGGCAAGAAGACTGGGTCCGCAGGCTGTGTTGGTAGGGATTGAAAACTGTCTACATTCTGATATAACCTGCTAATTGATGCTCTCAAGATGCTATAATGGAAACTTGATTGAAATCGACGAGTTCCTATGGGAATGCAAGGAGTCCACTTCAAGAATTTTGCCTAAGATATTCATATAAAATATTTGATTCAAAAGGTTTGATACTATTTTTGATAAATGCAAAACCTGATTTGAAGCTCGCTGGCGTTAGCAAAGCGGTCGCTTGGGCGATTCTTACCATAGATGAAGTCTACATGCTTCAGTTTTGGCTTCAGTCAATCTACGACAGGTGAGCAGAACGGCATGTTGGAGCTTTCCTAAACAATGCACTACACATACACGCCAACGTCCAAACGACAGGAAGAGTGTGTCCGCAGGCTGTGCTGGTAAGGATTCAAAACTATCTGCATTTTTATAAGACCGGCTGATTGGTGCTCTCAAGATGCTTTCATGGAAACTTGATTGAAATCGACGAGTTCCTATGGGAATGCAAGGAGTCCACTTCAAGAATTTTGCCTAAGATATTCATATAAAATATTTGATTCAAAAGGTTTGATACTATTTTTGATAAATGCAAAACCTGATTTGAAGCTCGCTGGCGTTAGCAAAGCGGTCGCTTGGGCGATTCTTACCATAGATGAAGTCTACATGCTTCAGTTTTGGCTTCAGTCAATCTACGACAGGTGAGCAGAACGGCATGTTGGAGCTTTCCTAAACAATGCACTACACATACACGCCAACGTCCAAACGACAGGAAGAGTGTGTCCGCAGGCTGTGCTGGTAAGGATTCAAAACTATCTGCATTTTTATAAGACCGGCTGATTGGTGCTCTCAAGATGCTTTCATGGAAACTTGATTGAAATCGACGAGTTCATATGGGGAAACAA
>NW_008751711.1:910930-917098 GCF_000715545.1 Opisthorchis viverrini
GGAATATTATGTGATAGGATTGGATCACCAGTTATACAATCCTATCACATAATATTCCAGGGTATTGCGGAAGACTGAACGGTTCAGATGGTGTGTCGAATAAATTCGGATCACTGAAAACATTCTATCTACATTTGTAGACCTTTTGTATCTTAGGACGCCCAAAATCATGGATAATTACACTCTCTCCTATTCACCTGTTTAACACACTAAGAAAGACATTTTACTATAATATGTAGTAGAAAAAAATAAATTTGCATCGTGATTCCTTTTTATGTTGAGATCAGTACCGAAACTGGCCAACATCGTTTTGCAGCCAGGCTTCAGCAAACATGTCAGTCTAAATCACTGCTTTTGGGCAAATGCTCTTGAAATTTTAAACACTTGCCTTCGCAGGCATTCAAGCCTTACAAAATCAGCCCTGTGCTGAGATTGACATCACATATGGGTGCGAACATCAACGCATGAGACAGACTTGGTAAGGTTAAAGCACTCTGAAACCCGATATAGATAAGTGGCATTAGCTGACGTCTGCATTGTGAATCTCCAATCAGTGAAATCCGTCTTTGTGGGTCAAACGCGTGCTTAAATATAAAATTAGAAGTCATATAATAAAAACAAAACAAAGCCGACGTGGTCGCCGGCTTGTACCGCACACAACCACTACCTCGCCGATACGCACCATCACGTTCCCCAATACCGCACGGATGATGTCACCTCGTTTACTGACGAATCGTTTGCAATTAACTTGCCCAACTCACCGAACAGGCCAACGACCATCTACGCTTTGAGCTTTCGATATTTTCCTGTATAGAAAAGCCAGCTCAGAACAATCACTTGCTCCGCTGAAGCAATTTAGTGGAATGACATCAGACGAAGCGGAGTAAATTTTGGCTTTTTCAACGCAAACCATCTCAGCAAAAATTCTGAGTTCTGGAAGGGCGGGTCTGAAACATTTTACCAGATATATATTGTATTCTTAGCTAGCCAATTTCATGATAAGTGGGATTCGTGGTGCTTTATGCTAGTGCCTTTTACCAGTCAGAATAAAGTGACTGATCTGTTACACGGATGGGGCAGCTGGACTGCTGGCTATATAAACGGCTCATAAGCGTTTCCTTAAAGCCCGCAATCTCTTTTAATCAACAACATGAACGACAATTTTCCGGAAGAATTTTCCGGAACTTATAAACGTTAGCTGTTTACATTTTCGTGCGTCCAGATTTATGTTAATTGTAATTTTTATCGCATGGAACCTTACATTTGGAAGTAAATATATGTAAACTTTGTGCCGTGGTCATTTGGCACATCGTGGTTCGCATTTTCCCTGGTCTTGCCTAACGTACGGAAAAAAGGTTGTCGTGAGATTACGCTCTACTAGAACAACTTATTACCTCGGTACAGGGGGTGAAAATGCGGTTACCCGTTAATATCCTCTGGCCAGAATGTGGATTACTCAATTCGTAGGCCTTCATCCGCCATTTGCTGTAATCTGTGTGGAACAAGGAGCGGAATACTGAAATGGTTAATTCTCAGTTATAGAGAGGGAAAAACTGGTTCCTGGAAAAATCTTGTTACTAATCATGTTTCGACAAATCGTTTTATTGGTTTTAACCAGTAAAACCCTTCAAACCCACCGCTAAACTGTCCCACGGTGTGCACACAAAAAAACTGCACATACAGTAAAGCACATCCATGCTTGTTCAACATATTGCGATCGTGTGAAATTACTAAATGTCAAACATATTGCGATCATGTGAAATTACAAAATATCAACGATTGTTTGCCTCCAACTTACATGACAAAGCATCATTCAGTACACCAACGTTTAGGAGCTTTAGAAATTATTATCGCCCACTAATTGTACTAAGTGGTAAATCCTCACAAAAACGGCATTACCTGGAGAACGAAATTTTGATGGAAGGGGTGGCATGGAATATGATTCAGGTTCAGTCAGTTCGGCAGCATTCATGTGCAGTGTTA
The DNA here is from genome assembly GCF_000715545.1 of Opisthorchis viverrini. Taxonomy (NCBI): domain Eukaryota; kingdom Metazoa; phylum Platyhelminthes; class Trematoda; order Opisthorchiida; family Opisthorchiidae; genus Opisthorchis; species Opisthorchis viverrini. Next base: position 912,914 of record NW_008751711.1, read on the forward strand.
ATGCGCCATACAATTGGCTCAATCAAGTGCAATCGGTCGACTACATTCATGGATGCCCGCAACTTATTCGAAGAACTCATGAACTTACCGCGATTATGAATCGCGAGTTCTATTTAAGAAATCACTCGAGTAAAGTCTACACTTCCGGTGTATATAAGTTCACCTCATCTAGGTCACAATGTTGGAAGAACTCAGAACTTACCGCGATTATGAATCGCGAGTTCTATTTAAGAAATCACTCGAGTAAAGTCTACACTTCCGGTGTATATAAGTTCACCTCATCTAGGTCACAATGTTGGTTAATCCAGAAGCCTAAAAACCGCACTACTTGTAAAATGCAGCAGCTGTGGAAGAGATAAAATTCGATGGGGACATATGACATGATGTTCGGTTCAGCTGCAATCAGTTTAGCTACTTTTCTGCACGGTGAAGAAGCACTAAACACCGAGTGCAAACAAATAGAGGAATAAGTCAGTTCTGTTTTTGGCACTGACCAGAAAATTTGTTATTACCGGATGTCCAAGTGCACGAATTTTTTCTTGGAGATATCAGTGTGGTATGAAATAATACAGCTTCATCTTTCAGAAGCTACAATGCAATCCGAACAGCAGTAGGATAAAGGTAACTCTGAGGGGATTCAATGTGTTAATCACGGCGATTATGGCGAAAAAAATTAACTGTATTTCATTTTGCATAATTCCTATTGAACATTAATAGGTAGTTTTCATGGCATTCCGTTCAAACTTGTAGAGGTTTGACAGAGGTGCTAGTAAAATAGTTGTATCACCTGAGATGTTCCGGGTAATCACACATATCTACTACAAATGCAACATTCAGACATTTTGATGCATAAGAGCGCTGTTTAGGGGATGTAAGCTTATATAAATCTACCTTGATTTGGAGTTTGATACAATCCTATTCAAATTACACATTCCATTCCATTTTCCAAAAAAGTCAAGTTTTTTCGGTATTGTCCAAATTTTTTAGCGTTAATCCTAATCGAAAAACGCCTGCAAGGAAACTAATTGACTTCCCGAAACCACTTCTGCATAAAAATTGCGAGACAAACTTGGAATAATTAAGCTTCCACGGATTCATCTTGCTTATGAATTTTGTGCACCAAAAACTCGTATAGAATCTGAATTAATGCGAGCTGCTTCATGTGAATGGAAAGCCCAAATATTTCACAAATTGGTTCAAGCCTTTCAGTAACTTGGCACAAGCAAATGCAGAATGGTATGTGGTATACTTTTGAAAAATACCTTCATGTTAACCGTATTTTTGGGCTGTGCTCCGATGGCTCCTCTTGTGCTTCATACACCAGCACGCTGGGCAGTGGCATACGGATTCGGAACTCCAGAAAGCCAGCTGAACATAGTCTACAGAGTCTCAAAGCGCGAGAAGATGCAAACCAGAAAATAGGCGAAGTAGTTCGTTTGGTGATACGGGTTTCTGCTCTTTCAAGTTGATTTGTAACTGTGCAACAATTACTTAAATGAGCTGGGTGAATCAAAGTTTTACCTCTGTTGTGATAACTCTATTGTTGGTAGTTAATAAATTGTTATTATTCGATTAGTGAGCCCAAACTACTGGAAATGATGGAGCTTGCAAATTTAAGTTGAACATCGAAAAATCACTACCGTGGGCGAGTAATGCATAACTGGTTTGGCTAAATAATTATCCTTTTCGCCTTCAGTTAATCCCACATTTTTCATAAATTAATGTGTATTCAACCAACTGGAAAATTTTCCATTTATCGAGACATGAAACCCCGTAGTCCAAAACTAAGAAAACGTTGCGCGACTGTAAAACCAAGAAATTTTGGCTGTGTTTTTGTACACTATGCACAAAGTGTTAAATCAGCATTATGATACACAAAATTTAACCTGGCGGCTACTATATTACGTTGAACTTACTCCTTATGATCTTGTCTAAGTTAAATAATCATTTCTGCATACTCCTCTTATACTCACTCACCAGCATCGAGCTCTTATACATCTTTAAGCCTTAATCGCCAAGTGAACCGGCCAAGAGTGGTCACATGAAATCATACTTCTGAATTGTGACATTTGACGCGATTTCTTGACCGGTGGTACGGAACATTTGTTTTATGATTCACCCTGAACCGGGAAGCCTTTTGTGGAATCTACAGAGAAAGGACGGAGTCTTCAGTAACAACGAAAACTTTACACTTTTATGAGTTCTAAATACCTTAGAAAGCTTCCGCTCGGGAGGGTACTAAAGACGATTTGCCGAGCATGAACTAGGGAAAGCGCTGGACCCAAAGTTTTTCCCGGTAGGTGCATTCAAATGAACAGGCTTCATGATCTTACGTAAGATTTACACACCTTTATTTATATGGTGCGTGGGGAAAAAGGGATATATTCAGTTCCTATTCATTCGTCAAGTACAGTATAATAATATAATAATTCGCAGTACGAATGGGACAATTTGGCTACAGGGGAATTTTCTGGGATAATGACGGATTACCACCTATATGATTTATGACTCACTTCTTCGTGTAACCTACAGTGTTGCATACGTATATTTAACGCAAAACTGCATCGCTATCTATTTGAAGATTTTCTCAGAGCAACTACGGGAAATGTTAGCCAATAAGGAGCTTAGCACACTTCATTGGAGTGCAGAAAATTTGCAACAATTTTCTTTGATATGTCAGATGCACACGAGTTCATTTTCACTGCATTCAAACAACGTGGATATTTGATTAGCTATAACTTGTGTAACAAGGATTGCGTTTCCGCTTTGCGAACTACGTTACAAAATGCCCAACTTAGGTACGTTGCCAACTAATGAATACCATGTGCAGGGTAATCAGACTTTAATTGATCATCCAACTGGACTCCGCAAAAAGGTGGGAGTTCACGGTTTCTAGTGTCGTCACATGTTTCAGCTTCACGTGAAGGGTTCAAATGTTCCATTATATTTCGACCAACATTTATGACTAGTATGCTTTTTTCTCCTCTTCAGTAGACGCGTTGGATAACCTGGACCGCTGTAGTTTGTACGCGACTAAAGGAACATTTTTATTGAATAGCTGTTGCACTCAAACTTTAGCCAAGCTTGTCCTTGATCGTTTATCCGGATGGCGCATAACAAAAAATCGTCAAAATCTGTCAGCTTGGCTAACAGTTATACGGTTAACCTTTCATGTCAAACGGAATGGTACGTCCTGATCTGCATAGGCATTAGGGATGCAAAGGCTATTTTTAATCGAACTCGTTTTTCATTACTTCAGAAAATGTTTTCCAACTGATCCATGTGCGTTGAAAAGACTTTCAATAATCTACTCGACATTGGAGACCAGGAGAATGTATTTCGGATTTTCGGTTGCAGGCTTATCATAAAAAGTCATTGATCACCGTTCACACGACACAATGAGCAATCATGTCAATCTCTTATAGACAGAATAGCCAGTTATGTATGTTCCCCTTATAGGGGTTCAATACGACTCGGACAAAGTTAAAGAACTACGCTCCAATGTCACTCACAAGCATCGAGTTCTTGCACATCTTTGAGCCCTAATCGCCAAGTGAACCGGTTAAGAATGGTCACATGAAATCATACTTCTGAATTTGTGACATTCGACTGCAATTTCGTGACCGGAGGTAGTGGACCATTTATGTCACGATTCGCCCAGAACGAGGCAGTCTTTTGTCGAATCTACAGAGAAAGGACGGAGTCTCCAATAACAACGGAACTTTTACACTTTGATGAGATCTAGATACCTTAGAAAGCTTCCGCTCGGGAGGGAACTAAGGACGATTTGCCTTGCATGAACTAGAGCAAGCGATGAACCCAGAGATTGACCCGGTAGCTGCATACAGAAGGGCAGGCTTCACAATCTTATGTAAGATTTACACATGGTGCGTAGGGAAAAAGGGGTATATTCACTTCCTATTCATTTGTCAAGTACAGTAGAATAATAAAATAATTCGCAGTACGAGTTTGACGATTTGGCTACAGGAAATTTTCTGGGATAATGACGGATTATCACCCATATGATTTATGACTCACTTCTTCGTGTAACCTACAATGTGGCATACATAACTTTAACGTATTAGTGCACAGGTGGCGATAGCCAAAATACAAATCAGAAGGTGAATGTGCACTAATAAAGTTTTTAGTATTTCAGCGACACGTATAAAAATAAATACAGTGCGA
>NW_008751711.1:917671-925903 GCF_000715545.1 Opisthorchis viverrini
TGATTTTCCAAGAGATTTTTAATAATCTACTTGACAATGGAAAGCAGGAGAATGTATTTCGGATTTTCGGTTGCAGGCTTATCATAAAAGGTCATTTATCACCGATCACACGATACAATGAGCAATCATGTCAACCTCTTATAGATAGAACAATAAGTGGTTTGACCCAAATGAAAGATTTCTGGCCTAAACGGGCTCGAATTATTGCACCCAGAAACAGTGTTTTCGGACAGGTAGAAGGCACTTCTTGAACTGATCTTCCCCAACACGATCCTGATTGCTTCGGGAGACTTAACGCAACCGAATGTTGAGCTTGTTTCTGGAAACGTGTTATTCAACCTTTCCGCGATACTCTCCAGGTTGCTACGAACCAACAGGAATTTTACCACCAACATTTCCTTTATCTGCGCTCATTATATGATCAAAGATTCAGTGTGACCTTTAATCGCATGTTCTTATTTGTGCAAGAAATCTGGGTGTGCATTCCATCAACTAGAATTATTTTTGCCTGTTTATTCAAAAAGCGAACTGGCTGGCTTTTGGAGCACTTAAGTTGGGAAAGAAGAACGGGTAGTCCAAGGAGATATTCTTCGGGTTCGTGAGCTACTGGCACGCAGTTCTTACTACTGTTTTAGCATCTAGTGTTTGCGGGGNTTTTGCCTGTTTATTCAAAAAGCGAACTGGCTGGCTTTTAGAGCACTTAAGTTGGGAACGAAAAACGGGTAGGCCAAGGAGATATTCTTCGGGTTTGTGAGCTACTGGTACGCAGTTCATACTACTATTGTAGCAACTGGTGTTTGCGGGGTTTTCCAAAGTGATGGACTGTTACACGGGGAGAGTGTTAATACCTCCTTTTGTGTGGGTAACCATATGCAGGTCTTTTTATTCATGCACATATATTAAACGATATGGTTCTTGAGAAACACCTACTTTCACTCAAAATATCTGAATCAAAGACTCCGGATAGAAACAGTTTGATGGAGTGCTACGTATTTATACGCATGAAACACAATGGTGATATTCTACGTTTGAAATTATATTTTGCGTCTAGTGTATGAAAATGTCAACTCCCGGAATACATCATGAGTATACACGAATGGCTTAAATGTGAGAATCAGCTGGGAAGATTTCTTTTACTTATTCAGATAAAAGTTGTTGCCAACGCGTTTTTCATCCCAATCAGACCGTCGAAATCTGAAGAGTTTACAACACAGATGAGGCTCTCCAATCAAACTGACATCAGAAGCGTTTCAGCCGAGACTTCAACTTCTGCCGTTTGACTGCCGTTGAGAGTATCTCATACTCAAACTCACTTTGGGTGGCGTGGAAAGTAGACATTGAAAGCGGTCCTCAGTGAAACAAAAAACGGTAGATTTTCTCGGTTACCTGCAAACCACAAGGTATGTAGAATGACATGCGCTTCATATAAATGCTTCATACAGTTTGTACTGTCTCACCAGAATGACAGCCATTCAGTAAAAATCAACCCCTGTCCAGTTCAAGAAAGCAAGTTGCGGGGAATACAGCTTTTGAGGCTTTCAACTGCCAGTGCTAGCCAGCAAAACGTTTATATAAATTCGTCAAGCTACTCGCTTATACTATGCGGTCTTGTGTTTTTCATAATTCAAACAAACCCGTCTCACCAGCGTCAATGAAAACGGTGTACGTCGCATATGCTAAACGGTCTCGTCAGTCAGTCCTCCAAATATTGGGTTTAGGAGAAGCATGGAGCTGACGGGAAGGTACTTTGAAAACAGGTTTTAGCTCACGCGGCGGAATACGTGGATGAGTTACAATCTTCAAAATATCGTGCTTAAATCATGTGGTCAGGATTCTAAAGACTGGGAACAAAGTTCAGTGGAAATAAGACCAACAGATTCAGACGCTCTGCGTGGGAACGAGTTTTATCACACGAAGCAGAATATCTAGATAAATCCGTAACATTAGTGAGATTTCGCTTGAATGTGCGAGTGTTTTTTTTTCAGTAAACCACGAAGCGCAAAAAATAGGCGGGTTGCTGCTGTTTGGAAGGGCTTTCAACCGATACGCGCACGTTGCGTCGTAGAGTTCACATAGTTGGTGGACGGAGAACCCGAACGAACGCAGGCTGATGAGCACTAGTCGTTCGAATTACGGATGAAATAGGTCTTCATTTCCGGGTGACTGAATGTAGCAGGGGCAGGATAACAACAATAACACACAAAGCTTGTCGAGCTACATCACCATTCATAACAACTTTTGTGGCACTCATTGCATGATGAAAATGTGTTGGTCTACGCAAAAATTGGAGTCTCGCCAATAACTTATACAAATTCACAGGCTGCAACATTGTGCTAATGTGTATCAAATCAGTCGATCTGCCCAGTTTCCTCTTGCCGCTTCTGGTCGTAGCTCAGAATGTTCAGAGGTTTTACAACAGAAATCTTTCTCATCCAGGCGGAAACCCAGAAACGCATGCATCCCCTTACTCTCTTAGCTGCACGATCCTGATGGACCCATGCAATCAGCTCACTTGAACGAACCAAACACGTGTTCATGTGCGTCTTAATTTATGTTATACTTTTTCCGATAAAATCTGGTTGCTTGCATCTTATCCAATCACGTTTCAATTAAAAATATATTAGACGCTCCAGACATGATACCCTCACCTTTGTGAATCAAAGAAATTATGAGCAGATCAATCTTCAATAAATAGTTGGTGAATTATTACAGGTCAACGGCAAATAAATTATCCTGCCTGCACGTTTTTTGGACAACTCTTTAATTTGCTGCGATTATGAATTACGAGTTCCATTTCTAGAAACCACAGAGGTGAAACTTGTCTTACCCTTGTAACAGTTTCGGTACATCAAAACGCCTAATAATTGCGCGAAGTGGAAAATGCGGCATCAGTAGAAGAACCCAATTCGAGGCGAATTATGACATGATACTGGCTGAGTTTTAACCAGTTCAGCTGAATTTGTGCACGGTGAAGAAGCGATTACCGTTGTAAATAATGCTCAGTGCTTTCACACTGAGCTCTGTTATTGATAACCAGCAATGCCGTAGAGGGTGGGCAAATTTTCTCACTTGATTTGGTACAAAACAATGCGTGGCATGAAGTACGTAGATTCCTCACATCATCTATGCAACCATTCGTTTTTACATCCGATGTCCAATAACTGACAAATGGAAGCCGGCTATCTGATACATGACTGCCGGTTGTAGAAGGAAAAGCAACTGAGCTTTAATGACCATAGCTATACCCGTTGAAGACGCGGTTGTAAATAAAAAAGCCAATGCATTGAATAGGTTTGATTTTGCGAAATTTTACAGAACAATTTACGGCGGTGCCCAACAATGAGTATCTAACTTCAACGTCATTGGTTAGTCAACTGAGCGGCGCGATAGTGCGTTGCGAAAACACACAATGATGACATACCTGGAATCGCACTCAAATTGCCAAGCTCGGCAAAATCATCTACCTCCCGCGGAGACAGTAATGAGGATTATCGACCAAAGTAGAAAATTTTCTCACAACAGAGTGAACAAAAACACGAGGGAAAAACATGAATAAAAGGATATCGTTGCTTCGTGCATAATTTGATTCGTCAGCTGCGGGTCGCGGCCAGAATGGGAACTTAAAACAAATTAGGGTCCACAGGCTAAAGTGTTGGCCTGCGGCATCAGTAGAAGAACCCAATTCGAGGCGAATTATGACATGATACTGGCTGAGTTTTAACCAGTTCAGCTGAATTTGTGCACGGTGAAGAAGCGATTACCGTTGTAAATAATGCTCAGTGCTTTCACACTGAGCTCTGTTATTGATAACCAGCAATGCCGTAGAGGGTGGGCAAATTTTCTCACTTGATTTGGTACAAAACAATGCGTGGGCATGAAGTCGTAGATTCCTCACATCATCTATGCAACCATTCGTTTTTACATCCGATGTCCAATAACTGACAAATGGAAGCCGGCTATCTGATACATGACTGCCGGTTGTAGAAGGAAAAGCAACTGAGCTTTAATGACCATAGCTATACCCGTTGAAGACGCGGTTGTAAATAAAAAAGCCAATGCATTGAATAGGTTTGATTTTGCGAAATTTTACAGAACAATTTACGGCGGTGCCCAACAATGAGTATCTAACTTCAACGTCATTGGTTAGTCAACTGAGCGGCGCGATAGTGCGTTGCGAAAACACACAATGATGACATACCTGGAATCGCACTCAAATTGCCAAGCTCGGCAAAATCATCTACCTCCCGCGGAGACAGTAATGAGGATTATCGACCAAAGTAGAAAATTTTCTCACAACAGAGTGAACAAAAACACGAGGGAAAAACATGAATAAAAGGATATCGTTGCTTCGTGCATAATTTGATTCGTCAGCTGCGGGTCGCGGCCAGAATGGGAACTTAAAACAAATTAGGGTCAAAGCCATCGGCTACCCGTGAGACTGCGTTGCAAAGAAAAGATTTCTCATGGTTCAGTAGATCAACGGTGTCATTTGTGTTCTCTTGTATCCTGTGTTCCACACTCACATTTAAAAGTTGACAACAGCTCCTGATCACGCACGTCACGACACTCCTGCAATGTGGAAGTATCATTAGGTCATTATAAGTGTCCCACGTGGGTCGAATTTTTATGTGCTGCTACAAGATGATAATGACGAAGCCTTAAACCTTTGCTCTTTGAGGCGTCATCCTATTGGCGAGTACGGTTGCACATGCGCGGTGTGAGCTGCGAATAAATAGCAAAAGTAAAACTTCGTAATCAGATCGAAATGTTATGGGCCATGTGGCGCACATGCTGGTAAGTTTGTTCTCCGCACTGGGCAATAAATAAAATTAGATTAAACGGACAAAGATGTCTGAGGGTAGTTCACACCTATTACTCTACTTACGTTTCACCGCGTAAATAACAAATCCGGTTCAAAATATTCCAACCGAATACCCTCCCTATACCTGGCGTGAGAATCTCTCGGTCCGTGGGTCTCGATGAGTATACATTAGCAACCTGGACACAGTTAAAATCAGGAGTACCAACATAGCATTCGACTGTTTGAGCGATGTGGCACAACGGCGAATCATGAAAACTTCAAAGCTCAACAGAATTTCTCCTTTTCCTGCAAGGACTGACAAGGAGACTGGCAAACAGCATAAGGTGTGAAACTTGCCCAGGCATAAGCTATTCTCTGTATTGTTGATCATCAAAAATAGGGACGATCATACCATCCCGCAATTTCCACCTGTGTCGCAACAGAATTACCCAGGCATCGACGTGATTCCAGTGTTATTANCCCAGGCATCGACGTGATTTCAGTGTTATTATTATTATTAAGCAAAAGTCAATATGCAAAATTAGTTGGTTTGTTTTGCATACAATTGGCATGAAATTGGCAACCGAGGAACCCATATCATAATACATATATCTCAAAGTTAAAGCAACTCAACCCAAATGTGTACGCCTTCTACGACTCAGAATGTGTTTTCATCCGTTGAGGAGTAGGGAGTTAGCAGTTGCATTAATGAAACCTTACTTCCTAGCCACTTGGGTAGGAAACCCCCAGTTTTGCTGCCGTCTGTAAAATTACATATCTGTACAGTCAAAAATTAGAACCATGAAAATTTAAAAACTAAGAATGAAAACGGATGTGCTGATTTACACTTGTGACGTTAATTCAAGTGTAAAAGCCATATTTCATTCTTTTCATGGATAAACGACTACTCGTCAGCCAGTAATTGGCGATAAAGGTAAGGTAGAAATCTTCCACCCATTTAGAGGTTTTGTGATGGAATCCCACTAAGTTCAGACGAGTAAAAGGTATTTGTGGATATGGATGATGTACAAGGCAGGAAATTTTATAGAAAAAAGACTGACAAATTAACGGATGGTCGATTTTGCGTTTGCCTTGTTTTTTCACACATATTCAAATGGGTTCAGTTCATCAGGATGAATACATTCCGACAAATAAGCAGGGTACGCGGGCTCCCCGTGTCACTAGAGGAAGGCTAAACCAAAACGGGAATAACGGGATTAATTGAAAAAACAGCTTTACTCACGCCATTTCTTTAACGCTGACATGGCCTTGGAATTCGAAGACAATCGCCTCAAGCTAGGCACCTGTCTCTTTATTAACTGTGATATTCTATACCTCATGTCTACGTTCCAGAATGATGCTACCTTAAACAAATTCATTATCCGCCCCTAATCACAGTCGTCTACATTGTCAGATATTACCAGACATTCACCGACCATATACATGTGAGCTCCGTGGTCGAAACTGTCAGCAATTGGCTTTGACGGTCACAACACCTGCCCAGATCACCGCATGAGGAAGCATATCCTCACGCAAAAAGTATATGAAATAAATCACAGAAAAAATCTAATCGGTGGGTAATCGTGCGATATTACCTACGTGAATATATGTGGACTGATGATACGTTCTACTAAAGTGAGCGCGCATAACACTGTTCCTGAGTACTTGTAAAAAGGAGAGTTTTCCCAGTGTTCAAAGTTCGCGGTTTCAAAGAACTCTATATTTTCCAATATCCACCAAACTGATTATTCCCAGCGAAGAGCGGATTGCTCTATACCGACCATCATCTTTTCACCAAAGACATGTTATATAAGCGGGACAAAATTTGAATCAGTAATAACCACATGTATCAGTTCAAAAGTTTTCAATTGTGTTCATTTAGAAAGGATCATATATCAGTGGAAGAACTTGACGCAAGACGCTTTTGCAGAAATGGGAACCAACGGGACGATCAGAAACTAAGCTAACACGTTGAACTGAGCGGCACACTTCGAATTTCTGTGGTGCACCGACATGTGATTTCTTTTCTGTTCCTTTTAATACCTCCCGCTAACTTGCAGATTGTGGAAACGTGAACCAGACGAAATCGCTATCATTAATACCGTGAAAAACAATTGCTATTTTATTGAGATTTTCTGCGACAATTCGCCCAAATATTTTGTTCAGCTGAACATCTCTGAGCCAAAACTTTTTGAATCACTGCGGGTGTAATCAGATTTGATTTTACAGGATTCGGAATAATCCTGATTATTTGCAAATGCATTCTGGTTGTTACGGCAACTCTACAATAAAATAGTAGGAAACACAGGTAACATGGATTTAGTTGAGGATGAACAGCGGACTTGGTAGCAGCTCCTTGTTCATCAGTGGTATCACTGTTCTTTGGGGATTCGCCAAGAAGTGTGCGTTGTAATTCCGGTATTTGCGTTTTGATTTTCGATTGTTTGTCAGCTTCTTTCTTGGTATAATCAGCTTTCTACTATGAATTTGAGAATTTCGAATTTGTCAGGCATCACATATTTTGATGGAATTCGTACACTAATTTTTGGCGTTTTGCTGATTTTTTTCTTTCGCAGTAGACGCAGTGGGAATGAAATTTTGACAGCCTTAGCTTCAAGACGTTTGCATATTCAGCCTGGCGAGGAATAGGGTCAAAATTGTGTTGGGCTGTGTTGTGGCTTATTTGTTTTAGCCCCATCACAATCGCTCGGTTGCAGTCCGAATGATTCATATTTTGATAAAACACGAGTTAGTGCAATGTAGCTGTAGGATTTTTTTGCCCCATCTGGAAAAGTCGGTTGACATATGTGATAACTATCTCAGAAATATTTCCAACCACATGTCAGCATAAGGAATGCAAGTGATAAAATTCAACTCGGTTCATGAACTCGGTATTTTGGATCCTACTCATCAACATCGCTATTATCAAAGCCCAGTGAACATTAGGGTGCTTGGTCAAGGAAAAGTAATCCGTAAACAAATAATTTTCGAAGTATTTACTTTTGACCACACGGGAAAAAGTCCGCAAATCATTAAATAGAAAGGCGGTGATTCTCCAACAGTTCTGTTCAACTGGAAGTTAACACAAAATCACCTTACGCAAGAGCAAAAGTAACCAACTGAGTACAGTTTGCTCATCTAGTGATCTTACCTCACAGGATTCATTATGATCAAATAGTGAGCGCTTTGGAACACGCCAGGTGACGGTTTATAAAGCGGATAATTCCCATTGTTTAATTAAAAAAACGGGGAATCGTTTCTTAGCATATGCTATACGCATCAGTTTCATAAATCTCTACAATATTCTGCATCGATGTGTGGCTTTCGGGACCAATTTCCATTCAAAATAACATAATTAATAACTGGCGTGTTGAAATGAGGGTTTACTGATTTTCCATGAATGCATGTTGCGCGTGAATGTATCATCTGCA
>NW_008751711.1:926028-947079 GCF_000715545.1 Opisthorchis viverrini
TGTTTTTTCACACATATTCAAATGGGTTCAGTTCATCAGGATGAATACATTCCGACAAATAAGCAGGGTACGCGGGCTCCCCGTGTCACTAGAGGAAGGCTAAACCAAAACGGGAATAACGGGATTAATTGAAAAAACAGCTTTACTCACGCCATTTCTTTAACGCTGACATGGCCTTGGAATTCGAAGACAATCGCCTCAAGCTAGGCACCTGTCTCTTTATTAACTGTGATATTCTATACATCATGTCTACGTTCCAGAATGATGCTACCTTAAACAAATTCATTATCCGCCCCTAATCACAGTCGTCTACATTGTCAGATATTACCAGACATTCACCGACCATATACATGTGAGCTCCGTGGTCGAAACTGTCAGCAATTGGCTTTGACGGTCACAACACCTGCCCAGATCACCGCATGAGGAAGCATATCCTCACGCAAAAAGTATATGAAATAAATCACCGCAAAAATCTAATCGGTGGGTAATCGTGCGATATTACCTACGTGAATATATGTGGACTGATGATACGTTCTACTAAAGTGAGTGCGCATAACACTGTTCCTGAGTACTTGTAAAAAGGAGAGTTTTCCCAGTGTTCAAAGTTCGCGGTTTCAAAGAACTCTATATTTTCCAATATCCACCAAACTGATTATTCCCAGCGAAGAGCGGATTGCTCTATACCGACCATCATCTTTTCACCAAAGACATGTTATATAAGCGGGACAAAATTTGAATCAGTAATAACCACATGTATCAGTTCAAAAGTTTTCAATTGTGTTCATTTAGAAAGGATCATATATCAGTGGAAGAACTTGACGCAAGACGCTTTTGCAGAAATGGGAACCAACGGGACGATCAGAAACTAAGCTAACACGTTGAACTGAGCGGCACACTTCGAATTTCTGTGGTGCACCGACATGTGATTTCTTTTCTGTTCCTTTTAATACCTCCCGCTAACTTGCAGATTGTGGAAACGTGAACCAGACGAAATCGCTATCATTAATACCGTGAAAAACAATTGCTATTTTATTGAGATTTTCTGCGACAATTCGCCCAAATATTTTGTTCAGCTGAACATCTCTGAGCCAAAACTTTTTGAATCACTGCGGGTGTAATCAGATTTGATTTTACAGGATTCGGAATAATCCTGATTATTTGCAAATGCATTCTGGTTGTTACGGCAACTCTACAATAAAATCGTAGGAAACACAGGTAACATGGATTTAGTTGAGGATGAACAGCGGACTTGGTAGCAGCTCCTTGTTCATCAGTGGTATCACTGTTCTTTGGGGATTCGCCAAGAAGTGTGCGTTGTAATTCCGGTATTTGCGTTTTGATTTTCGATTGTTTGTCAGCTTCTTTCTTGGTATAATCAGCTTTCTACTATGAATTTGAGAATTTCGAATTTGTCAGGCATCACATATTTTGATGGAATTCGTACACTAATTTTTGGCGTTTTGCTGATTTTTTTCTTTCGCAGTAGACGCAGTGGGAATGAAATTTTGACAGCCTTAGCTTCAAGACGTTTGCATATTCAGCCTGGCGAGGAATAGGGTCAAAATTGTGTTGGGCTGTGTTGTGGCTTATTTGTTTTAGCCCCATCACAATCGCTCGGTTGCAGTCCGAATGATTCATATTTTGATAAAACACGAGTTAGTGCAATGTAGCTGTAGGATTTTTTTGCCCCATCTGGAAAAGTCGGTTGACATATGTGATAATCAGCATAAGGAATGCAAGTGATAAAATTCAACTCGGTTCATGAACTCGGTATTTTGGATCCTACTCATCAACATCGCTATTATCAAAGCCCAGTGAACATTAGGGTGCTTGGTCAAGGAAAAGTAATCCGTAAACAAATAATTTTCGAAGTATTTACTTTTGACCACACGGGAAAAAGTCCGCAAATCATTAAATAGAAAGGCGGTGATTCTCCAACAGTTCTGTTCAACTGGAAGCTAACACAAAATCACCTTACGCAAGAGCAAAAGTAACCAACTGAGTACAGTTTGCTCATCTAGTGATCTTACCTCACAGGATTCATTATGATCAAATAGTGAGCGCTTTGGAACACGCCAGGTGACGGTTTATAAAGCGGATAATTCCCATTGTTTAATTAAAAAAACGGGGAATCGTTTCTTAGCATATGCTATACGCATCAGTTTCATAAATCTCTACAATATTCTGCATCGATGTGTGGCTTTCGGGACCAATTTCCATTCAAAATAACATAATTCATAACTGGCGTGTTGAAATGAGGGTTTACTGATTTTCCATGAATGCATGTTGCGCGTGAATGTATCATCTGCACCATAATAGCGCAAACTAATGCCATTTATTATGCCTTCATGAGAAAAGCAAAACGACTGGAACAGGCATTTAGTAGCTAATGGGCTCAGTTACGGCGTCGATCTTCAACTGTTGAATCACCTCCACGCTGTGCAATGACGTCCCTGTTTTTTACTTCTACGGAGTTTTTTTTTAATTTTCCGCTCCTGCGAGAACATACTCAAATCTTTCGAAGTGTGAACAATTCAGGGATGATCCCTTTGCCACATTAACCAGAGCGTATTCACGGGCCACCTTTTCACAGCAGAAGTAAACGAGAGCTTCAAGCTTGCAATATTGAGGTAATAAGGGAAGTTATTTTGGCATACGTTGCAGATGCATAGTAGACGGAGCTACGTCCAACCCCATGTGGCTTTATAAATACGTCAGTCAGCTTATGCAAATCAGTGCAATATCAGACGGCTTAAGTTCATATCCTCCGCATGTTTGTGCGCAAGAGAAAAGAGTCGCACCAACGCAAAAATGGATAAAAAGTTTTGCACTGTGCAACGTTTCAATTTACTCCACCACCTTGTGCACTTCCCGGGAATAGTGGTGTCTTGGGCTGTTATCGGATTGTGTAACCATGATTTTCACTTTGTGAATGAATTATTGTATAATCATAAAGCATGATCCATCAGGATTCTTGTTGCGTGAGAATGTCGGTAAAATGTTTGGTTGCTCATTTTAACGCGCTCTTGGCGATTCAATTTACCGCCAAATTCCGACTAACGATTATAGACATGACGAAACTTCAAATAGGAAATATTTTGCGTTTATTTCCGGGGCGAAATTACGTATTCCTTCTTTTGGCACAATATTAACTGACAAAAAAACGCTAACCTCTAGAAGTATTTTTTTCGTATGCGCCAAATTGTGGTAAAATCATTGCAACATAGACGCCTGGATCGCAACGGCATCCTGCCGCTTCCTGCATTGATGAAAGCCAAACGGGAATGAGTAACAGGCAGCTTCGTCTTTTAATGCATGGTTTTTCAACCATAGGGGGCCGCATTCGACGACGTACGGGTCCCGGAATCAGGACATGCCATACACTCAAACTACATTAACACGAAACTTTTACCTCTTCCGATCAAGAAAAAAACTGAATGAAGTTGCACCACAAAGATGATGTTCGGAAACGAAGCGTTTGAAGTAATTTTTTAAGATAGTCTCTCAAATTTTTTTGAGTGCGATTTTGGATGTTCATTCAACTGGTGAAATCAGGGGCTGCTGGGCACCACTCAGTCGTACAATAACGGTCCCCTGGCCTAATGGTGTTTTTGAACATGATTGGCGGTTTATCACAGATCTCAAGTTCGCGCCTGACTGTCGTTGTGTGTAGCAGTGCTGCTGGTTGATACTTGCGATACGGTTAACCAAAGTGCACAACTATGTGTTGGATTTTGACCATGAAATATTTTTGAACGCAAGTCTAGATGGATACTCCTGGTTGACATTCTGTTGGCATTTTCGGCATTCAGGGTGAATTATGTTGATTGGTAATGACTTTTCTCCTCTCCAGACGGCAATCGATATAGAAAATCGAGAGATACAGTCACCGGTTCTGCGCCAGCCACATCGACCCGTGAAGCATATTTTGAGGCCTTTCCACAGGCAGGTACAAATCGGAGGCTGGAGTGCCCAAGAAGTCAACATCGGTCTTTGAAATGTTCCAAAAGCGTTTCAGCATCCCTGCAGGCTAAGGATATACCTTCAAAAGCACCCTAATCTTGAGCCATTCAAATTCGACTTCTGTCCGTCCTCTTACAAGTCACTCGGAAATCAGTAAAATCACATGGTAGAGTGGAATTGTGAAGAAATTTTAGCCAGTAGAGGCACGGAAGCCGCTGAATATGAAAGGCTCTTGAAACGAATATACTGATCATGCCGAGACTGTGGAAGGAATTTCTGTTCGCGAACTGTGTTTCAAACGCATACTCTCGTTCTCACCGGCGAGAAACTACATGCTTGCCTGGTCTGCGGGTACAGATTTAAAGCTCTCCATAATATGAATCGCCATGCGGTACAGTGCTTAAAGTTCACAAGTGACCCGTGATGCTAAATTCTCTTCTGTTTTAATTCATTACCCATTCGCTATGGATTTCGTATTTACAACAACAACGTGTCTGGAGCATTGTCTTTGTGCTCCCCTGATAAGATTGATCAGCACAGTCCTGATCATTGAGGGGTCAACTCGGCTAACTCACTCTGAAATTCAAGGTGATCGATAGTGCGCTGGCAAGTCAGTCTCCAATTTTCGGACCCATAATGTGTAACATAAACATAACACAAACAAAGGTTGCCACAACTCATGAATCTTGCACATGATATTTTCGTGTCTCAACATCACTGCATGCGGCTGCTTGCAATAAGAGGGCCCAAAGCTGGAAAATGTGCACATCCGAGCTGTAGTTATATTAGAGGCAGCCGTACCCCTTGCAACTGCGTGAAAAGTTGCGCTAACATCCGAAATATCTTCGATCAACTTCAGAATCAGGTAACGCGTTTGCGAAACGCAAAGAAATATGCAGACGCCAGTCCTCATGACGCATGGACTACCTGATCTCTTCCCAAGTTAAATCCATGCTGCATAAGTGAAGTTGGTTAGCGAACATTTTGGTAAAAATGTTCACAATGCTTGTGATATTACTGAGGATGAATCTGTCGGTCGAGCGCAGTTTAAAATGTTTAATCAGAATCTGGTTCATCGACAATGTTTGCGCCTGATGACTTGATCGATCTGCATCAGAATGAATGCAATTTCATGCGTAAATATGAACGTAAAGGCTAGATCATCGATTATTTTGAGAACCTAGAACTGTACTTGTCATATAAATTTTACAAACAGAAATATCGATTATTCTAGTTGTAAATTTCTACAAATCGCATTTTGTTTTGGGTGAATGAAGACATACTAATTACGGGCCTTTGTCGAGTTCAATTTTCCAACTTTTCTAGTTCAGTTTATTATCCCTCCAAGGATGAGCAAAAGAATAATCAAAAGCAACTAAGTAGCTTCAGTTAATAAACCTTTATTCACCAGTACACCGGTAGTAACGAATATTTCCCATGCCCATTGCCGGTGCTTTTATGTCCGCATAAATTCTCCCGGTTTCGATTTACATGGTGTGTGTCTCGTACTTTCGACTTGCATGAAATAAATCCGTCTCTCCTAAAACTGCAAACGGACAGGAATATTAGCATCAACCAGAGGTCAAATAGTGTCTGTTCTTGACTTGCATTCAAATTTCACCTCACCAAACGGGCTATTCCTTCCCAAGTACCAGAAGCGCACTATGTACTCTAAATGCGAATATTCATACATCTCCTCGGAGATAGTAATTGGGATGTTTTCTCATTCACATCTGTAGGACTTGTTCAAAATTTCCAAGGTTCTGCTGCATGACAAGCGCTGGCGGTCACGTTGAATTTCCAAACTAGCATATTTATTTTACTTAGTTTTTTAAATTTTGCGCTTATTTAGTTAGGGCTCGAACAGTGACCAAAAGTACAACTTCTTAACATGCTTCATAGATGAGATTTATGTCCTGGTAATTCAGTTTAAACAATTGTGAAAACAAGAGGCCCGTTTTCCTTGAAGATCAGGATGGCGCATTTCGCATCTAGAATGTCATGAGCATCGCCAAAATTGATTCGCTGTAGTGATTACTTGTGCTATTCCAGACCCAAAAATAAAATGCCACATTTTGGCTGAGTGCTACTGGTACGACCATTTAGGTGTATTTCAGCTACATTTGAACGTTGGCACTTTATTAATTTTTCGCATTATTTTGGTCCCACTCGGCAAAGTTTTCTGATCTTAGCAGTTTCCTAATCTGCCTTCAAGACGAAGTATGAGTTTAATTTGCCCTCGCCGCAATAAATGTATTTGGCACCGGCTTAAGTATTTTTTTAAACGGGATCGGGATGGTTGCGATCAGAATTTGTCGGGAGATACTGTTCTCCGCAGAATTTTTCATGAGACATCTAGCAAAGAGTTCCTGGAATCTCGTGAATTTTGTGCTAATTCTGAGTTTATTTCCTCAGGGAATGAATGCAACAGATATGACCATGTTGAAACTATTGATGATTTCGTGCACAAGTTCCTTTGGGACTTGCTTACCTACCTCAATCCTATAGCGTGTGTAAAAATGGTACGAAAACTCGCGTCTGAAGATCAACAACATAAAACGAGGAAAAGCAATTTTGAATGCTCTTTATAACGCTGTAAGCCCTAGGACAATAAAGAATCGCACATCAGGAATAAAGTGTCTGTCATCCCGCACATCAGGCATAAAGTGTCTGTCATACTGGGTCTGGTATGATATTAAATGGGAAGATGTACAATCGGCGCCACTCACAAAAGTGTCAAAAGTACGCACTTGTGGCATCGGCAAGTCAAGAACCTCATCCACTGTGATAACGAGTGATAACAGGGAGGGTGGATCCCCTTTTCTCACACTTCTGTGGCACTCGGAACTACGGAAAACTGGTGCAGCATTCTCGGAAGACCGTGCGAAGTACCAAACTAGCAGTGACGATGCTCCAAACACCTCGGCAGATCTGACGACTTTGTCATGCGAAACCGGATAAAACACTTTCGAGATGTCAACAAACGCCAAGCTGAGTTTAGCAGCAATAGCTGAAGAACGACGAAGCAGGGCATGCAACAACAATGCGGCTTCCACACAACCGTCTCAATGCAGAAACGCAAACGCAATTACAATCTACTACTTCAGCGATCAGCAGGCACCTCATGAAAGCAACGAACAAGAACGGATGACGTGGAGATCCGTCTCAGTTNGTTAAGGTGGATTCATACTATTTCAGGTTTATAAAGACTTAGCAATAGTTTCGTGTTGCTCGCACAATGGTCGTATTGAAATCTTAGAAATTATATTTGTTGTCCCAAACTTGAGTGCTTTTCGTGTGCGTCGCATGGACGCAGTTGTTTAGCTTTGGACTATTCATTTAAACTGCATAGGAAAGTCACTAGAGACTCGCACCCACGCATTAACTTGTTTCAGTTTTGTATAACATGCCGATTTTGCAAACAGGAATACGTCAAGACCGTTTCCATCAAGGGCATTTGGTTGCTTTGTAGTAGCTGAGCAAATTCCGGAAGCGTTTATTTAAGAACACAATTATTATTGTGGTCCAAGCATCATTTCTTCACAATCCGTGAGCGAACTATCACTGAACACGGCAAACCTAGACAAAAATATAAATGAATCTCACTGGGGTTGTCCCCGCTGAAAATGACCCCGAACTTTTAGTCCCACGAAAATCGGTAGTTAGGACAACATAAAGCTAGGGAATCCAGGACTTTAAAATAATATCTGACCATCACATTCATTCACTGTGTATTCAGCTTTACACAACTCCGTATTTCCAACATGAAAGGGTCAGACCTTTAGCTAAAAAATTGCCTGTTTTGGTTCCATATATAACCATCATGTATTCTAACCGATTAAGTCCCTTAGCCGGTCTGCTCCTAATTCTCCCGCCCAAGTCCAGCAAATCGGATCGCATCCAATCCCGGGATGAAATGCACGATTTTTTATTTAAGATTCGCGGATTTGTAAGTAACTCCATGATCAATAATTTTGCTGGTTCTTGGGACTCCTGCATCCATGCCAGTCTACAAACGTATACCTTATGACCTACTGTTGCAAAGCTATTTCCAAGACACCATAACAACTATACTTTTTCGGATGATTTTAAAAACACATTCATTCGTTCATCCCAATAATCCATCGTACTTTACAAAAAAAAACGAATATCGATAACGTTCAGTATGAAAGTATGGGCTTCTCGAACAATCACTGAATGTTAACTTCACTGTTAGAATGATATAACGACAAAACTAATATTGATTGGAATAACAAAGTGAGCTCGGCCATCGTGTATCTGCGCTCCAAGTCCCTATGGCCCATATGTACAAATAGTGACAGTCGATTTAAAAGTACCATTTGTAGGACCATTGCAAGACCATTGTAGGACCAAATGCGGCGGCCGAAATCTAGCATTGATTTAAGCCCTGGGAAAAATTCGCTGTAATACAAAGCAGGGAATTGCTTACTTTCATCCAAATGGCTTTGTTTTAACACACTGTCTGCGTCAATTGGATGGTGTTCAGCAAAAATCGCAAGGTGTTTCAACTAAATGTGTTTCTGCAGATAACCACAGCCTCTGCTCCAGTGGCACGACTAACTAATAGAGCGGATCTGGTGAAATAAAATTAAAATTCCAGTGTAATTAGCCTGTTTGGACAGTCTGATTGGTGAAAATAACTAAAAGGGGAATTCGGTGTTTTTTCTCAGTTACCTTCTAGGTTTGTGAAGTGATACAGAATATTTTTTTCACAAAATGTTTTTGTATTTTTTCATTAAGATGCGGAGGAAACAATAGTTAGATTGTAATCTAAAATCGTGTTTTTCCGTTGAAGTGAGAATCCGAAAACTGATTTTCGGGAACTGTGGAGGGAAAAGCTGATTCATTGATGGGAAGTCATCTAGGACACGGAGTTTGCTCTCACATAGGTTGAATATTGATGATGCCACCATTTCAAAAGTTCGACCTGCACACTGTGGACAGCTGACTAAAACTTATCTAACCCATGTGACGATAAAGATAGCAGTTCAAAAACAAGGTAGCTCCAATCCAGGCCTTTTGAATCAAGGTTGTCAAATAAGCTGAATAAATCGTAGATAAGTGTGTGGTGTAACTATGAACAAAATACCTTTCACTTGAAACCCCTCAAACTGCAAACCGAGCGTGTGTCATGCTACCCGACTGGGAAGTACTGACTGCCGGGTCAACCGATTTTCAAACCCAGTACAGTTACTGCATCGCCGTTTGATGAACCGGGCACGCCAATCACATCGCCCAGGTGTAAAGACGTTTGCCTGTTTAGGCGTGAAAATTATGATGCGTCCAACGTGAGTTGGTGGAGAAGTGGTTACACGCTAGCCTCGCATGTCAAATGTCCCGGGTTTATATCCCGGGTATACACTGCTTGCAAGCTCTAGTGACCGCGAAACTCGAGTCCGGTGCTTCAATTTGGTGCGGATTTACCGAACGTATTACGCTAGGACGGGAGGATGACCATTCAAACGGGAGTGGTGTGTCTATGAACATGAATTTAACGGCTCACTGTGGAGGTTGTTGGGTAACGTCAACAACTAATGCAGGTTCATAAAACCTGGTTGAAAGATTTCCAGAATTTTCAATACGTAATGGAATGCCGGAGTAAAGTTGTGCCCACTAAAGAATCGGTCTTCCTTGTCCAGGAACAGCAATCGCTGTTTCTCGCAGTTCTACATGAACTTTCAGATTCCTGGTGTTCATTGTTCAGCATGCAAGGCAAGTGCAGTATGCGGCAAGTATATCATCCGCATGTACACCCAGAAGACAAAATGTGCGTCTTGATGCTAAAATCCGAACAATATGTCCGCTTGAGAATTACTTATGTTTACTGGCAGCAAGAAAAACATTGAACATTGAAAATGTCCTATATACGCATTGGTTCTGCTGCAGTTCCAATTTAGGTCTTCGTCTCGTGATCGGCTCTACTAACGTTTACCATTTCTGCAGTTGGAGAGAAGCTTCTGCTCGCCTACCCACGGATTTGTTGAGCTGAGATCACCTAACGGTTGGGAAAATGTATTTTACGGAGACTCGAGGAACCCAGTACTATATTTTATGTAAAACCGTCTTATTTTCATTGTAAAATCACTCCAGCTTACAAGATTTCTGAGCTTGGTTGCTGGCTTATATTAAAAATGAACAATTTCGCCCTGATTGCTCCGAGCCTGATCATTCCAAACGTCTATTGTGAAGTTATGGGCAGGGTTTATGCACATAATCAAAGGCAAAATCACTCGCATTTTGAAATTATGTACATACACCACAGAGACAAAGGATCTTATCCTTTGCTGCACGGTTGCAATCAAAGACTGGTGAACTAAAGACCTAAGTAGCTTATGTAGCGTAGGTGAAGGTGAGTGCGTTTGCTAAGCGTGGCAGTCAGAACGCACTTCGGGATGCGTCATCATTTTGTTGTTCAGGAGCACAACGGGGCATGGCTACGATTCTATGGTCAATATCACGTGCATCAACGGACAAATGGCCTCAAATGAGCTACTTACAATTGCTTACCGGTGCTCTGGAACAAAATTTCACGCCTAATCTGTCCATGAATTTATGCTCTGTAAATATTTTTCAAAAAAATTAAAAATCTAAACAATCCGATTTATTTGAAATTTTAGGTGCAATCGCTTTCACCACAACTCCAGTGCCATTCGAGAAAAATCAGCTGCCTGTTCTGCAAGTTCCTGCGTTCAGACTTAAGATAGCCAGCTTTGGTTCATCAGCTACTGCGTACCATTGCCAACGCAAGACGATCAAAATCATTTGGCTACCCACGCTTTTAACTACGTGTTTATATGCTGTTGTTTTTTCGCAAATACTTCATGAACTTTCACAATGCACACCAGTTGGCAAACTTCCACGAAAGAGCCTGAATTGAGCGCATTTTGACAGACATTAGAATATGTTTGAACCAGTTTTCATTATTTAAAAAGCCTCCAGAGAGTAGAGCCTACCTTTGTAGGAAAAGGCGTGGTGAAATTGCAGATTACGCAAGCACTCCGTTCACCGATCTTCACCTCTTGGAACGTTGTATCGGTATGTTTTTTAATTCCCAATCCGTATAATAGCCTCCGCATTTTTCACCCAAATCGTCCTCGCCCTTAATCAGTGTATGCCTTGACGTAGAAGATGAGGTTTCGCTGCTCTGAATCGAAATGAAGCGCAGCGCATTTCATGCGTCACCAAGAATTAATAAGGCAAGAGTTTATATCCATATTTTGGCGTCCCTATACAGGACAGAAGATCAGGGGTTCCGGGTGACATAACATTGCAGAAGGTGGGAGAAACCATATCGGTATAATTTTTCTACTCACTGACCCGTTAAGCTGAAAGCTCTGCACACAATTAGAAAGGTGCCAACTTGTTTACGTCCAATGCTGCTCACAAACTCCGAGTAATTTTAGTGCGACTGCCTGTAGGAGAATGACGGTTAACTTCGTTGAAATCAGTGCCTACAACGAAGACCCATAATAAGCATTCGTCTAGACACAATGTTCTGGAACACCCATAGTGTATAAAAGAGTGGGACCAATAGACACAAATGAAACGAAGTAAGTTTTATTACAATCCATGAGCAGCTTGCGATTCCCCCGATTTTGCACAGTTTTTTTATCTCTCTTCTAAATTCTGGAGGTTTACTGCGCGCTTTCATAAAGTTATGAGCAAACATTAATACGATTTTGCAGCAGAACAGTTTTCTGTGGCTTATTCAAAGTATATCCTATAGGACACTCAGAATTTTAAAAAAATGATCCTGGTTACAGATGCACATCCACTCTCAGTTTATAGACGTAAAATATTTCAAACCCCGGCCCCAGCATACATTGAAAATTGGTGTTGAACGACGAAAAATGTACAGAAGGCATAAACTTATCGTTAAATAGTGAAAATTTTGGCCGAACCCTGAACATTTTTCTCGGCTAACGAGGACGAAGATGAGTGGGAAAGGTGAGTGGGAAAGCTTCAACATAACTCCATAATGGCGAGACGAAATTTGCATTACGAGATCGATTGCTCTGTAACAATTTTTCTGCAGTCGCGTTTAAAATCATGCGCATCATTCACCCGATATTTGTAGCACCACATTGAGCACAACATATTATCTTCACATAGATTTCCGGAATTTTTCCAGGAAACGGTGTTGAACAGTATGGTCCTTTCAGGGACCCTTTCCGAGCTCACGCTTTTACGAGTACACTCAGCTGATTCCTGATCGATGCACTCTTTCAAACCTGATATGCGTTCAAGGCCACGGACTGCAGGCCAAATGTATTATCACGAAAATTTAACTTAGACTTTCACGCGGTTTTCAGTGTTTGCTATTCCGTATATCGACGTAGCACCCCAGTCTCCTGTTTCACACTTTGGATAAAGGCATCTATCTGATCTTTCGACTACGTCGCTTAGTGAGCACCGAAATTTTTTCAACAAAAAGACCGACAAGATAGTTCATTGAAATTGTGAAGCAAATCACGCTCAATAACTTTGTACGCAGGCACTTACTTTGTTGAATAAATCACCGGAAGCTGTGGACTATTGGACACTCAGAAAGCGCAATACGCCTGCCAGATTATTTCAGTTGCTACTTTGAAATGCCAGATATGGATGAAACACGACATTATCACGTGTGTTACCAGCACACGAATGGTCTTCGTCAAAACTCATCCAAACGCGTCCGGAATACGAATGAATAACGGTTCCCGATTTGCTAGACAGTGCTATATTCCTACCTTGTTTTGCACAGCTCACACAATGCTTGATCTGCCTATTTCGCAGGACTCTCTGGCACTGCGACTTTTGGAGAAGACATCTCTTGCTGATAGATTCATACAACATTTTTCTAGGAGATCCCCTCGACGAAGAGCGGAAGTTTCGATATAACTCTGGCCGGTTTCCTAGGGCTTGGGAGTTTTGTGCGTGACTTCGTATTAACAGCCTAGTTAGTTTGTTTTCCCCTGTGCTAGAATAAGATGTAGTTTTCTAGGTTACTTAAATGTGGACAAGCTTCTCTAATCGCGCCCCACTTACCTCATCGTATGTTCAGGTACACTTTTACAGATTCACGCGCACTGATTGCAATTGCATAGACGTATTACTTTGTTCCTTTGTGCTGAAGTTGTATGTGAGTGCTGAAGTTGTTTGTGAAGGCAAAAATAATTTGCTTCTTTCATCTTGTCACTTATTAATGAATTTTTGTATGAAAGTTCGCCGTGAAAACTGACATTTTTTCCTCTATTCAGGGAAGGTGCGAAGCTTTTTCTCATTTTTTTTATTTTTCCCTTTTTCTCATTTTTTAAATTTTTCCCCGATTAGATAACATGAGTTGTACGAGAAATCTGTACTGAATTTATGGGCAACAGGAATGTTTTCGGGAATTCCCAGTGCTTCCAAACGGAATCCACCCTACGCGCCAAGGATCCACATTAGAGGTGACTTCGAAATTGCATTAGAACTGCTGAGTGAGTTGGCAATGCAATTTTTAACCAACACGACTATGAAGCTGTTAATAGTGTCCGTTGTAAAGAATCGGCATACGCAACTGTTAAACGATGACATTATATCGAATAAAATAACTGGCAAAACATCGATTCCCAAATTGACTCAGAATTCAATCGCACATCATCATCATAAAAGCTGGCATTTTACACCAGACGGAACGTAATTTGAATTAGTTCACTTTCAAGTAGTATGATCAAAATTGCGCTATCGTGTGTTATTTTGAGCGTCGACCAGATTCTATGCCGACACATTTTTCCGTCACCTCGGGACGTTTCCATGATTCTAGTTCCGGCAAATCCTTCCCTTTACCGTTGTTTGTTTCGGTACGGTTCGTCCGCTTATCTAAAGGTTTTTCATGAAAGACTGTGGCACTTTTGAAAATACTACATTAAACTCATTGCAATAATCTCATACAACACAACAGTCAAACAATTGTTCCGGCAGTGTGGTGAATTTCGTATCATGAATTCGGCATCCGAGTAGCATAACTGGAAATTACAATCGATTTGAATGATACTTTACATGTCGTAGATTAACATCCCTAGACAACGATAAAGACCGACCACTTGCGAGCGTAGTTAATTTCACTGATGCATTTTCATTGCGTTTGATATTAGTCTGGAAAGGCAACGCCACGCTTGATCAAAGACACCAACTGGCGGTACTCATGTATCGCCGGCGTTGGTTTGTATGTCTCACCAAACTTGAAGAATTCCCATATGTCCTTTGGCACACTTCACAAGCAAACGGATTGCTCCCCATGTGGATGCGAGCATGTGCCTCCTATGTGTTTTGGGTTCGCATTATTTTACCGCACTAATGACATAAAAAATTTTCCAATTCAAAAGCATCCAGTCTGTCGTG
Organism: Opisthorchis viverrini; assembly: GCF_000715545.1. Lineage (NCBI taxonomy): Eukaryota > Metazoa > Platyhelminthes > Trematoda > Opisthorchiida > Opisthorchiidae > Opisthorchis > Opisthorchis viverrini. The sequence continues at coordinate 940,375 of NW_008751711.1, forward strand.
TTGACTGAGCGTTCACCGGCTGCAAATCTGTCAAAATTTTTTCAACCCGATGTCTTCTCTCATTTCGGATTGACTTTAGGATTGTTGCACAGAAATGATGTTTGCACGACCTCAAATCTGAATGAGTTTTCATGTGCTGACGAAGCCGGCTAGCGTGTCGAAACGCTTTTGAGCATTTTGGACACTGGTGTAGCACTTTATTGGGGGTGGACGTCTTCGTTTGTCAAATTGGCTTGTGATTCGCAGTCTCCGATGGATGTTTTGAGAGAGCAGATGTGAGATTCATGGCTGAGTGCTCCAGGGTTTCGTAATGCGGAGCATCTGAAACAAAATGGAAACCATTAATCTCTCTGAACAAAACCGAGAAATTGACCGGTCAGTATTACGCGTATTCACATGTGTCCGAGTGGGGTTTAGCATCTAGCAATCAAAGCGCAAATCAGATACTGTCTTGAACAATCTTCGTGTTTTACCATGTTGCGCTCAAGGAACAGAATCTGTGATTTTGAAGTGAATGCAGAACATATTAAATTCACATCGAGGTCCATATATACATTTGTGCGCATTCCCGTTTTCGGCGAAAGCCTGACATCCAGAAGGCGATGGTATAACCAGACAATTTGCCGAAAGACAAACTCGTACGAATCTGTCTTTACGCAGCGTAACAGGATTCGGAACGGTTTTCCTAAACAAGGAAACAAATTTAATGAAATTTGTCGTTTGGTACTTTCAGGATTTAAATGAGCAACAAATTCTGTTAAATGACGGGCCAATGTAAGCTTTATGCATCGTCCAGATACGTATGGTTTGGTGTTCAGTCAAATCAAAAATCCATACACGTTTGCAGAAACATCCAAGCGCATTCAATTGTGTTGGAAAAGCTTCAATAATGCGGGCAATTTGGAGAGAACGGAACTCTAGTCGGAAAGACCGTGAGATGGAACAACGAGTCCAACTAATTCGTGAGATGAGTAATCAGTACACGTTAGGCTGCTGTGTAGCTCAATGGTTGACCTTGTTTTTCACAGCCAGCATCAGAAATGTCGGTAGTCGATGTCTAGTGGTGCCGAACTGCTATCTGTACGGAATTTACAACTAGGTAGATTTCAGCCTCGCACAAGAACCTACGTCTGCGAAATTCAAGAGACTTCGACAACTCTGACGGACCTGAGCAGTTAACTAAATAACTTATGAGCCTTTGACGCATAGGTATTTGGAGGACGCAACTTGTGACGGACGTTCTGTAAGACAGGGATTTTCGAGAATGTGTACCGTCGCTTTCGGAGGAGGACAAATTATGTCATCCACCCCGTTATCGCCAGTAACCACGTGAGTCATTCGGCAAACATCGTCCGCAATTCTCGTCTTTGGAAGAGCAAAGTTTGTTCATATATTCCAGGTGTAAAGCATTGGTTCTGCTGAGTCTTTCGAAGATACGGTTTATGCAAGGCATCAGTACCGTCCATTAAAAATCCATAAAACCCCATCAAGCGCCACTCAAACACTGGTCATATGAAGTGCGTGTGAAATCGTTAATCGTAGCCTTAAGGTTCACAGAAATTTACACATGTTGTTGGACCGGTCGAGAAGGATAGTTTGACGCGATTTTTGTGGACAAGGATCGTTGATGTGGACACCAGTGTTACTCGCACTCCACATGCGTATTTATCTGATGGATTCTGACAGTGACACAGCTATCTTGAGAAAACAGAGCTATTGAAGACCCATGGTAAATTCAAATGAACAAGTGTCAATCATTGACCTGTTGGATAACTGAACATGTTTCCATCGGTGCGCACAAAATGACGTCCACAAACGGAGTGAAGAGACATACGGACTTACTAAATGGCGTGTACCAATCGGCAAGATTTGCCAACGCGCTTACTGAAGAGAAATTAACGTACGAGTTAAACCCAAATAATCAAGGGAGGAAGAATACATGTAGACCTAAATTAATACCATAAAACGTATACTATGATTAATGTTTTGAACGACACAGTTCGGCAATAAGATGAAACTAGGGAAATAGGATGAATAACTCACACTTTTTCCGATGACCATATGGACAGAGATAACCTGCGCTAATAAGAAAATCGTATGGAACGCGAGGTTTAAAGGAAGCGATTCGATAAAAGCAATTGCAAGCCTGTACAGTTAGTATAATTCCGGAAACCATCAAATCAGAAAGCAGTTTTGGACGGGTGGACAGAATTTGCGTGTGTCCTGGGCGCCAGACGAATAAGCGGTCTCTCGCGGGTTGAAAATATTTTGCTGAATCGAAAGGTGTTCAACGGGATATGGACATATTTTCAGTGATCTGTTCTATTTTGAAGGTATCTTTACTATTATTTAGTAATTTAAGGCCAACACTTAAATTGCCATCTCTGGTTTCCTGGGTATGGTTATTGTGGCTTATAACCGTAAGGAATATTTTCGTCGGACAGTCTGTCTGTCTACGCAGACGTTGTGTGAATAATAACGCTATTCCGGGATTTCAGTTTTTCATCTATCCTATGACGTATATGAGGCATAAAAAATGGAATACGGTTGTGTCGCGAGCTTGAAAGATGAATATACCCTATAATTTTATATCAGTCGTGTGCATTCAAAAAATTTGAATTCTGCGACACAGTGACCCGAGATAACCCTCGGCTGCTTACGCTTACTACATTCCAAATGGCAAATGATGGCACTTCTGAATTCCAGAATTTTCAGAATCGGGTTCTCGCGAGAAGGGATTTTGTATAGGCTGAAACATTCACGATGTCGTGGCACCTTGCCTTTAATTTCGGCGTTTTGGAAGTTTGTAGAAATCATATTAGGCACGAAGCGAACCACTTGCCGCTGGCATATGATTATTGCCCCTCATATCTGCGTCCAACATTAGGAACCCACCACATATTAGGTAGGAGAATTGCAAACTACCAAACGCTATTTTCGTTGCTGCGATGACAAAATCATTCATAAAAAATGAAAGTATTAAAAAGCGATATTATTTATTTTATTACTGTACAAGTAACGTAAACGGTCTCGCTGAATATTCAGAAACATGAAAATGACTGTTAGGAACGGACACTTGCCACTTCAAACAGTGGCTTTGATGACATGCTAACATTTTCTCCTTATGATATCTAAAAGAGTGTGTATTTGTGGGCATATACTCGTGACAACTATATTAAATCTCGCAATTATGGACGCACATCACACTCAGTTCGTGAACTCAAAGGTTTTCTGCAGCGTCGGCACAAATGACATTTTGGTTTCAAAGGCCCGGCATACTCAAATGTTCTCGTGCGCCCACTGGCGACAAACTCTCCAACCCAAACGTCCATATGGTATTCTGTCTTCGGAGTGTTTGTAAATACAAAGGGCAAAAATCACTCACGAATATGCTCCGCGGCATTGTCTGAGATTTCGAAACTAATGAAACACTCTTGAACAATCCAGACATTCTGTTGGGAGTTCTGCGATATTCCAACTGTCAATTCTAAAAAAAATATGTAGGGTTTTGACAGACATAGAACCTATCCTAGTTTCTCCCAAGTGTATATATTGTTTGGTATCTAAGGAGAAAACGGCCAACACTGAGAAGTGGATATCCGCTCTTAAGCCACCCAATTGGGTGCTTCATTATGAACACTCTGTGACGGACACGAATACGATTGGTTTGATCATCAACACGGATATTTGCGAGGTTCTTAATTGTAAGGAAAATTGGGGCGGTAGGTATAATCCACTGAAAACGCATCCAGTTAACAAAATGCCCTTATGCAACAGCAATCTCTGTATGAACATGATTGAATTCATCAGTGATTTTGAGTTTCAAGCTAGCTAGCCGCCAAAGCTCCCGCGGTTTTGTTGCCCTTTGGTAAATCTCACGAGAAATACATCGTCGCCTAGTCTACCTCGTACGGCATCAATCTTATAGTTTGTTTCCCGTGCATGCAAACACGTGGTAAATACAGAAATAATATGTGTAATTGGATCAACTGATATCTCTAATCTCTTAAAGATTTAAACTGTTTGGCTGAAACCTCATTGTAACCAAATGGGACTGGATGTATTACTTTAGATATTCTCCACATATGTGAAAGGGCACGCCCTCAGAGGTACAAGCGCCAGACACCAGTTCACTGTCCCCGCTGGGGAAAAGGGACACATGAACACTTCTTCGGCTATAAGGAAAAGAATTATCATCTCATTGTCCGCCCTTCGAGAAAATGTGAGTAATATATCCGAAGAGCGGCGAATAAACCAGCCAAATTCAAGGCCATGCATTTCCACCTTGGCTAATAGCTGACTCCAGCAGTTGCTTTCCTCTGGCAAGATGCGCATGAAATGACACCGTTATGGCATCTCAAAAAGTTTGAAAAGCAAAACTCCTCGTTTGCTTTCAAAAAGATGATTCCACAATGTATAAACTTCAACAAAGGAATTAATTTCGGTTGCTCTGACATCAGATATCTCCTTGACATTTTTTAGTTGGGTAGAATCGACGACGATGCACCGCTTGCTGTTAAATGATAGCAGGACTTCTTGCCCTGCAGTGAAAACCAAATAAACTGAAGAGCGTATTTTGTTTCCGAATGGCTTTTGCATGAACACGCAACCAGAGTCATCAAATATATTCTTATGAAAAACGCAGTCATTACAATTTACACGACAGCACCGAAAACACGAAACAAACCATGTTTTTTACGTTTGTGCTGTCGATGACCGACTGCTCTAGCAAACGAAACGGTGACTGAATTTACCGAGGTGATTGAACGATCCAGTCGGAAATTTGGACGACTCCTGACTGACTAACGGGGCGAACCTACTCAGGCTGCGGGTCGCACTCAACCGTGTCCATGATATTTATGCGTTCTCTGAACATTACCGTACATTCGCTCTCACAAAGCCAGTGCATCCCCAGCCAATCATGAAAATATCCGCTTCTCTTCACACTTTGAACTGTGCAAAAACCACACTTGCTGGTCACGAGCCACTCTGCGTCAGTGTGATTTCGGTTCACTTTAATAGGATGCGGTCGAAAGATCAGAATCCGCCTCAGACACCTTCACCTGACACTGCGAAAAAAATTCACAAGATATTTTCGATCCTCAGCGGTCAGGAAATCGACGAGCAAGCGACAGTTGAGTGAAAATTTGTCAGTGATCCATTCTAACCTCACCTAAACCTAGAGAAATATACTTAACTTATGGCTTTAAAAATATGTGAAGCTCTTTCCTCAATGGCAGTGGTTGCAGTGTAACAGGGTACCGTTTTCAAACGTCTGGTTCACTCGTTCATTCACAGGTATTCCTTCCGATCACTCCTAGATTCATTAACGAAATTATTTCAATATATTGCTAGTCATTACCAGGAAACAAGCAAACGTTTTGGAGCATGCCCACATTATCGCTTGGCAATTACTGAAATCTTTTGAACCAAAAGACCGAGAAGCTTGACTAACTGAAATTTGAGAATCACAACATGCTCAAATACATTGTATATAGGACCCATACTTTGGTGCATAAATCACGCGAAGCTATGCACTATTTGACATGCAGTAAGCGCAATACGTATCCCAAATGGTTCCAATGCTTATTTTCCATGGCCAGAATTAGAAGAAACACAGTGTCATTAGAAGTGCCACCAGCACACGAGACTTCCTTGACACAACCCACTCAAACATGTCCGGGAAATTTCACGCCACTTGCTGTGATACGGGAAAATACCAATTCCTGATTCGCCAGGCAGTCTTATATTCTTGCAGGGTGTTTTTCACGGCTTACAGAATTCTGGATCTGTATTTGATGCCGGGACTTCTGGGGCAGCTTATACATACATATATACATACGCATATACATATGCATATATATACATATGCATACAACTTTTACTGGGACTTCCGCTACTCGAAGAGCGGAAGCTTCAATAAGCTTTGGGTGGCTGATTAGGGTTTTGTGCAAGACGTCGGACTAGCAGCCCTGGTACTTGTTTTTTCCGTGAAATTGTGGAGTTTGTTCCATGGACCGATTAGGTAACATGAGTTGTACATAAAATCTGTACTGGATTTACGGGCAATAGGAATATTTCATGGAACGCCCACTGCTAGCAAACCGAGTTCACTCCATGCATTACCACTGCTGAGCAATTTGGCAATGTAATTTTTAACGAACAAGACTATGAAACCGTTCTCGGTCTTCTTTGTAAAGAAGGAGCAAGCACAAAGGTAAACCGGAAACACGATATGAACTACAAAATAACGTGCAAAACCGTGCTTTCGAAAGTGAGTCAAATTTGATTCGCCCACAATCACCATAAATGCTGGCAATTTATATCAGACGAAATGTTAGTTGCAGCAGTTCACTTTCAAGCGGCATAATCGAAAACGCGCCTTCGTGCGTAATTTTAGACGTCGACCAGATGCCATCATGACCTTTTTCGCGTCCTCTGGAGATGCCCGTGAAACTATCCTGCAAGATCCTACTTCAAATTCCCGTTATAAATCCGATTTAACCAAAAATCGAGAAGAGTTCAATGAACCGGCTGTGTCCTCAGAAGAGTTGATGATCCGCTAACTTTCTGTTGGTTGTTTGATTTGAGAGACCTATTTGATGTTAGGGGATTTAGTAGCATAAATAGAAGTTACAACTGAGTTCAGAGTTCCCCATAGACGAAAAACCCCAAACAAAAATAAAGACCGCACACGCGACAACA
>NW_008751711.1:947804-968540 GCF_000715545.1 Opisthorchis viverrini
AGTGGTCACCCCAGGATTTCCAATTTTGTCGACTTCCATACGACATTTTGAAAATAAATCAGTCCGTTTGGTCTGTTTTCGCTGACTTGATCAACTTCTATGAACCCACCAAACAGTTCACTAGGCCTCTTTCAGTATGATCTTTTCATGAAGTGCGGCTCATTTTTAATGGCATTTTGGCAGTACAGTGAAAAAAAAACAAATAAATTTGCATTTCCGAATTTTGACCAGAGATTTTGAATCTGACTGATGGTTTCTAGCTGCAAGATATGCTTTTCAGGAATTGTTGCGAGCTTTGAAAACAGCACATTCAAAACAGTGAGTTGACCGGCAGTTCCCTCAACTCCGATTGCACGGGACAATGCGCCCAACTAATTCGGGCCATGGAAAATCACTAGCCGTCAGGCTGCTGTCTGGCTAAGCGATTAGGTTTGGTTTTCAAACCTAGCATCGGAAATCTCGGTACCTGGGAAACCCTGAGAATGTGTACAGTCGCCATCAGAGAGTAATGAAGTGTGTCAGCTTCCCCATGATTCGGGCAACCACGTCAGGAATTTAGCAGTCTAGACAACATTGTACGCGTTATTTCTCTCTGGAAAATCAATGTTTGTTCATATACTGTAGGTGCAAAACACAGCTCACGAAAGACGGTGGTTTGCATCATGAATACGCCGATATGTGGATTGATAATATCTATTATCTAGCCCTTCCTTGATATGATGTATGCAAGACATCAATCAAAATGTCCATCATAAATCCACAAAAACCCACGCTGCTCCATTCCACACACTGGGCACTTGCAGCACAGTGCCATTCCTCACAGATTTCTTCAGGAAATGGTTTGAGACCCCACTTAAGCATCTCGTCATTAAGCTGCCTGCACCGTTATTGAGAATAATTCAGTTTGCTGGGGCTTTGGCAACAAATTGATAATGATGCTGTTTTAGGCGGCGTTCCTCTGTGAAACTTGCACACCATAGTACCATGCGTTGGCTTTCAAGGGAGACTTCGCCGTATGTGTGGAATAATTTTCATCCCATTATTTATCCGCCAAACCCATGCAAAAATCATTTGTTTTGCACTGCATGTGGATGTTTGGTGAGGGGTTGAAAAGGATAAACTGCCGGAAAACTGCTTAAGTCTTCCAACCCAACTTATAATTAATTCATCCCAGTATGCGCAGTATTTCAACGATCCTGGCTCCAAAACCATCAGGAACTACCAGATAGTTGAATCAAAACGTAGGCTCTGCACTCACCAAGTGAACATATATTCAGGTGCAACCATCCACATTATTGCACGTTATAGTTTATACGGGATGAATCAGCCATAGTGAAATCTACTTTGGCACGTTCTTTGGAAAACGACGGTTGTGTGGACGTTGGTGTTACTCTCACTCCGTATAAGTATACATCTGATTGATTCTCACGGCGACAGAGTTGTCTTGAGATAAATGCTTTTGAGACTTGAACAGGTATCATTGTTTGGCCTGCTGAATAACCGAATGTGTGTATGGTGGGCGCGCACAAACTGAATGCCACCAACGGAATAAAGAGTCTTTAGAAATCATAATTAGTTTAGGATGTCCTAGGACTATAACATGTCATGTTTGGTTATGGTTCGCAGTTGTACAGTTGAGGCCTATTTCTAGCATGCAACTGCAATTTTCCCATACAACCAAGGCTGACTTGCGAGATAGCAAGTATTTTGCACATCACGAAGGATTGTAGACAAATTCCTGTCTCCCTGGCCAGACGTTGTGGGTCCAAACATGTAAACGCAACGTCGATTAGCTGAAGGAAGTGCGGTTATGTGTCGCGTTGATTCTCCCGTTTATGGTGTGACCATACAAAATAATATTATCCATAGAACAAGTAGTAAGCGTAGAAAGCGTATTACTGTACGATTTCCTAGGATTATCACACGTCATTTTTGGTCGTGGTTCCCATTGGTACATCTTTCTGGTTGTGGTCCTGTTGCTTGCAGCTGACCGCAATTTTCAATGCAACCAATGTTGACTTGTAAATTAGCAAGTATCTTGTGCATCACGACGTGCTGTAGTTAAATTTTCGTCTCCCTGGCCATACGCTGTGGTTCCAAACATGACGGTGCACTACTCATTCGGTAGAAAATGCGCGAATATTTAGTCTTGTTTACCTGTCCCTTGATGCTATTACTATGAAGGGTAGTCTTGTCAATAAAGCAAGAAATGGAAATCCAAAACACTATATACGTTGCCACAATGAGAAAATCATCCTATATGTATGGACGTATTGTAAAGCCTGTGTAACCGTTTTTAATTCTTTTTTTTCTAACGTGATTCTGGATGCCGAAATGGAGTATTATTTCAGTATTAATTCTTGAACAAGTGAACAACTTCTCCAAACATATAATATACTTCAATTGACGAAAGCGTGGATGACTGGTTTCCGATTCTCATGCTGTCCGTCACCCAACAAAACCACTGAGAGTCCCAGCAGTGGAGGTTGCTACCGAAGGCGGTACTTTTAAATATTTCAGGCGGCAGTCACCAAACCGAAGTCATTCACAATATATTCGTGCACATGAGATCATAAGGTCGTGTATTTCTGTGGGTCACTGTTCCTTTTTCAAATCGTATAGTCATTGAGGCGTCCGTCGACGGGTTGTCTGGCAAATGGAGAACTTCACATAGGGTGGTTGCGGCTCAGATGATAGAATGTCCCATCAATGGGAGTTTTGAATTAAGAGGGGTAAAATTACTTTTGTATGTGCGTTCAACTAGTGGCTAAGTTTTCAAACGAAGTGAAACCCAATTAGACATTCCAGACATCGATTTGTGATTTCACGATATTCCTGCCACGTCTTGATATCCCTTGTGCCAGTTCGCAAAATGTGATTTATGTGTGGACGTTGTAGACGAAAACCAACCACGGTGTCTTCAGAATGTTCATATTGCCTGGCGTCCGAAGAGGAGTTAGGTGGTTGCCAAGCGACCCAATACGCTGCTAGCGGTAGGAAGCCGCTTGTAAACCAGGCTTTTTGATTGCTTAACTTAAACCTTCCTGTGGCCAACTCGAATAAGATTGTTGTTTAGCATAGATGGTAAGGGTAGATTTTCAGCATTTATGCTATTTCAAGCGAAAAGTGACGTTAATCTGCATCGCGAAAGAACGGCCACCCTTCCGGCAAATTATTTACATCACCCAAAGTACAGACAATTACAGAATGGTCCTTCTTCACGACGACGTGTTTGGCGTCACCATTTCGCAGCAGGGAAAGTGAACTGGTGTTTGGCGCCTTTACAGAATGAGCTCACACCGTAGGAGTCGGGGGGCGGCTTACATATGTTGGCTAATGCTGCAGTATATGTAAACTTATACGTCCAGTCCCATTTGGTTGCATAAACGAGTCAAATGCGGGGTTGGTAAATTCCAAATATTTTTCGAGGTACAGATGCCACACTATCCGAATAAAATGGATAAGTCACATATTATCGAAATTTTTGCACGCAACAGAAACCTGTTAAACCAACTGAGAAAGCGTAGCAGGACGATTTGGATTATGCAGCTGGTGCATTTTATCTTCAAATCACTGAATGGCAAGAAAATCATGGTTATTTCGGCTGTTATCTAATCAGGTGGCTTAAGACTTGAAATCGCTGTTGAATCGTTGCAGAACGATACAGTGTGCAGTGATAAATGAGGCATTTATTGCTCTCTTTTTTGAGTTGAGTGCTTTCACCGATCGTGCAGCGCATTCTCAGTGGCTTGAAAAAATTGTCCCCAAAATTAAGAACGTCGCAAAGAATCAAGCCGACTAGCACGCTAACCGTTTGTTCGCGAAGCTGAATTACATCTATTTTCTCGTGAAACAACATAAAAGCAAGAGTCATTTAAGCATCTGCGCTATCCTACCAAACACACTCGCGCAGCAATTTTGTTTGAGTTCTTCACAAAAAGTTTAAAGTCAACCACCTTAAACGGCTGGTTCACAAGTGGCCTTCTACAGCTAGCTGCGTATTGATATGTTTAATTCCCATGTGGATATTTAGAAGCCCTGCATTCATCAAGTTTCGGGTTTTCGCAGGAGTGAATTTTGTATACCAGCCGTATTAACGCTGACACTTTGGCGATACCACTAAAGTTCGCCTGCAGTTTCGGCGTTTATGAATTTCGTTGAAAGCATAATGGGGGATGCCGTTTACTTTATGATGTACTAGGACTATCACACATCACTTTTGGTCGTGGTTCGCGTTTGTACGTCTTTCTGCTTGAGGCCCATTTCTCGCAAGTAATTGCAATTTTTCCATGCAGCCAAGACTGTATTTTTAGATAGCAAGTATCCAGTGCATCAGCAAGGATTGTGGCCCTAAGGTCCCGTCCCCTTGGTCGTCCGTTATGGGTCCAAACATAGCGGTGCAGTACCCATTCGGTAGAAAATGTGCGAATATTTAGTCTGGCTTACCTTTTCTTTGATGCTATTAATAGTCTTAGCAATGAAGAAAGTAGAGAAAATCCAAGTCACTGTCGGCGTGGCCGCAAAGAACTAATTAATTCCGTAGGATGAACGTATTATAAAATCGGCGCAACTGACTTTATCATTGTGACTGGTTTTGCCGCAGATACACAAGTCAAAATGACGATTGGTAAACGACATATACCGACTCTGTGCAGAGTCTATGATGACATTATTTCACATGCTGTCTCCAGGTTTAAGGATTTGTGAATAGGTACTCGCACGCTTGAGTAATGTATAGTCTCTCACCCTAGTGGACGGTGGCGTGTATTTCAGACTCGTTTCGCGAACACAAACGTTTACCACTGCGTCGCCACGAATGACATTTTCGTTTCAAGCCCTTGGATCAACAAGGAAACTACTGCGTCTACTGATTTTTGAGGGCGCAGAAACATGATGGGCAAAAACACGTTTGGATATGCTGTACGGTGGTGTTTGAGCTTTCTAAACTAAGGAAACACTCTTAAACACTCCAAACACCGATTTGGAGTTCTGCGATATTTCAAGCCGTGTTTTGATGTCCCATGTCCCAAAAAGATCCAGGTATCTCCTGTATGTTCAGAGTGTTTGGCACCTAATAGGGTCGTTATGAATGCAAATCACTAAGCCGCAATCAGTAGATTGCCGCTTGTATACGAATCTTTTCAAGTGCTCAACGCATGATTTCTAAATCATGAGTCAAGTGCGTGGTAAGCGCCCGGGGGATGCTTGCTTACCTATCCGTGATATAAACGTGGACAAGGCGGTACAACAGATATCGCATGCGGTTGCAAGTAATCCGCAAAATGAGATCCACGTTCTCTCTAATGACTTGGGGTGCGCGCAAAGAGGACAGCGCTACGTTGCAGCAGAATACATCGCTGTAAAATAATGTGTCTGTTATGTTATTCCTTTGTAATGGATTTCAAAATGGAGTAATATCTGGACATTTCATTCTGGAACAGGTGTACAAATTCTACAAATCCTTAAAATGCTTGATTTTGACGAAAGCGTGGGTGATCGGTTCCCGATTCTCATGCTGTCCGTCACCAAACATAACCGCTGACAACCCTGGCAATGGACTTTTGATACCAAAAGCGGTACTTTTAGGTATTTCAGGCGGTAGCCACCATACCAAATTCATTTGCAATCTATTCGTGCACATAAGGTGATGGGGCCTTGTAGTTCATGAGACGATAGGGTCCTGTATTTCAGTGGGTCACTACTCGTTTTTTAACCGGGTAGCCGTTGAAGCATTCGTTGGTGGGTTGTCTGGCAAACAGAAAACATCACATTGGGTGGTTGTGTTTCAGCTGGTAGAATGTCACCAGTAATAAGAGTTCTTGTATAAGATGGGCAAAGATCACTCAAATATGCGGTCACTAAGCTCTCTGGGGGAGGTGAAACCGTTTTCGTTGCGTAACTGGGACATCTCTGTGACAAACCCGAATCAGATTGCTGCTCGATAGTTGTTGGTAGGCTAGTTTAGGTGTTCTAAGAAATTGATTTGTATAGTTGCACTTCTTTCGTGTTTGTGGGGACACCCGATCCATGGCAATCAGCGTAGCCAACTGGATCTACGGGGTATTTCCGGTTGGCCGTAGTCATGCTTATGGCTTAGGTTGTCGGGGTCGTGCGCGACGGTTTCGTACACAAGCAGAGGGGCCGCTTTTCACGGAGTGGAGCTGAAGATTTGCTTCGCTGCTTGTCCCCGCACATTTTTCTCACTCCAGTTCAGAGACTGTGGCTTTGTTGAGGAGTGCACGGCTGCAGCTGTGTCGTCTGCTACGGAGATAAGCGTTGATGGCTCCACGTACTTTGGGCGATGTCTCCATATGGGGTTTGCCTCCTCCAGGTCATCACTTCCTTTGGTGGGCGAGAGGCCTGTGGTGTTCGAATGAAAACTGCTCTCCGGAGACGCAGCTGGTTTCGCCGGCCTGGATTCGGGATCACAAAATGATATGACTACAATCGGCTTGGTCATGACTTTGGGGTCGGCTGAATTGGTGCTCAGCAGAGGCCCGTTTCGTGCCTCCACCCCTGACCTGCAGTGAACATTTATCTGGGCCCAAAATGTATTTGTATTATATGTATGTACGTATTGTGTGCATTTTATTTGTACTTGCGTTTCGAAGCAACGGTTATGTGAGAATATAAACGGAGGTTTTCCAATTCTGGTCGAATGTTATTCTATAGGACGCATCACCAAGCGGACCTATCTGATAAACATAGGACGACGAAAACTTTCGCTGCGATTCAGGGACTCATAACTAGGCAAAGAAGCGATTTAAAACTTATCCTTCTAGCAATGTACGCTCTCACTGGAAAAAACGGGGTTAGGAAGCAATCACGATAGGGAGGATATGCGTCATAGGGATGTCTACATGTAATCCAGGATACAAGGCATCTTAAAAGGCCTGAGGCAATTTAGGCAACCGGTTTCATGCTTTCCTTTGAACAACAAATCGTTTCAGTCACTTACATTCTGAAGTTCATTGTATTACCCTTTGTTTTAGCTGAAACGTGAATGCTACAATTTTCGCTTCCAAAGAATACATTTGGCTCCTCAAATTTTGAAACCACTGTTCTAGTCCGGGAAATTGAACGGGACACTGCTCAAGTATTCATTGAATTACGGATGAAAACTCAGGACCTGGGCTTCCGCACCCATTTCTCTGGTCAGTTTCCTTCATATTGTTCACTGCAAGGCACAAGTGGAAAAGATGTTTGTGTTCTTTCAGTTATCAGTGCGAGGCAGAATGTTTACACGCTGGAGCACGACGGCTCTCAAACGGGGGTTATTCCATACAGGTGTTAACGGAAAAGAGAAAAGACTTGCATAATAAGAGAATGCGCTCCAAATTCAAAAATTTTTTGCAATGTCCCTGCCGCGTGATTGGGTCCGCTGTGAGGAACCAGTCTTCGAAATCTGTTCAAACCGGGTGAAATTAAAAAGAAGGATCGACGAAAATGAGGTTGTCCCTGAGTCAGCCCAATTCCTGCAGCGATAGTTGGCAACCCCAGCATTTAGGCCACATGACAGCATCCAGGATAGTTTCCATCAATTGACGCTTGATGATTTTGATGTCAAAAGTAACTCACGCCACTAGACTACCAAGGAGACTCGGTTTTCTGCTGCCACAGCAAATAAATAAATGTATCTTTTATCGGAAGTGATTTTGCAGCCTTTATGGAAGGCTCTTAAGAGCAACAACGCCGTGGGTCTTTGGATTCAGTCATCACGCATGTTTAGATCCTAGTAATCATTTTCAGCATTTCCGGGGGTACTGGAGTTAACAACACGCATTCAAAAAACCGAAAAATCTCTGAGCGGGGGAATTGCAATTATGTGAAGTTTGTAGGCTCCTGTCAGAAGGTGCTCGTTACCTAACAGGAGGTAAGAAGACTCAAGAGATTTCCTTCGTAGACGTCGGGTTGCAGCTTCTGTATAATCTACCACCAATTCTGAAAATTATGTAAACGGTTGAATTATGCAACGATTGATATTTTTTGGTTATCCGATGAATGTCTACGGTTTTGCATTGCTCAATGACCTTAAAGATTCCTTCAGTTGACAAATATATATTGGTTGCATTTTGGTAAGGCACACGGTCCAAATGAATAACTGCATGTTAATTGATGAAATCGAAAACCATGAGAATATCTCTGAAAGTATTTCTGTAGCAATTCTACTAATATGCGTAAACCCAAATATGAACGGATCCAACAACCCTGTTCTTTTTCTCTCAACATCATTTTAGCGAAACGATCACGGCGCGGTTTACGTCTACTTTGTTTGCCAGGTTGGGAAATGGTGAGCTTGTATACAACGTTCATATCCAGGTCGAATACCCTCCCAGTGGAATCTAAGTTGGAGCAACCAAGCTGACTGTCGCGGATCACGTATGTTTATGCCATATTTCTGTTTCGGAACATAACTGAGGTTAAAACAATTCGTGACAGTGCTCGTTGTACGAGTACCCACAAGAGTAGCTTTCGTCAAATGTGGACGAGTTAACGAGGAAAACGGAACTTTGAAAAATTTTCTCAAAGCAGACTAATCGGCTAAATATAGGGTCAGGTCTGCAAGGCTCTAACGAGTTTTGCTTTGAATTGTTGTGCTCTAACAAATATGTTCGGGTATTTTTGTTAGCGAATTGGTACAAAACGCCAGTTTTCCAAAAACCAAAGCGCACCGTGCAAGACGCATCAGATGTATGCTGCTAAGCCATGTTTTATTTACAAAGATTGATTGTGATTCAAAAAGTGACCTACTTTTATTCGACTGAACGTGTGCAGTTTATGCGATCTGACTGAGCAGAAATAACTGTAATGAAAATATGGTATGGTTCAGTGAACACAAACGTTTTGTACGGCGTCGGCACAAGTGACATTTTCGTTTAAAAACCCTGCATACGCAAACGTCCGGGTGCATCCGCTGTAGACGATCCGTTCACTACGCATTCCACCGTGTGCCGTTTACTGAGTTCCGAGAGTTTTGCAATGAGATGGGCAAAAATCACATTTGTATGTCCTCCAAGCTGGCGACTAAACTTGCCAAAAAAAGTGACACCAATATTTCAACAAATTACCAACTACTTCGAGCGTTCCACGCTCGAAAAAGCACGTCGATGGGAGACTTACACCTGCCGAAAAGCCTCCACACCACAACAACTCTACTTCTTCCATGAATACCTGCTCAAACACATCCTTCCACGTAGCGTAACCTACCGACCGCCACTAAACCATCCGCAAGCCTGGATAATAGCTTGAGAGAACGGTAGACGAATGGTCGGACCTATGAATACAAGCGCTCTTAACCGCATCAGAAAACACGAGATAATAGCCAAGAACATAGGGAAGCCCGCTTGAGGACGATAGGACCAGATCTCATGGAGCAACTTAGCATGGCGGTGGAACGAAGAGTTTCATCCACTGCTGAAAACAAGAAGGCTCATCTACATAGCAAATCCTCAAGGCTGACTAGGAACCAGGAGTGCGAAAGTAATCGCAATCTAGCCTGGATAAGGAATCTGTCCAAAAGGCAACTGCAGGAAGCTGGAGAAAATGTTCTCGTCAAAGGACTTAATTTCAACTTCAAAGACGCGACAAACCTGGAGTATTTAGCCAGCCTGGGAGCAGCGATGAAATCTCTTGGACTCGACGAAAACGCTCAGCAGCAGCTTCGTCAAACTGTCGTCCTAGCGATCACACGCAACAAACCAGACAACGTGCTTTCCGGCGAAGAAAAAGAAACAATGACCTAGTTGAAGAAGGATGAAAACATCGCGGTTCTACCGGCAGACAAGGGACGTCTAACGGTGATTATGGACAAACCGGACGATATCAGTAAAGCAAAGACACTACTTAACAACACAACTACGTACCGCCACTTAGAACGCTACCAAAGCAAGCAGCTTGCAAGAAAATTCAGTAAGAACTTGAAGCAACTCCATGATCTCCAAAAAAATACGAAGGAAGAATATTGGAGAATGAGACCTCGTGATTCGGCCACTCCCCGTTTTTACGGCTTCCCAAAGGAACACAAGGAATCAATGCCTCTCCGACCAATTGTACCACTTCCGGGAACAGAGGCCTACAATCTTCCGGAAGAA
The DNA here is from genome assembly GCF_000715545.1 of Opisthorchis viverrini. NCBI lineage: Eukaryota > Metazoa > Platyhelminthes > Trematoda > Opisthorchiida > Opisthorchiidae > Opisthorchis > Opisthorchis viverrini. The sequence goes on from NW_008751711.1 coordinate 957,896, forward strand.
TTATGGATAACTACAACTTTAGCATGCAGATGAAGCTGACCTGTATGATAGCAGTTATCCTGTGTACTGAGAATGATGTGTCAGATTTTCTGTCTTAGTGATCGAAAGCTGTGTGCTCAGGTATTAGAGTCCACGATATATTATCTAGAAAATAGGTGATTACTTGTTCGTTGTGACGCACCCAATGATGTCTTGACTATACAGGATAATGCCATCAATAATGCAAGATATGAAACTCCTAAACACCATCTGTGTTACCGCAGAGATCAAGTATTTCGCTAAAAATGAACTTCTCATTAAAGGGGACTAACTGATTTGATTACTATATTTTTAGTGCGCAATATCTTGCTACAGAACATGTGGGTTACTTGCAGAATTCACGCAGCGTCAGTGACGAATTAGCAAAATTTATTCACATGTCGTGTCAATGAAAAATGATTTGGAAGTATGTACTTGCACACTTGAAATGAACATATTTCGAAGTTGTGCGATACTTCAAGCACCATTTTGATATCGCATGTGTAAACTTCACAACGAAAGGGTAGTTGACCGGTACTCGATTCCGTCACAATACTAAACCACTGACAGTCTCAGAAGTAGCGGTTAATACCAAAAGCGGTATTTTCAAAAACTTCAGTTTGCATTCGCCATAACGAGTTCATCCAATATCTTTTCGTGCACATGAGATGCTGGAGTCCGGTATTTCATTGGGTCGCTGCGTTTTTTGTATCGTGTGGCCATTCAGAAGTCCTTGGACAAGTTGGCTGCCAGACAGATTACTGCATATGGGGTGGATGGCCCAAGATGCTAGAATGTCCTATCAGTGAGATATTTGGAATAAGATTGGCAAAAATCACCTTTGTATGAGCTCTAAGTTGGTGACTGAGCTCTCTGAAGAAATGAAACACCCTTGGTCAATGCAGACTTTGATTGGTGATTTCACGACATTTTTGCCCCGTTTTGATATGCCGTGTGCGAAATCCACAAAATATAACCGACGTCTCAATGTGGCAGGCGCAAAATCGATCCCTGTTCCTCCCAAGAGGTTATATTGTTTGGTGTCAGAGGGGGTAAGAAGTCGTTACCAAGCAAATCAATGCATCTTTATCGGTCGAATGTCATCTGTAAATCAGTCATTTCGGTTGCTCACCTCGGACATCTCTATGACAAACCCAAATTAGATTGTTGCTTGATAGGGTTTTGTGGGCTAGCGTATTTGTTCTGAGGAATTGCTCTGTGCATTTTACTGGAAAATTTAATCGTGTTGATGACGCCTGAAAACTCTAAAACAATTAACTGTAAGCATTTCGCTGATCACGATGTAAACAATCATAATTGAACGCCCAAATCACGATCAACGAATTATACATACTTCAGTATACCCAGTGGACAATGATAACACTGGTCGACCAGGAGATGCCACCCAACAAGCTGTTCAAACATAACCGTGTCTACGTCGGTTATGAGTTTTCGGTTTGTTACCGTACGTTTGGTATTACAATGCAGTTTTTTCATGTATTCAGGGTTCAAAACACCTGGACCTTATCGTTGTTCTATTGATCACACGAAAACAGGGACTTTTACACCAAATAAGCGCAATTCGTCTGTCAAATGAATTCGATGCCTAACTCCCATTGCAAAACGTAGAGTGAACATAACATCATTACGCAATACACCCGTGCACGAATCTCTGTAGAACAAGAATCTTCGTTAAACAATTTGAACGTTGTTCGACTGCTCAAATGTGGACAATTCTCTCTCGATTCGCACCTCATTTACCGCACCTTATGGGAAGATAAAGATCCACAGTTTCACGATTATTCATTGCTGTACGATCAATGCCTCACTATCCAATGTTGCACTCACATTCTTTCGGAGAAATTGTTTGCTTAATAATTATTCGCGTAGCTCTTGGGATAGAGAAATTAGGATCTCGAGACCTATAGATGGTTAAAGAGATTTTAACCCCGAGAGTTGCTGTGAAAACACACCGATATGTGGTTTACAGAGTCGCGAATTTTTAACCTATGTGAAAACAACAGAAGATTTTTGAATACTACCAGCAGGTTGCTGGATTTATAGGCTCCAGGTTTGTTTCAGGGAATTCCCCGTAATGTAATTATCAGCAGATCACTTGGATGTGCCAAAATCAGAACAGCGCCGTCCTGTGTATTTTATGACGTCGGTCTGATTATATCCCATCTTATTTTTCTTCGCCATTGCGGTATATCCATGGAGCAATTCTACAAGATCTTTCTTTGAATTGCACCCACATAACCGATTAAACCAAGAACCGAAAATTGTCCAAAACACCTGTTGTGTTGTCGAGAGTGTTGATGATCAGCCATTTTTCGCTAGCTTGCTTGCTTTTGCGCTATATTTCTTGTTATTCCTGACGCCACTTCCGGGAACAGAGGCCTACAATCTTCCGGAAGAATTATGGATAACTACAACTTTAGCATGCAGATGAAGCTGACCTGTATGATAGCAGTTATCCTGTGTACTGAGAATGATGTGTCAGATTTTCTGTCTTAGTGATCGAAAGCTGTGTGCTCAGGTATTAGAGTCCACGATATATTATCTAGAAAATAGGTGATTACTTGTTCGTTGTGACGCACCCAATGATGTCTTGACTATACAGGATAATGCCATCAATAATGCAAGATATGAAACTCCTAAACACCATCTGTGTTACCGCAGAGATCAAGTATTTCGCTAAAAATGAACTTCTCATTAAAGGGGACTAACTGATTTGATTACTATATTTTTAGTGCGCAATATCTTGCTACAGAACATGTGGGTTACTTGCAGAATTCACGCAGCGTCAGTGACGAATTAGCAAAATTTATTCACATGTCGTGTCAATGAAAAATGATTTGGAAGTATGTACTTGCACACTTGAAATGAACATATTTCGAAGTTGTGCGATACTTCAAGCACCATTTTGATATCGCATGTGTAAACTTCACAACGAAAGGGTAGTTGACCGGTACTCGATTCCGTCACAATACTAAACCACTGACAGTCTCAGAAGTAGCGGTTAATACCAAAAGCGGTATTTTCAAAAACTTCAGTTTGCATTCGCCATAACGAGTTCATCCAATATCTTTTCGTGCACATGAGATGCTGGAGTCCGGTATTTCATTGGGTCGCTGCGTTTTTTGTATCGTGTGGCCATTCAGAAGTCCTTGGACAAGTTGGCTGCCAGACAGATTACTGCATATGGGGTGGATGGCCCAAGATGCTAGAATGTCCTATCAGTGAGATATTTGGAATAAGATTGGCAAAAATCACCTTTGTATGAGCTCTAAGTTGGTGACTGAGCTCTCTGAAGAAATGAAACACCCTTGGTCAATGCAGACTTTGATTGGTGATTTCACGACATTTTTGCCCCGTTTTGATATGCCGTGTGCGAAATCCACAAAATATAATCGACGTCTCAATGTGGCAGGCGCAAAATCGATCCCTGTTCCTCCCAAGAGGTTATATTGTTTGGTGTCAGAGGGGGTAAGAAGTCGTTACCAAGCAAATCAATGCATCTTTATCGGTCGAATGTCATCTGTAAATCAGTCATTTCGGTTGCTCACCTCGGACATCTCTATGACAAACCCAAATTAGATTGTTGCTTGATAGGGTTTTGTGGGCTAGCGTATTTGTTCTGAGGAATTGCTCTGTGCATTTTACTGGAAAATTTAATCGTGTTGATGACGCCTGAAAACTCTAAAACAATTAACTGTAAGCATTTCGCTGATCACGATGTAAACAATCATAATTGAACGCCCAAATCACGATCAACGAATTATACATACTTCAGTATACCCAGTGGACAATGATAACACTGGTCGACCAGGAGATGCCACCCAACAAGCTGTTCAAACATAACCGTGTCTACGTCGGTTATGAGTTTTCGGTTTGTTACCGTACGTTTGGTATTACAATGCAGTTTTTTCATGTATTCAGGGTTCAAAACACCTGGACCTTATCGTTGTTCTATTGATCACACGAAAACAGGGACTTTTACACCAAATAAGCGCAATTCGTCTGTCAAATGAATTCGATGCCTAACTCCCATTGCAAAACGTAGAGTGAACATAACATCATTACGCAATACACCCGTGCACGAATCTCTGTAGAACAAGAATCTTCGTTAAACAATTTGAACGTTGTTCGACTGCTCAAATGTGGACAATTCTCTCTCGATTCGCACCTCATTTACCGCACCTTATGGGAAGATAAAGATCCACAGTTTCACGATTATTCATTGCTGTACGATCAATGCCTCACTATCCAATGTTGCACTCACATTCTTTCGGAGAAATTGTTTGCTTAATAATTATTCGCGTAGCTCTTGGGATAGAGAAATTAGGATCTCGAGACCTATAGATGGTTAAAGAGATTTTAACCCCGAGAGTTGCTGTGAAAACACACCGATATGTGGTTTACAGAGTCGCGAATTTTTAACCTATGTGAAAAGCCTAACTCCATTGCAAAACGTAGAGTGAACATAACATCATTACGCAATACACCCGTGCACGAATCTCTGTAGAACAAGAATCTTCGTTAAACAATTTGAACGTTGTTCGACTGCTCAAATGTGGACAATTCTCTCTCGATTCGCACCTCATTTACCGCACCTTATGGGAAGATAAAGATCCACAGTTTCACGATTATTCATTGCTGTACGATCAATGCCTCACTATCCAATGTTGCACTCACATTCTTTCGGAGAAATTGTTTGCTTAATAATTATTCGCGTAGCTCTTGGGATAGAGAAATTAGGATCTCGAGACCTATAGATGGTTAAAGAGATTTTAACCCCGAGAGTTGCTGTGAAAACACACCGATATGTGGTTTACAGAGTCGCGAATTTTTAACCTATGTGAAAACAACAGAAGATTTTTGAATACTACCAGCAGGTTGCTGGATTTATAGGCTCCAGGTTTGTTTCAGGGAATTCCCCGTAATGTAATTATCAGCAGATCACTTGGATGTGCCAAAATCAGAACAGCGCCGTCCTGTGTATTTTATGACGTCGGTCTGATTATATCCCATCTTATTTTTCTTCGCCATTGCGGTATATCCATGGAGCAATTCTACAAGATCTTTCTTTGAATTGCACCCACATAACCGATTAAACCAAGAACCGAAAATTGTCCAAAACACCTGTTGTGTTGTCGAGAGTGTTGATGATCAGCCATTTTTCGCTAGCTTGCTTGCTTTTGCGCTATATTTCTTGTTATTCCTGACGTTTTCATGATTTTAGTTCCGAAAATGCATTGTCTTTACCGTAGTTTGTCTTGGTATAAATCGACCGGGTATCTTAGGCTTGTTTTAAGGTAGTGTTAAATATTGCGAATACCAAATTGCATTCCTGTAGTGCAACTTAGCGCTCGAGCAAATGCTGGTATCTCTGTGCGGTATCTTTGTGGTATCTTTGTGCGCCATGAAGTCCGCTTCCGCGTAGCATAAATAAATAGAAGTAAGATCGATTTCAATGATTCCTGACGAACATACACATTGAAAAGTAACGCATAAATGACGGCGTAATAATATTTATTGATGTATTTTCAAAGTGTTTGAAGCAAAAGTGGAGAAGAAACATACCGGCTGGCAAGTCTCATGTATCTTTCGTGGATTCTCGTCGACACTGCTTTGTATGCCTCGTCAAAATGGATGGAGTCTTAAATTCACTTTTGCAAACTTCACAAGCATATGGTCTGTCTCCCGTGTGGACGCCAGCATGTGCCTTCAACGCAGCTTGCGTTCGCAATATTTTACCGCAATAATGACATAAATAGATTTGCCTTGAGTCTTTTGGGTTGCCCGGGCGTTCACTGCCTGCCAGTCTGTCGTAGTGTTTTTCTATCATGTGACTCTCTTGACTTCGGAGTGACTTGAAGTTTGATTCACAGAAATCACAATTGTATGGCTTCAATTCCGAATGAGTTTCCATGTGCCGACAAAGCCAGCTGAAGTATGGGAACACCTTTGGGCATGTTGGACACTGGTGTAGCATTTTATTTGGTTCACACTTCTGCGTTTGTCCAATGTGTTCATGCTTCCAAGTCTCCGAAGGATGTGTGGAGGCGCCGTAGGTGGGAGTCATGGCTGAGTGCCGCAGCGCTTCGTATTGGTCGGCATCTGAAATTAAAGGAAACCATCAATCCGTGTGGATATCGCGGAGAAACATTCGAGCCGGCGTGCTGCATATACGTGTGTGTTCGTCCGGGATTTGTTTCACTCGCAAAACCAGACCTAAAACGCAATGGAATAATCAAACAATCTGCCGCAAGAAGTATCTGTCTGTCTGTATCTGGTGAGTTGTTGTCTTCAAAAAATACCTACTTTCTTCATCTATGAACTCGTAACTGTGCGACAAATTTGTCATTTGTCACATTCAGTATTGGAATGAGTAAATGATTCATGTATGCTGCATCGTATTGGAAGCTTGTTACAGAGTCCAGACCAGTGTTCATCCCAGTGGTTCCAATTTTGACGAATTTATTCAGACATCTCGAAAGGTATCAGTCCGGTTCGTCTGTTCTTTCTCACATGCTCATCCGCACTGTTCCTGATTCAAGCTGCTGTTTAGTTGGCCCAATGGAAACCTTCTTTCATATGCCCACCAAAATAGCTCACTTAGATTATTTGTTGCCTTCTTTTCATGAAGTGCGGCCACATTTCCGAGCGCAATTTCGTAGTACAGTGAACGAACAAAACAATTTACATTTCAAAAGATCACTTGATATTTTGAATCCGATTGATATGTAATCCATGTGTTTTATAGTCTCAATAAACGCACCCTCATAGCATGGACGATATTCAGTCAGCTTTGCTGCAATGAGAGTGCATGAGTATATGTTGAGATCACATGGTTTTAGTAGTTTACAAACCAGTGAAATAACCCACAGCTGCACGTTCCTTTAGCAGGCGCTTTGAAGTATGTTCAACAGCCTTTAGTGGTGCATACAGCTGAGAGTTATCTGATGTGTTTTCAAAAAATACTGCGAGACATGCCCTGGAGGCACTGTTGATAGCTTCCAAATCAGAACGATCGGAACAGCGTGTCGACCAGCAACTTCGTCAACGCCAGTTGCACGCGACAATGCGTCCATCTATTTCGGGCGATGGGTAATCGCTAGCCGTCAGGCAACCATCTGGCTAAATGGTTAGTATTGGTTTTCAAAACTAGCATCGAAAATCTCGGTTGATATTTTCTGTGGATCGTACTAGACTTTCCAAGGTTTTATGAGCAGATAAAATAAAGCAGCACAAATGAACCTTGTCTAATGAGCACAGAAAATTCCGTCAAACGTGACAGACCTCGATATCGTATTTTCAAATCCATTGGTTTCTAACGCAATGGTATCTGGAAGACTTTATTTGTACTAAACGTCCAGAAACTCTGAAGAAACCTGAGAATGTTTGCGATCGCTTTTAAAGAGGAATAAGGTGTATCAGTCACTACATGATCGCCGGCAACCACGTCAGTAATTTAACAGTATAGACAACGTTGTCCGCGCTACTACTCTCTGGAAAATCACGATTATGCATTCCGGTACAAAACGCTGTTCCCTCAAGACGGTAAATCGCTACATGGATACGGTGGTAGGTAGGGCGATAATATATATTGCCAAGTCTCTCAGTGTATGTGATTTATGCAAGACACCATTCAAGACGTCTATCACAAATATGCAAAAATCCATGCTGCTCCAGTCTGCACTCTGGGCATTTGCAGCACAGCGCTATTCCTCAAAGACTCCTGAGTACCTGACAGTGATTTGAGTCCCCACATAGGCCTTCTAATATCTAGCTGCCTGCAAACTTATGAGGGTTGAGTTGACATGTTGGGGCTTTGGCAAGACGCCGTTTTTGATGGCGTTCCTCTAAAAATCGTGCGTTGGGGTTCAAGGAAGACTCCGCCATATGTGTGGAAGGATTTCCCTCCCAATATCATCCCAGTATGCGCCGTGCTGCAATGATACTGGCCTCCAAATCATCCGGGATTACCAGATCGTCGAATGAAAAGGTGAGCTCTGCAGTCACCAGTGAAAATATCTTCAAATTTAACCATCCGCTTGATTGATAGCTACAGATAATACGAGATGGACTACATATAGTGAAAACTACTTTGGCATTTGTTTGACCGGTTGGATAACCACTAACGAAATATACAAAATTGTGGACTTACCAATGGGTGCGTACAAATCGGCGAGATTGCTCAACGCTCTCACTGAAGAGAAAGTTGGGTATGAAACATATGTACATAATCACGAGAGCATGGGTACTTTGTTTGGTTTATTATCATCATGAATATTATCGTATGGTTTGTATTCTGAATGGCACAGTGGGGCAATAAAACGTGAACGAGTGGAATATGATCAATAACTCACACTTTTTTCCGATAACCATATGGCTAGTGATGACCTCCGTTAATAAGAAGATTATACACAGCATTCGCATCATATTCAAACGTTACAGCTTCAGTACGTGTTTGCCAGGTTTAAATATAGCCATCGCACACAACAGGACTACAATTCTGCCCAATCAGTTTAATTCAGGCCACCCTCCAATCATATATCGGAAGTTTTGAACGGGTGGTCAGTATTTCCGCGTTTATCTAGCATATTAAAAACGAATGCTTGTTCTCAGATGGTCGAGACTTTTTCCTGGTGTAAAAATTTGTTCTGGGTAGAATCAACCCTACAATGATTTATCTATTTACTATTTACAATCATCTTATCATTTACTTTTGAATAGCATGGTCACAAACATAAAAAAGTGAGTGCAAGCGACGAATGCGAAGGAGTAACAGGAGAATATGAGAGAAAAGAGAGAAACGTCTCATTCGAGATCATGCCAAGGGCAGTGTCAGTCTGATGAGGTGAATCCCAATGTAAAGATTTTGGTATGGGAACATGCGTCTAAAGACGAACAACCAAAGAGAGGACAAACAATGGTGAATTCCCTTCAAGGCACAGTGTGCGCTAGCACAGTCAAGACTGGCACATCAGGCACAAACTGACCGTCATACTGGGTCTGGGGTGAGAATAAATGGCAAAGATGTACCTTCAACGTCATGTGCCACGCATTCGTCCATTTCTTTTACCAAAAATTTTGGCATTCGTGCTACTATCAAGTCAGCGTTTGCCAGGGAATTGCTTCCTCAGAATTTTATTTTCTCAACGATCCCATGATGCCGGTAAGGATAAAAACAAGGACTTTCATTAATTCATGCCAGATCGGGGCTGAGGTGTTATTATGCCATATGGATTGACATTTGTAATGTGCATTTAAATGACTTGAATTCTGCAGCAGACTGACCAGAGACGAACATCGTCATCTTACACCTACCTCATTCAAAACGGTAGACACGGGTATTTCCGGTACCCAAGATGCCCTATACCTTTTGTCCTACCTTCGTAGACACTCTGGACTTAAACCCAGTGGCAAATGTAATGCCAGTTGATCCTTAGCTCAAAAAAATAACGTTGCACCCGTGGCTGCCTGGCAAAATGAACGGATTCATGTTGAAAAATGAGCCCACCCTCACGTTAATGGTGGGTTAAAGGGACCCCCCTGAGTGGAGTTTCCTTATCCCATGAAACTATTCTTACTCTCATATCGAAGCTTGTGAAATGTTCAAAGGGATTGTCTCAATCACTGTGATTCAATCTGGACCAAAAAATGTAAACTACAGCTAAAAGCCTTATATCCACTGGACTGTATCGATATTTGGCGTACCCTTATGAACAAGCAAGGTAGCATGGTCGGGGGCAACAGACAGCTCAGAAACACGTGGTTTGCTTCATCGAAACGTTATTCAACGTGGATCATTATTGCAGGAGTCCCGGACTCTTCGGTTTTGGGTATCCACGTGAGTCAATTTTGGATACCAACCGTAATAACGCTGACACCATGATGACACTATTTAACTCTACCTGCAATTTTAACGTTTCTGATTTTCTTTGAAAGCATGATGTGGGGAAGCGATTTATTTTACGATCATCTAGAATTATCACACGCCATGTCTTGTTATGGTTCGCATTTGTCCGTCTTTTCGGTTGAGGCTCACTTCTTGCAAGTAACTAAATTTTTTTCATGCAGCCAATGCTGACCTGTGAGATAGCACTCATCCTGTGTATCAAGAATGATGTGCTAAACTTTCTGTCTCCCTGATCGAAAGTTTCAGGTCCAAATATGAGGGCCCACTATCGATTATCCAGTAGAAGTGCGATTACTTAGTCGTGTTTACCCATCCATTGAGGCTTTGATTATGAAGTATAGTCCCATCCCATCAATGAGATATAAAACTCAAAACACCATCTGTGTTGCCGCAGACACCAAATCGTTCGCGAAGGTTAAGCGTATCATAAAATTAGGGTAATTGATTTCATTACTATGTTTTTACTGCGGATTATCTTACTGCAGAACATGACGGTTGGTAAGCGACACGTGCCGATTTCAAGCAGCGTCTTCGACGACACTGTGTCACATGCCATTTCAATGTGTAGGGATTCGTAAGTATGTACATGCACATTTGACAAAAACATAGTCTCTCCAACGTACGGATGAGGACGCAAACACAAACGTTTTCAACAGCGTTGGCACACATGATATTTTCGTTTAAAACCCTGCATGCACA
>NW_008751711.1:970742-975791 GCF_000715545.1 Opisthorchis viverrini
GAGAGTATCATTATAGATATTCTCCATATAAATCCACCTTTTTCCTCAAGAGCCGCTACCTAACGTTTACGGTCTCATATCAATTTTACAGGTGGCAAACCCCAGTTCACTTTCCCTGCTTCAACATAGCGGCACATGAAATCATAGTCGTCTATAGCAAGGAGGGATCATTCCTTAGTTGCAAGGCCTCCGGGAGATGCGGTCAATATGTAGGGAGTGTGGAGCATAAGGCAATCCACAGACATTAACTACACAAGGCGTCTTTACCCAGCGCAGTACTTCATCAGCAAATCCGAAAACATGCATTTCTTCATTGGTCGTCAGCTGTGATCTGCTGTAGTCCTGATCATTCGGCAAGAAGCGTACAAGTGGACACCGTTCTGCCGTCCCAGAATTTTCGCCCCGATAATCCCGTTGGCTGGTTCAAACAAAATCATCCAATAGTATTTCGATTTAAACAGAAGTTATTCTCGGTTACTGTGACATAAGAGACTTTGGTGAAACCTTTCGGTTGAGGGATTGCTGAAGAAGCATGCCTTTGCTTTTAGACTATAAGCTGATTTATTGCTCCCCGGGCGAAATCGATTAAACTGAGGGGCGAATATTGTTTACCACTGACATTCTTTTAAGCGCGCCAACGTAATCACTCAATAAATGATTGTGAATCCACAGTCGTCGCAATTCTCGTGACAGTCAGAAAATATACAGAGACCAAAACCTGATGAAATTGCAATATTACGAATGAGGCCAAATTTTAGCATGTGCGCTCATGCTGACCACTGGATTTCACCAACTTTCTTGATCAAACCAGTCAACAAGTAAGACAAATTCTCACAACTAAATTTCCTCACGTTTTACAGATAAACAGTCAGGATGAGCCCCGATGAAACGCGTTCAGCCGCACTGTACTTACTTTTTTAATGAAACTATGACGGATTCTGTAGGCCATCGAATGATTGCGAGGAGATTTGTTCAAAACAGGCACCTGTTAACTCCGAAATAATTCGGAAAATTCTCTTTGACATGCTACAAAATAAAACTACTGGTCTTTTCGGCACTTTCGACATTCCATTTCTGAAATAATTGGCGGTAGACTCACCAGTTGGTTCGTAAATATGGTGAAAATCGTCCAGTGTGGTCTACGGAAAACAAAACGAAACGTTACTGGGATACTTTATTCGTGTTTGCGGCCGCAAGAATTTGGTAATGGATGGAAAACACAAACAGATTTGATTAGAAGCACTTCGTTGATCACGACCCCTTTGTTGAGCACGATCAACAACTCACACATCTTTCCGTATCTCCAATGGACTGTGATAACGCTGACGACCAAACGGATCCTACTCAGCCAGGTGTTCACAGCCAACTGTGTCCACCTACGTTATGCGCTTTCCGGGTTTAACCGTCCATTCATTCCTACAAAACCGGTGCATCTTCAGCCATAAGAGATCATTCCAGATTCCCCTCAACCTTCGAACTGCAGGGAAAATTGACCGTGTGGGTCACAAACCCCTCTGCAACAGTGTGATTTTCGATCACTCTAGGAGCACATGAATAACACCACATGATTGCTACCGACCACATTTCAGGGATGACTTCTTTCGTGGAGTTTTTTTTTCACAATATTTGTCTTTCTTTGGCAATGATACCTGCAGATGTTGTAAACGTCGATTTGGGTGGGCGTCATCTTTGACGAGAACGTTCACATGCATTTGAGTTGTCCTACAACAGGCTGCTGAGTTGTTGGTTTTATCTGTGTGCAATAATATTTAGCGATGAAAAGCGATGCATTCATATAAACGTCTGTGCTTGGTGAAGAGGTAAGACGGGTTACTGAAATACGAATTCCTTGAACATGGTGTCAGTCTGTTAGGCAAATAGGGAAGATCGAATACCATGTTTAAATAGAGACCAGCACCTAGGTCAGGGACGGCCGTCTCTAAATCCCTGGCTGATAATCTGTGCCACTTTTCAAATGGTTGCGTAGCGGCAGCTCTACCGTTACAGTTAGACGCTTTGTCGCTTGTTGATCTGATATTTCTCCTGTGACTTATTTTGTCTCAGCGCACACACGAGTCAGAAGTTTCAAACTGAGGAGGGCATTTCCATACGGCGGCTACCCGAAGCGAGGAAATATTTGACAAAGAAGAACATCCAACACAAGTTCAAAAATATTCTTGCAATCTCCTTGCCTTGTGTTTGCAGAGTCCGCAGTGAGAACCACGTATGCCGAACCGCGTTCATACCGGGCGTAAGGAAAAAGTACGACCGGATCAAATGGGGTCGTTTTTGAGTCAGTCCACTTCCCGCCATTCATTAGATGCTAGTCGAAAGATCCGGCATCTCCTCTATATGCACACGATATTTATGTAGGCCTTGTGACAGAATCCTGGATATTTTCGATCAACTGGCACATGCTGACTTTAATGGCGAAAGTACCTTACGTGAACTCATCACAGAAGAGACTCCCTTCACTATTTTGCCGTCAAGTGAACAAAAATGTGCTTTTCATCAACAGCGACTTTGCGACTTGCAACGCAGTCATTTGGAAAAAGTTGAGCATGATGAACGATATACTACATCCTCTGGCATGCCATCGTGGTGCATATACGTTGTAGTACCGCATATGCAGCGTAAGCCGGTAGTCACCACAAATTCTTGGAGTAACACCATCAGCCTTCAGTGGGGTAACTGTCAGAGTTGCCCAATTCGATGACTGGACAGGAGTCAGTATTCCTTTTCCACACATTAAGTGCAATGCTGGGCAACCAGGCTCGCGTGGTACCTGTAGCCTTAGAACTTTTAGGAAACAGTTGTTTGAGTTCATTCTCATTCGAAGGAATCAGTAAGGTGATACTAGTTCGCAGTGACCGCAGAACTTCGAGTCCGATAATCGATGGTCCCGACGTTGAAACCAAAAAATTACAATCGATATAGGTTCCTTGGGGTAACCTCACAGGAATCGTGCAACTACCAACTAGAGGTACAGAATGTAGAGTATTACCGCGGATATTAAAATCCGTAGGCACTATCACGGCTTTGGGGTAGAATGCAGTTATATCTGATTGTGGAATGATGGACTCAACACTACCATTATCAGCGGTGTAGTCACGCTTTCGACCAGAAGCGGATACCAAAGTTTTAAATACATGTGACGAATTTTGAGACACTAGAGAGAGAGAAAGTTTAGAAATGTCTTCCGATAATACTTTCACGTCAGTATTTGGTCAAAAGTTAAGTGACACATCTTTTGGACTTACAGACAAGTTGAATGTGTCCTGTTTCACCGCAGATAAAATACTTCGTTCGTTCGTGAAGGCATGAGTATCTGGAATGGCTATCTGGAATGGTTTTGTCCACAAGATTCACATTTTCCAAATTTTTGAACCATCGAATTAGAGTTACAATCTGTGAAGTGACGTGTTATTGGATTTGGGTCATGAATATTTGTTCGAGGTTTGAACTGGTTGTTCGTTCGCATCCTAGAATAATTTAACAAGACTGCTTCATCTGTCTTCGTTACATGCCTCATATCTTCGTACTGCTCACATATTCTCCGAATAGTTTGAAATTTCTGATCCGTCAGTACAGCAACTTCTGTAGTAATTCGGGCAGTTGAATGTCAGCAATGTGCCTATCAAGCAGCTGAAAACAATGTAAACGGTCGAATTATGCTGTGGGTGATATTTTTTTATTATCCCGTAAATGACTGTTTTGGCAATGCTCACACGGCCCACTTGTCTAACTGTACGTAAGCTGACGAAATTCAAAACCATGGGAATATTCGTGAAAGCAGTTTTGTGGCACTTCTACTGATATGCGTAAACCCAAATATGAACGGATCCAATATCCCTGTTCTCTGCCTCTGAAGACTGTTCTGGCGCGGCTTTGCGGCTACTTTGGTTACCAGGTTGGGGACTGATGCGTTTTATACTACGTTCGCAACCCGGTCGAAAACCGCTCTAGTGGAATCGATGCTGGAGACACCAAGGCCGAAAAGCCCCAGGATTTCCCACGCGGTTGGCTGATTATTCACAAAACTATCTCAGATATTATTCTTTCGTGGATAGCAAACTGCCCCGGATCACGAATGCTTAGGCTAAATTGCCATATCGGGACTTACATGGTGTTATCCAAATGCGTAAACCAATAAAGTGAGGACGCTTGTTATACAGGTGCCCACAATACCGGTCTTCAACAAAACCGAACGAGTTGACAAATAATAGAACCTTGGAAAATTTCTTGAATGAGGACTAACCGCTTAAATATGTGTTCAGGCCTGCGGGCCTCTAGCGAGATTTGCTTTTGTTCTCTAGAATGACTGTTGTTAATTCTACAGATGCCGGTGCTTCGGGATTCATATAAGTAAAATCGCCGTATAATCGTCGAATGGTGCTCGCTTGAACAAACAAATATCAGTGTTTTTGTTAGTGAAATAGTGCGAGACACAAGTCTATCATATAGCAAGGCGCAAGCAAGACGCATCAGATGTTTGCTGCTAACCCATATTTTTCCGTATAAATTGGTCGTGATTAAAAAATCACGTACTTTTACTTGAATACAGGTGCAGTTCATACGGGCTGATAGAGCGAGAACACTGTAGAAGACTGTGGTTTGTGGTCTGCATAGATTTTTTCTATCCGTGCGCGAATGCTGACACGAAACAATGCCGCCCAGACAAGGTTAATTAGAGTCATGTGCATCACATTTAATAATCTGTTCGTTTGTGTGTGCAGCCCAACCGAATTAGACAGTACACAAATAAAATCTGGTTGCGCTCGCAAATTTGTACAAAACAAAATCGATTTTAATTACGACCGCCGGTGAACGACGAACGGGGTCCAGTGTATTTGTGAATACTTGGAATGAACAAGATTTGTTGCAAAAGACTCATCCAAATACGACGGACCGTATCCTGATGGACTGAAGGTCGCGGTAGACACTAGTAGTTATTGAAACACGGCGGGTTAACCCAGCGACTAATCTGGACACTCGTGTAAAAATAACATCAATTTGGTGATCGACAGATCAAGCCAAGATCCAGAGGTC
>NW_008751711.1:977207-980357 GCF_000715545.1 Opisthorchis viverrini
TCACTACTCGAACTGTCACAATCATTGCGCAATTGAGGTATTCACTCAAGCATAGTGACGTTTGAACTTTACCCTCCTGCCTGCCAATTCTGGCAGCACTCCCGTGCGAGGCCACTTTAATTATGTTTCCTAGATACTTCCCTTTTGGTCGCTTGTTATTCGTATATTTAAACCAACCTCAGTATCATTGGTGTAGAATTGGTCGTGGGCAATCAGCTTCTGACCACCTCGGCCTATGCACGGATGATGGGTATGGGAGTCCTGCATTTGGGTAGGTGCGTGCGCACAAGTCCTTACCATTTTTCTTCCAATTTTTGAACTCCTCCATTTATTGCGGCTTAGCTCATGAATGTATGTCACTTATGCCAATCCGAGACAGAAACGAGCGTCAATTCAAATTTCAAATACATGCCCACGGAAGTGCAAATGAGAGCGAACTTTCTCCAACTTATGTTGTTTCAGATTACTATCAACCCATGAACCTACAGCCAGTGAAACATTGTTCAGAACAAGAGGACTTCACAGTCACCGGATTATGAAAATCAAATAAATTGAAGATAACCATTGGACAAATGGCTCAAAGCAGAAAAACTAAGAGAAGTGTAGCGTTCGTAAATCAATCAGTGACGCCGGACAAATCAAGACCACATTCCAATCACACGGGACAAAATGGAGCTTTCAAATTGAAGGACGTAGGGACACTAACCGCCACGGTGGAGGACGTAGGGTGGAACAAGCAACCAAACAAACTCGAGAACGTCAGACCATAATGCAATGCGAATCAAGCCCAAAGAACGAATCAAGGCCAAAGAGAAAAAACACAAAAATTAAAAGGCGTTGGGATGAGAAGTCAACACAAAGGAACGCAGAATATATGTCACCGAAGATCACAGATGGACCCATAGATCCACCAAATTCGTTGCACTTCATTTAGCCAATCACGTCAGAAGATAACAGATGGCCTTCCATTGTTATATAAACACACTCAAGCCCATCCAATTGCGCACTGATGATGTCCACTCGTATAGTGACGAAACGTTTGCAAGCCAATTGCTAAGCCGGGCGAACAGATCAACGGCCACCTGACGAACAACCAATGGAGGAACTCAATGTACCGACTCAATATGGAACAATGAGATAACGACGTAACTCGATTCCAAAGAAACGAGCGTCAGTTCAAATTTCAAATACATGCCCACGGAAGTGCAAATGAGAGCGAACGTTCTCCAACTCACGATATTTCAAACCAATATCAACTTACAATCAGTGTATCATTTTTCAGAACAAGAGAACTTCACAGTCACCGGATTATGAAAATTAAATAAACTGAAGATAGACATTGGACAAATGGCTCAAAGCAGAAAAATGTAATAGAAGTATAACTTTCGTAAATCAGTCAGTGACGCCTGGCAAATCAGCCCCACATTCCACTCACATGGGACAAATTGTTAATCCAGGCGGAATCAGTTCAGGTTACATGGTGGTCGATCAGCGATCACCTGGAAAAGCGCGTGGACATCCCTGTTTAATGCGCGTTCAGTTTTCACTCTCTGTTTTGGGGGGTAAAACAATAGGATGGTTTCTAACGTGTGTGGTTCTACGCCAATCCTCGCGCTATTATTTGGTATAAAAGGGGGAAAATCGAACACGGCAATATATTCACGATAGTTAAATATTGCTTGCTGACTGAGGCTGAATATCAAATAATAGTGTGACAAATTGTATTATAATATTTGATTGCTGGACTTGGGTTGTTGCGCATTGTAAGCGGAAGAAATCAAGAGCGAAATGAACTAGAACTTTTAGCTGATGCACTTCAGATCCTAGTATACTTTATGAAAGTTGAGAAGTTATCCAGACCAAAAATGGCCAAGGAATACTGAGTCGCAGCGCGACCGGTGCACAGACACCAAGAAGCCTCAATTTTCCTGAGGTTTTTCAATCGTTCAGGGACTCCTGGAAGCTTTTTAATCAAAACCAGTGAAAGTTTCATAGCAATTTGTTGCAGCTCTCAAATCGGTTGAACTGACACAATGAGCATCAGGGAATTGTGTGCGTGTTTGCAAATTGTGGGCTATCACTACGTTAATTCCAACCATGTTTACATCAACAACAATGTTTATCTGGCGAATTACAGAAACGTATGCCGCCGAAAACATAAGTTGCACTATTACTGACGCGATGAGTGTGCGAGGGCACTTTCCGCTAAGGCTGGAGATTCCTGCACGCCTGTGGCGGTTATCTGAACGGTTGGTTTAAATCATTCCTCGTTTACCTCTCGATGATGAAAAGTATTTTGTGTATATCATCCTTAGAGTTACGTCCGCACCCTAGAACCGAAAATGTTTCAACACCCATGTCCGTTTCTTCAACAAATGGATCTTGGAACCGCAGACTGCCATGAACGCAGTTTCAATGCGAAGAACTATGAACATTCCCCCACATGGTTTTACGTTCTGGTTACAAGTCTAGCCGACCAGAGATCTGAACAATAATACGGATATAGATATATAGATCTATATATTGGACGAGAGCTGGATTTTACTGATTGGATGGAATCGACAAACAGTTGTGCCGGATAATCTTGAATATGGGCGACAGGCTGCGTATGGTCATTTTTCTCACACGTGTTACTACTTTTCATTTGGGCAGCGGGAAAACTGTGAGTTAATCNCAGACCAATAACTTTCTAATCTGCTGGTCAAGGCGTAACAAAACTTGAACCAGTCAGATCAAGAGGAGAAAAATTACCTGCAGCAAAACGCCTCACGATACTTTGCTGGCCAAAAGCATAACTCGGCCAGGCATTATTTTCACAAATTGATAAGGAACTACAGCTGCTTGGCTAAAAAATGTTGTGACTGCTAGCGCGCAATGTAACCATGAAACGATCACGAAAATGACTGTGTGCAAATCAGCCCTCGTTTGACCACCGAACTCCTATATGTGTTGTTGCTGGATTATTATGATTACCCCTTCCGAGAGAATGCCATTTTTCTCTGGGCTCACCTTGGAAATTCCTTCCGTAATCGAAGTTTTCCCGCGCAATCGACCTACATATCATAATTATCACAATCAGCAATAAAGCATACATGGAACCTTGAGGAATACGATGCTTTAGTACTATTCATAGGATATTTGTGAGGCGCA
>NW_008751711.1:982025-982551 GCF_000715545.1 Opisthorchis viverrini
CTTGGGTAGTTGCGCGTTATAAGCGGAAGAAATAAATAGCGAAATGAACGAGAACTTTCAGCTGATGCACTGCAGATCCTAGTATACTTTATGAAAGTTGAGAAGTTATCCAGGCCAAAAATGGCCAAGAAATACTGAGTCGCTGCGCGACCTGTGCGCACAGACCAAGAAGCCTCAAATCTGCTGAGATGTTTCAATCGTTCAGGGACTCCTGGAAGCTTCTTAATCAAAGCCAATGAAAGTTTCATAGCAATTTGTTGCAGCTCTCAAATCGGTTGAATTGACACAATGAGCATCAAGGGATTGTGCGCTTCCGAACGGGCTCTGCGCGTGTTCGCAACTTGTGGGACATCACTATGTTAATTACAACGGTGTTTACATTACCAACAATGTTTATCGGGCGAATTACAGTAACGTATGCCGCCGAAAACATGAGTTCTACTATAGAGGAAAATGTTGGTAGCTCAGGTATCGTAGATGGTGGTCGTTGGCTTGTTCGCTGAGCTGGGCAATTTGATTGCAAACG
>NW_008751711.1:983145-1013750 GCF_000715545.1 Opisthorchis viverrini
TGTGAGTTAATCTTCGCATCAGCCGTCACTGATTTTTATTTGTCCAACTGTATGATGGCTAATTTATTCATTTTCCAGTCATGCGTACCTACATCAGAAATATGGCGGTCAGGTTTATGCTGCATCTTTCACCCGTACGCCGTTTTTTCTGTTCAGCAGGTGCATTAAAGCAGCTTGCCGATTACTACGTGCCTGTTAGTAAGTCCCTCATTGAGCTTATTTTGATTACGATCAAAATCTTTCGTACGACACCAACGGTTTCACTGTTAAACAATTTGTAAAACCGCCTCTCGGTAACTTCCTGTTTAGTTGCAGAACGCTGTAAACAGCCGTGCGAAAAGCGGCAATTCATACGTTTTCTCTGATGAAACTAACCCCATCATATCTATCAAGGCGTCTAGCATGACGTCGGATGCGTGTATACAGAAGTATACGAGATATAACACTNCGAGATAGAACACTGAACACCCGGGACGGTGTGCATCGTCCGTGGCCCGAAATTGCATTATGTAGAGTTCATGTGGCTTCCAGGTTCACTTTTTAAACGTCCCCGTCGAATGCTTTAGATTTTCTGAAGTAGGGACGCCGTGCATCTGTTAATTTTCGATACACTTAGGTAATAGTATCAACAGATATTGCTTACACTAGCCATTGGCCGCTATAGAAATACTTATGTTATTTTCCGCAATGGTATCCAGCATCTTGGTTTGCTGGTATGCAAAAGGAAAATCACCCTCAATATGAAGAAGGAAAAAGAACAATTTACTACAACAAGAGAAGCATTGTGTTGGAGGAATAAAAGCTAAATATGCAACAGGACGTTTTCTATTTTGATTGCCGAATATTAAAACCAAACGAGGAACCTGTTATATCTGATTGCTGTCCCAACTCTGGTGACTTGTGCCAGAAAAGAACTCAGCAACATGGGTACACAACGAGTTTATTCCAGAAAAGCGAATTGGAAAATCACGGCCATCAGGCTTTTTAAAGGGCACTATCTGATTTGATCCAGGCGTTAGGTGAACTCTGTCAACATCGATCATATTTGTGTGAAAGGCGTGAGTGCTGGTCGAATTCGGTGCTGCTTCTGTGGCGTGCGTGAACACTCATCGGCTTCGCTGAATTGGTTGAATGACTGACTAGTCCAGATGTATGTCAGCCTACGTATTCAGATTTCGACGGAGTTTAAGGGTCTGAATAGGTGTCGTGCATTCTCGGGTTACTTCCAGAAATCCGACTTCCCTTATAATACCAAAATGCCGCAGTACCCGATTGACGATCCCTCAGTCAAGTAGGCTGTTTGGAGCCCGCAAATCAGGACTACTAATGAACACCAGCATGACATTTTGAAGAAGATATAACGGATATGTAATTTTTTTCCTGCTCAGCCTGTCTGTTCATCATAGGGCCATTTCCTAACGGGAGCAGAAAACAGTTACTGAATCCCCGGTGATTTTTGTGTAGCAAAATGCAATGCATGCTAGAAATATATTCGTACGATCATTTAATAAAAATCAAAATAGCAAGGGCTGTTCAAATACATTCTGGATGGAAAGTTACCACAAACGTCGCTGGGTCAAGCAATAAAGAAGCATTATGGGTTTGAAAGCCTCGAAGGCTTTTGAGGATTGCAGCTACAAGTCGATTCAAGCACCATCGAGACAAACCTCCCTGCCTTTAAGTCTACGCCCATGGGGAGGAATATTGACTAATTCAACAGGTGACACAGCACGTGTCACAGTTTACAGTAAGATTACCTGACTTGACATTCAGCGAAATGCAGTTGAAATAATGGACTTAAAGACAAGTAAAACGTGTTCTGTTTCACCGCAGACAAATCACTTCGCTCGTCTGTGGGGGCATGAATGTCTGGAATTGTTTCGTCCACAAGACTCGCATTTCCCAAATTTTCGAACTATCAGATTGGAGTTACGGTCTGTAAAGTGATGTTTTAGTGGAGAATTTTTTGAGAATTTTTTGAAGTTTGAATTGGTTGTTCGTCTGCATACTTGAATCATTTCTGTTGGAATACTTTAACAAGACTGCTTCCTCAGTCTTCGTTACATGCCCCAGATCTTCATGGTGCTCACATATTTTTCCAATAGTTTAAAATTTCTGATCCGGACAGAGCAGCAACTTCTGCTATGGTTCGGGCATTTGAATGCCAACAATGAGCGTATCACGCAGCTAGTCTTCCAACTGGGCATCGTAATCACATTTAGCTGCCTGTGTCTGCAGCTGCAATACGAAATCACAAACCGACTGAGAAAGGGGCGAGTCAACACATAGAACCTAACTCGTTCGGCTGCTACGACGTTAGTTGGCTTCAAGTGTTGAAGAACTTTTTCCTTCAATGCATTGTAGGAAATATCGATTGGTGATTCAAGTTATACTAAATTCTTGATCAACGTACACGCCTCCCTGCCAACGAAGTGTAGGTAATATGCCGTGGGTTTCTTATCATCCATATCAGATTTTGTGGGACACCATATTTCGAAACGTTCCAGATAATCCTCCACGTTTCGCGCAGTTAAATTAACATCTAATGCTTCCACTTCGGCAGGCATGATGAATTGTTCCAATCGCAAAAATATACGAAATAAGTTCCGTACGTATATCGGAATAACCAGACGAACTGGAAGTTAGGAAAAAGTGCAGCACAACAATTAGCACGCATGTTTTCGAATTGGCGTATGTGTACAGTATATGTAATATTAAAACAAGAGAATGATGAATGGGCTGTTTGCATATAACTTATTTGATTTCTGCAGCAGTTTGAATTGAGATGAACCTCGTCAGCTTACGCTTACCGCATTTGAAATGGCAGATGTGAATATCTCCGTCGATAACGATGCCAGTACGTTTCGTTCTACCAGCGTTTACACTTTAAACTAGCTATCTTATGGAAACTCTAATATCACATTATCCCCAACGGCGAACAAAAATCGTTGCAAATATCTGAAGGGTCGGCGGACATTTCGACTCATGCTCAACAGCAGCTGGTCCGCATAATGAACGCATCATCCGTTCTGGATTCAAACATGGGAACGCAACATCGATTAGCTTAAAGAGTTTGGATCATTTGGTTGTGTTGTTGCTCCCTTTGATGCAGTGGTTATAAAAGAGAATCATACCGATTAAGCGAGTAGTGAAAATTCTTCAAAACCCTCTTTGTTGCTGCGAAGACGAGCGATATCATTGATTTGATTACTGTACTGGTAACATGAATGTTCTTGCTGAAGACGTAGAAAACTGAACATGGCTGTTGGTAAGGGAAAGTTGCTGGCTACAATATATGGATTTGTATGCATACGCTCTTGCACCTGATAACTATATATTAT
The DNA here is from genome assembly GCF_000715545.1 of Opisthorchis viverrini. Taxonomy (NCBI): domain Eukaryota; kingdom Metazoa; phylum Platyhelminthes; class Trematoda; order Opisthorchiida; family Opisthorchiidae; genus Opisthorchis; species Opisthorchis viverrini. The sequence continues at coordinate 986,487 of NW_008751711.1, forward strand.
CCCGCCTTTAGGAACTTGAGTGTGTATATCGCACTCATTTCGAGAACATAAACGTTTTCCACAGCGTCCGCACAAATGACATTTTCGTCTCAAAATCCTTGCATAATAAAATGCCTTAGTGCGACTACTGGCAATCTCCGCACCCTCACTTCCATCAGGCATTTGTTCTAATTTCCGGGGCTATGGAAATAAAATGAGTGGAAATCACGCCTGAATGTCTGCCGTGCTGGTGACAAAGCTCTCCATACAGGTTAAAGCTCTTGAGCAATCCAAGCACCGACTGGGACTTGTGCGGTATTTCAAGCCACGCTTTGATATCCAGCGTGGGAATTTCTCAAAATCTAATTGAGGTTTCGATGTGGCAGAGGTGAAACCATCCCAGCACTTTCCGGATATTCCTATTGTTTGGTGTCTAAATGGAAATTAAACAAATGAATACGTCATTTGATCTCACACCAGACCCAGTATGACGGGCACTTTGTGCCTGATGTGCGAGTTTTGACTGTGCTAGCGCACACTGCGCCTTGAAGAGCATTCACCATTGTTTGTCCTTTCTTTGGTTGTTGGTCTTTAGACACGGGTTTGCATACCAAAATCTTTACGTACTTTGGGCTTCACCTCACTAGAATGGCACTGTCCTTGGTATGATTTCGAGTGAGACGTTTCTCTATTTGCTCCAATATTCTCCTGTTACTCTTTCGCATTCATCGCTTGCATTCCCTTTTTATGTTTGTGACCATGCTCTTCAAAGGTAAACGATAACATAAGCCGCTTGAAAACCAGCCGTTTAAGGTGCTCAACTTTAAACTTTCTGTGAAGAACTCGAATAAGATGGCTGCACGATGGTCTTCGGTAGGATAGCGCGGATGTTTAAATAAATCTTGCATTTATGTTTTTTCGAGAGAAGGGTGGCCGTACTTTCGCGCAGGAGATTGACGTCTTTGTTCGCTTGAAATGCTATGAATCCTGAAAATCTGCCCTGAACATTTACGCTAAACTGCGACAATCATATTTGAGTTCGCCACAGAGAGATTATAGTTAATCAACAGTAACGGTTGGTTTACAAGCGGCTTTCTACTGCTAACAGCGTATTGAGTCGCTTGGTAACCACTTCCCTCCTCCTTAGATGCCAATCAATCTGAAAATTCTGAAGACAATGTAATCGGTTTTTCGTCTCCCACGTCCACACGTCAATTATATTTTTCGATTTGGCACACAGGATATCAAGACGAGGCAGGAATATCGTGGAATCATCAATCTGGAATGTCCAAGAGGGCTTCATTTCTCTTAGAAACTTAGCCACTACTTGGGGACACATACAAAGGTAACAAAACCCCAATTGATGGGACATTCTATCACCTTGGGTGCAACCACCCGATGTGAAATTTTCCATTTGCCTGAAAACCGGTCGTCGGTCACCCCAATGGCTACACGATTTTAAAAAGGAGCAGTGACCCACTGAAAAACGGGACCTTATCATCTCATGTGCACAAATAGATCGTGGAAAAATTCGGTACGGTGACTGCCGCCTGAATTATTTGAAACTGCCGCTTTTGGTATCAAACTTCACTAGTGAGACTGTCAGTGTTTGGTGACGGGCGGCATGTGAATCGGGAACCGGCTACTCACGCTTCTAAATAATCAAGCATTGTGTGCATTTACAGTGCTTATTCACTTGTTTACGGGTGTAATGTTCAGGCGATTCTCCACAACCACATTTTTACAAAGAATTTTCCGCTGCAACACAGAGCTTTGCTGTTTGCACGCACTCCAAGCCGGTAGACGGCAGGTGAATCTAACTTTGCAGATTACTAGCAACCGCATGTGAGATCTATGGTACCGCCCTGTCTACGTCTATATCACGGACAAGTAAGCAAGTATCTTATGGGAATCAACCACGTATTTGACTCATGCTTTAAATATCATGCGATGAGCGCACGAAACGGCTGGTTTACAGGAGACTTTCTGCTGCTAGCGGTGCGTTGATTTGCATTTATAACAACCTTTTTAGGTGCCAAAAATTATGAACGCGCAAGAGATCGGTTTAACGTTTATCACATCCAAATATCACTTACATTTTCGGGAATTTTCACACGGCATATGCCGGCTACCAACCGTCATGTTGACTTTCCTAGACCTGCAGCGAGAGAAACCACATCACGAAGGCAGTATTAAAATCGGTTAAACCGGTTCAAGAATGATTTTATCTTTACGGTAACGCAGTTGATTTGTTTTTCACTTCCTGCCTCCGTCACTAATCTCTATAGTAATACCATCAAAGGGAGGCTAAGCAAGACTATATATTTGCATATTTCCAGCAGATCGGTAGTGCACTGTCATGGTTGGACCCACCAGTGTAACCAGGGAGACATAAATCCAGCCACAATATTTTGTGATGCACAGGATACTTGCTATTTTACAAGTAAGGGTTGGCCGAATGCAGATACTTGAACGAAAAAAGGCCTAAAACAGAAAGACGTACAAATGCGAACCATAAACAAACATGACGTGTGATAGTCCCGGGACATCATGAAGTAACACTCTTTCCTAATTATATTTTCAGTGAAATTCAGAAACACCGAGATTGCAGGAAAATTTTAATGTTATCGTCAAAGTGTCAGCGTTAATACGCCTGATATCCAAAGTTCACTCCTGCAGAAATCCGAAACTTGATAAATACGGAGCTCCTACGTAAATGATCCACGCTGGATACCGTTTGAATGAATCATACTACAATATTTGTGAATTGTACTTTGCCCCTGATTATTTTGCGGAGCTGGCTCATTACGGTGGGCTGAATCTCGATTCGCTCTACTGCACGTAAACACTTTAGTTGCGGTTAAAATTTCTGTGGTCCAGATTGCATCACGGCGATCACAACTATCCATTGAGCATTTCACAAGCCTTCAGATAAGAGAAGGAATGCTTCGCGAGACGGCGAAACTGAATTGAGAGGATTCCCTTCAAACAGCCAGACAAATCTGGCCATGTGTGGCGGTTTTCTTGAATTATGATTTTAGTTGAATGCGTTCGCTTCCCTGAACAGCCACTGATACTCAGCGGTCGAAATGTGCGCAGAGATTTTGAACATTCGCACCGTTATTCTTTTTAGCTGAAGAACGACAGGCCTTACGTCTGCCACCGGGTTTCAAGCTCGGAGTTTATGCGAATGTAGGTCAAAGCATAGAGTGCAACGTGGTGGTGGAGAATACAGGGTTCATCTCGAGTCAGACTGCCGCAGAATTCCAATCATTTAAGTGCAGAGCAAATGTCAATCAATAAGACACAATAATACATCAGCCGCGATCTAATTCGCGATACTCCTATGGATTAGTAGAATCATGTTACTTATTACTTACCTACATCATGGGATCGTTGAGTAAACGAAATTCTGAAGAAGGAATACTCTGACGAAATTGCCTCTACGCTGACTTGGCAGCCGAAAATATTTTGGGCAATAATAAATGGAGAAATAATAATAATAATACTAGCAATAATAAAAATAATGAATAATACGTACATAAATGATCTATTCTAAACACAACGGATAATTATATATGTCCACTTTCCTTTCAACATTTTTTTACTTCAGGAAAATTTCCCCAACCGTCCGAGAAACAGTATTCGTTGGACGTTCAAGATACAAGCGCAATTCCGGTCCACCCGTTCAAAACTTCGGCTATTTGATTGGAGGGTATCCTGAAGTGTACTGATTGGACCGGCTTGCAGTACCGTTGCGCGGAATGGCTTTATGTACACTTCGCAACACGTGCCAAAGCTGTTAACTGTGAGTATGATGTGCATGCTGTATACGATTGTCTTATTCGCAAAGATCATCACTTATTACATAGTCATTGGAAAAAAGTGTGAGTTATTGATCATACGCCACTGGTTCAAGTTTTATTGCTCCACTGTATCATTCAGAATACAAACCGTACGATAATCTTCATGGTGATAATTTAAGCATACCAGTTGCCTCACCCTTCTGATTATTTGGATCTGATTCATACCACACTTCCTCTTTAGTGAGAGTGTTGGGGATTATCGCCGATTTGTACGCACCCATTGGTAAGTCCCCAAGTCTCCTCATTCCGTCTTTGAACTTTATTTTGTACGCGCCGGGTATCCAACAGGTCGAAGAATGATACTTGTTCAATTGTTCAACGGAAATCAACTTGATACTTCTCGCAAGATAACTCTGTCGCGGGCAGAATCTATATGATGGATATTTGTGTAGAGCGACAGTATCACTAATGTCCAAACCAACCAAAGTTTTCCAAGGAAAACGCCAAAGTAGTTTTCACCATAACTAATTCTTCCCGTATAATCTGTAACTAGCAGTAAATGGGATGCTTATGTTTGGAAATATTTTCATTTAGAGACTGTAGAACTAACGTTCTGATTCGACGATTTTGTAATCCCTGATGATTTGTGGGTCAGTTCCGTTGAAGCGTGGCGCAAACTGGGATGACATAGAATACTTAGCCAGGTTTCCCGCAGGTTTCCAAACCCACATCAAACATCCGCATGCAGCGGATAATAAAATAACAAGCAAATGTGGCGTAGATTCCGTTTTCGCGGATGATATACGAACATAAAGCATTCCACACATACGGCGTAGTCTCCCTTGAACACCAACGCATGTTCCTAGTGAGTGTATCCTTTACAGAGAAACGCCGCCTAAAGCAGCGTCATTATCATGTTGTTCCCACTGCCCGGATAACAACCCAGGCGTCTAGATTATACGATGCCTCGGTGAGGATACAAAACATTGCCTAGATATTCGGAAGTCTGTGAGGAATGGCAATGTGTTGCAACTGCCCGGTGTGCGGATTTAAGCAGCATTGGTTTTTGTGTATTTCTGACAGACATTTCGACTGAGGTCTTGCATAAATCATATCCCCGAAAGAGCTTATTATAAATAGTGTCGTCCCGCATATCAAAGTGTGCATGGGGTAATTTATCGTCTTTCGCGGACAGAAATGTGCACCTTGAATAAACAAACGAACATCGATTTTTCAAAAAGGAGAAACGAGGACATTGTTGTCTTGACTGCAAAGTTACCGACTTGGTTACCGGCGATCATGTGGTGGCTGATACACTCTACTCCTCTTTGAAAGCTACCGTACACACTCTCAGGTTTCCCTCAGCGTTTCTGAACGTTTGGTACAATTGAAATCCTCGAATTATACGCAGATTTATTTGTGCTGCTTTATTCTCTGTCAATATTACCCCCGCAAAGTCTAATATGACCATCAAAAGATAGCTACCTAGATTTCCGATGCTAGTTTTTAAAAAACCAAACCTAAAAGTTTAGCCAGAGAGCAGCTTGACGGCCAGTGACCACATATCGCCCGAATTAGTTGGACGCATTGTCCCGTGTATATGGCGAAGATGCCGGTCGGCTCACTGTTATGACCGTGCTGTGTCGAATGCTCCCAACAGTTCCTCAAAAGCACATTTGGAAGTCTTTCCGATTAGAAATCAGTTGCTTCTCAGCTGCCTGCACTACTGAAGGCTGGCGAACATACTTGAAAGCGCCTTGAAGTTCCAGCAAAAGAACGTACACATGTGAGTTATTTGATTGGTTTCATAAGCGGCTGAAACGGGGAGAAAACCAACTGCCTTCAGCAGATATTTATTCACCCTCATCTCAGCAAAGCTGTCTGAATGTCCTCCATGATATCAGGGTGCGTTTATTCAGGCAATAAGCCACCTGAAATCAAGGGATCCCATTTGAAATGTCTAATCGGTTTTCTTCATTGCAAATTGATTTTTTTGTTGACTGCACTGCCTAGATTCCCCTCCAACGTTGGCCACTTCTCAAGACAAAGTGACAACGAATTAAGCTGTACGATTTCATTGCGTGGCCTCATAGAAGATAGCTTACACTCCATCGGACCCGCTTAACAACAGCTTGAAGAAGAAAGAGTTTGAATGAGCATGTCAGGAAGAACACGTGCAAGCAGCAGATACCTTTGAAAATGTCACAATGTGTTTGTCAAAATTGGATTCGCTTGGACGGATAATGAATCAGACGTCTTTGGACGCTGTAAGAAGCTTCCAAAACCATTCAAGTTACAAGAACGCGTTACCGATTTCCATCCTCAATGTCACTAATGACAAATTTTTTACAAAGGTTGGAGTTTGTAAATGAGGAAGGTAGATCCTTTTCGAGGTCAACAACTCACCATCACGTTGTGATCCTCAAAGATACACAGGGACGGAATATTCTTGCAGCAGAATGTTAGATTATTACGATGCGTTTCGAATGTCTGGTTTTGGGCTCACTGAGAGAGATAATGCAATCCTGTTCCAATACGTCAGCTGGCTTAATCGGCACATGGCGTTTCATTCGGATTCGAAGCCATACAATTGTGATTTCTGTGCTTTAACCTTCAAGTCACCTCAAACTGAGAGGGCTCATCTGATAGAAAAGCATTTCGACAGGTTTTCAGCCAAAGAAGGCACAGGAATCTCAAAATACTCAAGGCCTTCGAACTGGAAAATGTATTTATGTCATTATTGCGGTAAAATATTGCGAACTCAAGCCGTGGTGGATGAACCTGCCGGCGTCCATACGGGGGAAAGACCACATGTTTGTAATGTCCGCAAAAAGACATATAAGAATCCTTCCAGTTTGACGAGACATACAAGGCAATGTCACCGAGAATCCAGGGATGATACGTGAGTACTGCCAGCTGGTGTATTTCATCAGATTTGGCGTTCATTTTGCGAGTGTACAGCAAACACATTGAAAGTGCCTCAATAAAATTCATAAGGATCTAGCGTGAGCGGTCTCTATGGTTTTCTGAAGTGGCATCCTCTATGGGAGGTCAAGGAAACTTGAAGTCGATTGCAACTTTATTTTATGCTACTAACTTCGCCAACTTTATACAGGTCTCTCAAATCAAGCAAAACAACAACAAGAGTAGATCATGAACTCTTTCGAGGAAACGGCCGGTTCATTGAACTCTTTTCGATTCCTCGTTAATTCGGTTCTGATCGCGTTATTTGAAACAGGATTTTGTGGGATTGCTTCAGGGATATCCCTAGATGAGTGGAAAATAGGTCGGGATAGAATCTGGTGGACGTCTAAAATGACACACAAAGACGCATTTTTGTTTACGCCACTTGAAAGTGAAATACTGCAACCTACGTCTCGCCTAGTGTAAAATGCCAGCAATTCACGCTCATTTTGGGCGAAACAAATTCGACCCACTTTGAAAGGCGAAGTTTATTTTGCAGTTTTTTTGTGCTATCTATCATGCTTCCTGCTCACCGTTGTGATGGCCGACTGTGTACAAATGATACCGGGAACATCTTCGTAGTCATGTTTGTTAAAAATAGTATCGCCAAATTGCTCACCAGTGGTAATGCAACTTCTCAGTGAATCCTTGGCGCGTAGAGTGGATTCGGTTTGCAAGCACTGAGAATTTCCCGGAACGTTCCTGTTGCCTACAAATCCACAACAGATTTTATGTACAACTCACGTTATCCAACCCGTCGACAGATAAACTCCTCAATTTTCCGGCTTATAAACAATGTTGGTTTTCACCGCGAAATTTTACAGAAAAGTGACAGAGAAGTAACAAATTAATACAAGTTCTCGTACAAAGTAAGTGATAATCCGAAATATGCATTTTCGGTTTTGGTAAGACATTTTTGGCTTCGCGATAAATGCGCGCGAAACTGTGGAAGTTTATCTTAACACGCGATGCGGTAAATGCGGGGTGATGCGAGAGAAAATTGTCCAATTAAAGGACCCTGGCAATTTACGTCATATTCTGCAACGGAAAGAATATGTTACAAGGGTGTTATACAGAATTCACGCTCAAATTTTTAAAACCGTAAGGAGCCGCCCAAATCTGCATCATTCCATTAGGGTTCATTATGACCGCTCATTTAGACAACTTGAGGAAAATGATTTTTTAGAGTTCGGCTCAATTAATGACTGGATTGTTCGACAACCTATGTAAAACTGTCACTTTCCATTTGCCAAAGCCTGTGGTCGTCATAAGCGCTAAAATTTGGCCTGTCTCGTGAACTTGAAATTCCCTCAGGTTTTGGTATTCTGATTGTTGCTGACTGTCACAAGAACTGCGATGACCGCGGATTTCACAAGAATACATGGTGGTGACTTGCTCATGAGAAAGCCATCTGTGAACAATATACACTCCCGGATTTATCGGTTTCATCCGCAGCGATATTTCTAAGAACATCTGCGCAAGCCTACAAACACGTTACTTGCAGCAATATTACTCGCGTTCGTCACAGAGAGGTCTCGAAACGGCTAACCCACAGGTGACTTTCGACTGCTAGCGGCGTATTGATTAGCCTGTTAACCACCTCTTTACCCGTCTGATACCAAACAATATGAGGTTTCAAGAGACACCGGAATCGATTTTCAATCTGCCACATTCTCACATCAATCATATATTTTAAACTTGCTCACGGGATATCAAAACGGGGCAAGAATGTAGTGGAATTACCAATCGATGTCTTGATGGCCCAACAGCGCTTCATATCTTTGGAGACCTTGGTGATCAGCTTGCAGGAACTACAAATGTGATTTTTGCCCATCTTATTTCAGATATATCTCATTAATGAAACATTCTAACACCTCTGACACAACCACGCAATGCGCAGTTTTTTGTTTGCAAGACAACCTGTCAACGGAATTCCTAATGGCTATGCGATAAAAAAGCACAATGACCAAATAAAATACAGGATATCAACATCTCATGTGCACGAACAAATTGTGGATGAATTCCGTATGGCGACTGCCGCTTTTTGTATCAACCTCAACCTTTGGGGCTGTTAGCGGTTGAGTTTTGTGACAGACGAAATGAGACTCGGTAACTGGTCACCGAAGCTTTCATTGTGGAGTATTCACACGGATAGCAAAACGGTGCTCGGAATATCGCACATCTACAAATCACTTTCTGGATTGCTCAAGAGCGCTTCACTTTGGTTGTCGATCAGGTGGCTGTTGATATGTTCTCCTAGCCTGGCAATTGGCCTCCAAACGTTTCGTCACCATACGAGGAGACATCATCAGTGCGCAGTTGAGTGGGTAATTCTTCCTATCCTGCGCGCGTTTATATAGTACTGGAAGGCTATCTGTTATCTTCTGACGTTATTGGCTGCTTAAAGTGTAACGAATTTGGTGAACCTATTGGTCCATCTGTGATCTTCGTTGAGTTGTAGTCTGTGTTCCTTTGTGTTGACTGATTATCCTCACACCTAGTTTTCGTAGCTTATTCTCTTTAGCCTTGATTCGCATTGAGTTGTGTTCCGACACTCTTTAGTTTGATTGGTTGCTTGTGCCGCCCTATTTCCTCATACCTAGCGATCAGGGTCCCTTCGTCCGTCGGTTGTTTTGGTGCTTTGATTGAGCGCTCCCTCCAATCTAATTGATGTGTCCATTTGAATGATGTTTTTCCACCTTCTCTTATGATTGATCGATTTTGCAGCTCTAAGCTCCGTGGTTCGGGAGTTTTCTCTCGCTCTTAGTGGCTGGTAAATGGGATCAATTTCGATATGCTTTTTGATGGTGGACTAACATGCTTCCCTAAGTTCGCGCAAGTTTTTTGTTCTTGCTTGAGCCAATATGCAAATGCTGCTCTAGTCTAACTCGTGACCTCCCTGATTTGCGTGCGGAGAGGAGGAGAACTGACCGTGTCTCTTAGTGGCAAGCTTGCTCATGTATTCTGGAGGAGTGCTTCCTTCCTCTTTGTCCTACATACGTTTGTCGCCGTCCTTGCATTGGATCCGCCATTGGATCTAATTTCCTTTCTGGTGTTAGCGGTGTCTTCCTTAGAGTGTTCGCAGGCTTGTAGGCGACCAGTACAATGTGCTGTCGTAAGAGCCTTGCCTGATCAATGCTTACGTGTTTTAGTTTCTCCAAAAATTAACCCGCATTGTTGTTTGGGAGTTGAGACACCCCAATGAGATAATTTAACCTTAAACATAGTTCTTTCCAAAGATTGTAGGTCTCTGTTCCCGGAAGTGATACAATTGGTCGGAGAGGCATTGATTCCTTGTGCACCTTCGGGAGTCCGTAGAAGCGGGTAGTGGCCGAATCACGAGCTCTCATTCTCCAATATACTTCCTTTGTAATTTTTTGGAGATCTTTGAGTTGCCTCAAGTTCATATAGAATTTTCTTGGTAGCTGCATGCTTTGGTAGCGTTCCAAGTGGCGGACGTAGTTGTGTTGTTAAGTAGTGTCTTTGCTTTATTGATGTAGTCCAGTTTGTCCATAATCCCCGTTAGGCGTCCATTGTCTGCCGGTAGAAACACGAATTTTTCATCCTTCTTCAACTAGGTTATTGCTTCTTTTTCTTTGCCGGAAAGCACGTTGACTGGTTCGTTGCGTGTGCTCGCTAGAACGACAGTTTGACGATGCTGCTGCTGAGCGTTTTCGTCGAGTCCAAGATATTTCATCGCTGCTCCTACGCTGGCTAAATACCCCAGGTTTGTCGCGTCTTTGAAGTTGAAATTAAGTCCTTTGACGAGAACATTTTCTTCAGCTTCCGTCAGTTGCCTTTTGGACAGATTCCTTATCCAGGCTTCATTGTGACTACTTTCACACNTCCTGGTCAGTCTTGAGAATTTGCTATGTAGGTGAGCCTTCTTGTATTCAGCAGTGGATGAAACTTTTCGTTCTACCGCCATGCTAAGTTGCTCCATGAGATCTGGTCCTATTGTCCCCAAGCGGGCTTCCCTATGTTCGTTGGCTATTATCTCGTGTTTTCTAATGCGTTTAAGAGCGCCTGTAATCATAAGTCCGACCATTCGTCTACCATTCTCTCAAGCTATTATCCAGGCTTGTGGATGGTTTAGTGGCGGTCGGTAGGTTACGCTACGTGGAAGGATGTGTTTGAGCAGGCATTCATGGAAGAAGTAGAGTTGTTTTGGTGTGGAGAATTTTCGGCCGGTGAAAGTCTCCCATCGACGTGCTTTTTTGAGCGTGAAACGCTCGAAGTATTTGGTAATTTGTTGAAATATTGGTGTCACATTTTTTAGCAAGTTTAGTCGCCAGCTTGGAGGTCATACAAATGTGATTTTCGCCCATCTCATTGCAAAACTCTCGGAACTCAGAAAACGGCACAAAGTGAAGTGCGTAGTGAACGGATCGTCTACAGCGGATGCACCAGGACGTTTGCGTATGCAGGGTTTTTAAACGAAAATGTCACTTGTGCTGGCGCCGTACAAAACATTTGTGTTCGCGAACAGAGCCTGGTATGCACGTCCTCATAAAATCAGCAAATGAATGCAAAACCATTTTTGGCCCAATAAATGAATAAATAATAATAATGATAACAAACACTGCATATGTGAATGAGAGTTGAGCTAGCTTCTAACCAGAGCGAATCATAATCCTTTGAACATGTTTTACTTCAGGAAAATGTTCTGAAACATTTGAGACCGACTATTCCTCTGATGTTTAGGACACACGTGTAAATCCAGATCACCTGTTCAAATTTCCTGCTTTCTCATTGGAGGGTATCCGGAATTGCACTGATTGGGAAAACTTACAGTGCGGTTGTATGAGTTGGCTTTTTCCAGACTTCTCAGCACGCACTAAAGGGGTAAATTTCGAATATGGTGCGCACGCTGTTTACGATTTTCTTATTTGCAACGGATATCGCTCTCAATATGGTTCTCGGAAAAATCGTAGGTAATTTGTCAATTTTTGCTTCGTTCGAATTTCCTCGTTCGCTAACACAATACACGCAATGCCGTTTAAAGAAGAAATCAACAAATGGGAATCACACTTTCCCAATTTACTTTGTCTGGGCAGCATTTATCTGTGTCTTTATTTGCGCACAGCTAGAGAGAACTAAAGCATACCACATTTCTATTACAGTTATTTCTGCTCAGTCTGATCGCATAAACTGCACACGTTCAGTCGAATAAAAGTGGGTCGCCTTTTGAATCAAGATCAATCTTTGTGAAAAAAACGTGGGTTGGCAGCATACATCTGATGCGTCTTGCACGGTGCGCTTTGATTTTTGGAAAACTAGAGTTTTGTACCAATTCGCTAACAAAAATACCCGAACATATTTGTTAGAGCACAACAATTCAAAGCAAAACTCGTTAGAGCCTTGCAGACCTGACCCTATATTTAGCCGATTAGTCTGCGTTCAGAAAAATTTTCAAGGTTCCGTTTTCCTCGTTAACTCGTCCACATTTGACGAAAGCTACTCTTGTAGGCACGCGTACAACAAGCACTGTCACGCATTGTCGTAACCTCAGTTATGTCCCGAAACAGAAATATAGCATAAGCATACGTGATCCGCGACAGTCAGCCTGGTTTCTCCAACTTTGATTCCACTGGAAGGGTATTCGACCTGGATATGAACGGTGTATACAAGCGCATCATTTCCCAACCTGGCAAACAAAGTAGACGCAAACCTTACCGTGATCGTTTCGCTAAAATGATGTTGGGAGAAAAAGAACAGGGATGTTGGATCCGTTCATATTTGGGTTTGCGCATTTTAGCAGAATTGCTACGAAACTACTTTCACGGATATTCTCATGGTTTTCGATTTCATCAACTAAGATGCAATTATTCAATCGGACCAAAATGTAGCCAATATATATTTGTCAACTGAAAGAATCTTCGAGGTCATTGAACAATGCAAACCGTAGACATTCATCGGATAACCAAAAAATATCAATCGTTGCATAATTCCACCGTTTACATAATTTTCAGAATTGGTGGTAGATTATACAGAAGCTGCAACCCGACGTCTACGAAGGAAATCTCTTGTGCGTTTTACCTCCTGTTAGGTAACGAGCACTTTCTGGCAGGAGCCTACAAACTTCACATAATTGCAATCCCCCCGCTCAGAAATTTTTGGTTTTCTTGAATGCGTGTTGTTGACGCCATTATCCTGGAAACGCTCGAATTACTAGGATGTAAAAATGCGTGATGACTGAATCCAAAGACCAGCGGCTATTAGTCATGGTGAAACACACAGGCGTTGTTGGTCTGAAGTGCCCTCCATGAGGACTGCAAAATCACTTCCGTTGAAGGACACATTTTAAATTTTTTCATGTGGCCTTTTGACCTTGTCATAGAAAAAATCATGGATTCTGTAAAGCGGACTACTTGCTAGGTCTTTTCACTTGCATTACAGGAAATGGACTGACTATCACCTTGTTAGATCAAGTTTCGAAGACAGAATCCTCACAGCAGACCCAAACACACGGCAAGGTCATTGCAAGAACATTTCCGAATTTTGAGCGCATGCTCTCATTATGCAAATGTTTTCTCGTTTCCGGTATGGAATAATCCCCGTATGAGGGCTGTGGTGCTCTAGCTAAAACCCATTTCACGGCATAATTGTACAAATATTTCCGCATGTAAACATTCCGCCGTACGCCGATAACTCAGAGGGCATTCACATCTTTTTCACCTGTTCCTCCTAGTGAACAACAGGAAGAAAACCGACCCGGGACTTTCGTCCGAAAGCCCAGATCCCGAGTTTCGCTCAGGGAATCCTTGAGCAAAGTGTCGCGTTCAATTTGGCGAACAACAATAATTTTAAAAATTGAGGAGCTAAATATATTCTTTGAAAGCGAAAATAGTACCATTCACGTTTCATTTACTACACGGTGGTAACACAAGAAACTTCGGAATGCAAGTGAGCGAAAAGATTTGTTGATTATAGAAAAGCATGTAACCGGTTACTTAAATTGCCTCAGGCCGTGTAAGATGCGTTGTTTCCTGGATTACATGTAGACATCCCTATGGCGCATATATGCCCTATCTTGGTTGGTTCCTCACCCCGTTTATCCACATCGGTCGCTTACATTTCTAGGAGAATTAGTTTTTAACTTGCTTCTTTGCCTAGTTATGCGTCCCCTAATCGCAGTGAGAATTTTCCCTTCCTGTGTTTATCAGATGGGTGCGCTTGGTGGAGCGTCGCATAAAATAATATTTGACCAGAATTGGGAAACGTCCGCCCAAGTTCTCACATAACCGTTGCTTCGAGTCACGAGTACTCCCCTATTTTCTTGGCCCTAGGCGCTGATTGTGAGTCGATGGAGCCCCAGTGTACAAAAGCAGGTTCTGTCTATGCACTCCTTGAATGATCAATCTACAGCAGCTTGAATGACCACAAATCGAACAACATCTTCAAGTGCACTCTGAAATCCCCGTTATTTGTGTCAGTCCGTTTGTCCGTGGAATAAAAAGGCTGCTCAGAGTTTATGCCACTGTGTAACCCGGAAGCCGCCATTTTGATGTGATCATCGTCGAATCTATAAAACACACTCAAGCCGGCTCTCCTTCTTGTTCAACATGATGGCGCACACCAGGTGCCCCTTACGCTGGGCGCTGCGAATCCTTTTGTCTTTCGTGGATAGCTCCTGACTAGACCAAGATTCCTCCACTAATTTCCGGTTTTTGTTTGCTTGCCTCATTCCTACAACAATTGGATGAACCGCCGGATTCCTAGTGTCATGTCACGGATTTCAGGTTTGTGATGGCATGGGATATGACTTATGCCTTTGAGTAAATAAACTGTCGTTTATCTTCTGCCATTCAGCCCCCATCCGTCCGATCTCTGCCCTCGAATAGGACTGCTGACATGTGTGTGTGCTAACAAATATAAGTCACTAAAGGAAACCAGACCAACGCGCACACAAAGCGTTTAAATGTGAAGGCAGAGCTGGCGCAACGCCACTATTTGGAAAGTGACACCGATTATTAGCCAGGGATTGAGAACTGTCCGTCCTTGACTTAGGCGCTGGTCCATATTTTAAAGACTGCATCCTATCTTCTCTGTGTGACACCATGTTAAGTGAGTTCTAATTTTATAAATAACCTTTTATCTATATGCAAAACACAGACGTTTATGTCAATGGAGAGCATTTCATCGTTTAGGATTATCAGACCCAATAACCCAAGCGGTTAATGTAGGACAGCTCGAATTCCCGTTAACTTCCCCGTCAAACAATTCGTTTAACCGAATCCACGTTCATAACATCTGCCGAAATCGTTAAAAATTGTGAGAAAATTCTACGGGAAAAGTCATCCCTGAACTATAGTCCATGGTGATCTTGTGATACTATTTACGTGAATGAACATGGCTTGCTGCTCCGTGCTGTTAAAGCGATCGAAAATCACACGGTTGCAGAATGGCAGTGCAGCATTCTGTTTCGGGTTCGTCACAGAAATGTCATAGTTAAACACCTAAAACGGCTGCTTTCTAGCGCTTTCTGCTCCTAGCAGCCTATTGAGTTGCTTGATAACCACCTTCTTTCGCTTCAAATGTTTATTGCTATGAACATTCTGGAGATACTGTGAGCGGTTTTACGTCTGCGACGTCCAAACCGCAAGCTTGTTTTTTGAGCTGGCACGCGGGATATCAAAGTGGGGTGAGGAATGTCGTGGAATTGCCAATCGATTTCTGGATTCCCTGAGAGGGTTTCTTCCGTTAGAAAGCTTAACCATCACTTGGGTGCACACATAAATTAACTTTGCCACACTTATTTCGAAGTTCTCATTGATGGAACATTCTATCATCTGTCGCACAACCACCCAATATGATGTTTCTCATTTGCCAGACAAGCTGTCAACGGCTTACCTCAATGGTACACGATTAAAAAAGGAGCAGTGAACCCAGAGGGCTCCATCATCTCATGTGCACGAATATATTGTGGATAAATTCGATACGGTAACCGCCGCCTGAAATATTTGGAACTGCTGCTTTTGGTATCAGCCACCACTGCTGGCACTGTCAGTGGTTATGTTTGTTGACGGACAGTATGAAAATCGGTAGCCGGTCACCCATGCTGATATTCAATTTTGGCATCCAGGCACATGCTTACAAATATGTACTCTGCTTCCAAAATAGTCTTCACTATAACTAATATATCCCGTATAATCTGTAACTGGCAATAAAGCAAATATTCAAGTTTGATGAAAACATTCCATTTTGCGATTACAGAGTTTTAGTTCTGATTCGACGATTTGGTAATCCCTGATGATTTTGGGACCTGTATCGTGGCGCCTACTGGGATGAGCTGGTTATGACTTGAAAGACTTTCGCAGTTCCCCTCAATTTATCCTTTATAACCCCTCACCGGTCATCGACATGCAGTGGCTAACAAAACAAGAAATGATTTTCGCAGAGGTTTCGGTTTGGCGGATTATATTTTATATGTATACTCCGCATATACGGCGGAGTCTCTCTTGAACACCAGCGCTTTTTGCTAGTGCACAAAACTTACACAGCAACATCGCCTAAAACATCGTTATTATCATCTTGTTCCCAGAGCCTTAACATGCCAAATTTAACTCGGATAACAGTGCAGGCAGCCAGATTATAAGATGCCTATGTGGGGACGCAAACCATTGCCAGATCTTCAGAAGTCTGTGAGGAATGGCACTGTGCTGCAAGTGCCCGGTGTGCGGAATTGAGCAGCATGGGGTTTTGTCTATTTGTGATGAACATTTCGACTCATTTCTTGCATAATTTATATGCCCGAAAGACCTGGTAACGAAGACTATTGCGTCACGGCCGAAACGCAGAGAATACCAAGGGACTTCAGGAGATATTCATCCGGCATCAATTCAGCAAACCTGACTGAATATACATCGTGACAGATCTTCAAAGTCTGTGAGGAATGGCACTGTGCTGCAAGTGCCCGGTGTGCGGAATTGAGCAGCATGGGGTTTTGTCTATTTGTGATGAACATTTCGACTCATTTCTTGCATAATTTATATGCCCGAAAGACCTGGTAACGAAGACTATTGCGTCACGGCCGAAACGCAGAGAATACCAAGGGACTTCAGGAGATATTCATCCGGCATCAATTCAGCAAACCTGACTGAATATACATCGTGATATCAGAGTGCGTTGAAAGAAACAGTAAGCTACTTGGAATCGCTTAATCTCATTTAAATCGTCAAATTGAATTGTTCGTTAACTGTGCCACTAAAATGCCCCATGAAATTTAGCCGCACTTCACGAAAAGATGACAATAAATGAAGCTATGTGAATTATCTTGGTGGTCTTATAGAGGATGGTTTACAATCCACTGAGCCAACTAATCAACAGCAGAAATAATACGGACGAGCATGTCAACGAAAACAAGAGAAACGGACTTATACCTTTCTGGATATCCTGATTGACTCTTCAAAATGGATACCGCTGGGTCGAACACTTAATTGGACGTCACTGGACGCTGTATCAAGCTTCCGTAATGTGCGAGATACAAGAATCTGTTAGTCATTTAAATCCTGAAAGTGACAAATGACAAATTTGTTGCACAGACAAGAGTTTATACATAAGGAGTGGATGTCTTTTTCGAGAAGAAAAACACAGTGCGCTGTTGTGCTGCTCAGACAACCAGATATTCGGTGCAGCAGATTGTTTAATCATTCCATTGCGCTTTGAAATTCTGGTATTGGGCGTACTCAGAGAAGCATTTCAATCCCTGACGAAGACACACGCATATTCACCAGGCCGGCTTGACCGCTTTTTATATCTGTACACACGGATTGATTGTTTCCTTTATTTTAGATGCCGAATATGTCAAAACCCTGAGGCCATGCGTCCCACCTCCGCTGCCTCTACACATCATTCGAGGACGGAAAATTATGAACACATCGGACAAACACAGAAGTCTGAACCACATAAAGTGCTACATCAGTGCCCAAAGTGCTCAAAAGTGTTTCAGTACGTTAGCTGGCATAATCGGTGTTTTACTGGCGTCTTCTCGGATTTGAAGCCATACACTTGTGATTTCTGTGCATTATCCTTCAAGTCTCTCTGAAATTGGCAGCCAGTGATCGCAACTCAGAGGACACAAGGCTTTTGAACTGGAAAATCTATTTATGTCATTATTGCGAACTCAAGCCGCGTTAGATGAATATGCTGGCGTTCACACGGGGAATATGCCATATGCTTGTAAGTTGTGCAAAAAGACATTAAACTCGTCCCAATTTGGCAGGACTTACAAATCGATTGGGCCGTGAAGCAAGGAATGATATGTGGGTATTGCCGGCCGGCGCATTTCATCAAATGTAGCGTTGATTTTCCGGATGTACAACAAACACATTGAAAGTGGCTCAGTAGCATTTATTGCGCTGTAACGTGAATGGTCTTCATTGTTGTCCGGGATTATTTCGTCACTGAGATGTCTAGAAACTTCTAACCCGATTGTAGATTTTATCTGAGCTACTCGGCCATTCGCTGTTGTCTATCACAGAGCTGAAGCGTAATTAATGTGGCATTTTCAAAGTGTAACCGGAAAAACCATATCAAGACAAACTACCCTAAACGCAATGCCTTTGCGGCGCTAACCTCAAATAGATCTCCCAAATCAAGCAAACAAGAGAACGATAGCAGATCATCAAATCCGTCGGTTGGTTCATCATCTTTACGAATTTTGTTCAAAGGCTTTTGATGGCGTAATTTGAAGCAGAATCGTGTAGAATTGCTTCATGGATTTCCTGAGATGGTGTTTCAAGAGTTTTGGTCGGGGATAGAATCTGATACGTCTGAAATTAAACACGAAGGCGTGTTTTTGGTTATGCCACCTGAAAGTGAACTAATTCAAATAACGTTCTGTCTCGTGGAAAATGCACTTATGGTGATCGTGGGCGAACCAAATTTGAGCCACTTTGAAAAGCGAGGTTTTGCAGGTTATTACTGCATTTCGTTCCATGTTCTCGGTTCATTTTGCGTTTGCCGATTCACCACAAATGATCAAGAGAGCCGCTTTGTAGACTTGTGTGTTAAAAACTGCATTGCCAACTTGCTCAGCAGTGGTAATGCAATTTCGCAACGCAACTTCGAAGAGAATCCTTGGCGCATCGAGTGGATTCGGTCGGGAAGCACTGGATATTCCCTGAAACATTCTGGTTGCCTATAAATTCAGTACAGTTTTTATGTACAGCCTACATTATCTAAGCAGTCCGCGGAAAAAATTCCCCAACTCTTGTAACGAAAAAAATGTTGGTTGTTACCGCGAAATTTCATACAAAAATTCTCTAATGAGTAGCAATATAATACAATTAAATTATTTTTATTTCCGGCTCAGAGTAACATACAATCCGGGAAATGTATTTTCGGTTTTAGAAAATGCGCGTGAAACTGTGAACATTTTTCTTAGCATACGGTGCGATAAATATGGAGCAAATCGAGAGCAAAATGGCAGCATTAAAGTAGCAAACTACATCTTATTCTTCAACAGCGTTACAAAAAATTATTACGGCGTCCCGCACAAGAACTTGAAGTCCTAAAGATCCGCCAAAATCTTCAGTGATACTTTGCTCTTTCGCCAAGCAGATGCCCCAGAAAAACGTTTTATGAATTTATAAGCTAGAGCTATCTACTGCAAAAGTACACCACCAGAGAGTCGTGTGCCAGATGCAGACCGCCCATTCCTTGAGCTGTTCGAAACTAGGTAAGAATATAAGGCTGTCGAGCAAATGAGGGAATGGTATACTTCCGTGTTCACAGCGAACAACGTGAAAGGTCCCGGACGTGTTCGTGTTAGTTGCGCCGAAGATAAATCCTGTGCTGTTGACACTGGTATGGATGCTTTGCTTTATCTCCGTCTGGCCTTGAATCATTTGGCATACGTATTGCTCTTCCTGAAAATCCAACAGGGCATAGCTTCGCCTGATTTATTCAACAGAGTTTGGGTCCTATATACAATGTAATTGAGCATGATGTCCTTCTCAAATTTTAATTATTCGAGCGTCTCGATCTTTTCAACGAGAGATTTCAGTGATTACCAAGCGATAATGATGGAATGCTTCAAAACGTTTGTTTGTTTCATGGTAATGCTTAGCAGTATATTGAACTAATTTCGTTAAGCCCGTTCTAGGAGTGATCAAAAGGAATACCTTTGAATGAACGAGTTAGTCAAAAAACTGAAAACGGTACCACGTCATTCGAAATAGCAAACACTGCGATTGAAGAAAGCGCTTCACGGATTTATTTGAACGCTTACGTAAGTATTATTGCACCGTGAGTTCTGTAGCCTACGCTTAAACAGCCTGAGACAATTTATGTAACTGGTATCATGCTCATCTGTGAACAAGAAATCCTTCGGCAATTCCATTCTGTTGTAAATGAAACGTGAATGATTCTGTTTCCGCTTCCAAAGAATATATTTGGCTCCCCAAATTTTGAAACTATTGTTCTAGTTCGGTAAATCAAACGGGACACTCTGCTCACGGATTCATTGATTCACGGATCAACACTCAGCATCTGGGCTTTCGCACAAAATTGTCGGTCCGGTTTCCCTCCGGTTCACTGAGAGGCACACGTGGAAAAGATGTAAGTGCCCTTTAAAAATATCAGCGCGAGTCAGAATGTGTACATGCGAAAATAATTCTCTAACTATGCTTTCAAATGGCTTTTAGCTGCAGCACGACAGCCCTCATACGGGGGTTAATCCATACGGCTGCTACCGGAAACGAGACAGCAGTTGCATAATGGGACCATGAGCTCCAAATTCAAAAGCGTTCTTGCAATGTCCTTGCCGTGTGTTTGGGTCCGCTGTGAAGAACCTGTCTTCCAAATTTGTTCAAACAGGGTAAAAGTAAAAAGTAGGATCGTGAACAAATGAGTTTGTCTCTGAGTCAGTTCATTTCCTGCAGTGCTAGTGGAAGGCTCCAGGATGTAGGCCCCATGACAACATCTAGGGTATTTTCTACAAATTGCCGCTTGCTGATTTTGATGGCCAAAGTAACGCACGCCAATAGATCACCAGCAAGACCCCTATTTATCTGTCAAACCAAACAAAATAATAATATGTACTTTATCACCAGTGATTTTGCAGCTTTCGAGGAACGCACTTTGCAGCAACTTTGCTCATGAATTTAACCATGACCAGTAGCCGTTGGTCTTTGGATTGGGCCATCACGCATGTTCAGAGCCTAGTAATCCGTCGCTATTTTTGCACGGGACTGGTGTTTACCATACGCATCCAAGGAAAGCAAAACGCACAAGGTTACAGTAATAAAGGAGCACTGTTGGTCAATTTCTGCCATATGTGTAATTCATCACCTGATGGAGAATCTATAACCAATATTATTGCAATTACGAGCGGGTTGTAGGCTTCTGCCACAGAGTAATCGTTACATAATGAACATTGAACGGAATCAAGCGTTTTCAAAAGAAGACGTCGGGCTACAGCTTTTGTACAATATTCATCCAGTTTTCAAAACAATGTAAACGGGTGAATTATGCAACGGTTGATATTTTCTTGGTTATCCGATAAATGACTGCGGTTTCGCATTGCTCAGTGATCTTAAAGATTCTTTCATTCAAACGAACATTTCTTGGCTGCATTTTGCTAAGGCAAACGGTTCACTTTAATAACTCCACGTAAGTTGAAATCCAAAACAATGGGGATATCCGTGAAAATATTTTTGTATGCGTAAACCCAAATATAAACGGATGCAACATCCATGACACTTGCCTCTCAACAGTGTTTTAGAGAAATGTTTAAGGTGCGGCCTTGTGGCTACTCTGGTTGCCAGGTTGAAAACTGATGCCTTTGTATACTACGTTCCTATTCTAGCCGAAAACCGCATCTACAGGATCGAAGCTGGGAAAACCATAGAAGGAAAAGCCCTGTTCGGTAGATCACTTACAAAAATGTCCAAAATCCTATCCGTGCGGTGGATAGCTGACTGTCGTGAATCACGAATCCTTGGATTATATTGGCGTTTCGTGACTTACATAAGGCTATCCCAGTGCATGAACCAATATGTTGAAAACGCTTCTTGTACGCACGCCCACAACACTAGCTTTCGACCAAGATGAGCGACGCGACAAAGAAAATGGAACCTGGAAAATGTTTCTGAATGCAGACTCACCGCTTTAATATTTGGCCAGGCCCGCAAAATTTAACGGGATTTGCTTTCTGTCCCTAGAGTTCCTTCGGTTAATTCTACAGATGTCAGCGTTCTGGGATTCATATAAGTAAATCCACCGTATAAACGCCAAATTGCGGTCACTTGAACAAACATATTGAGGTGTTTTTGTTAATGAAATAGTACGAAACGCAAGGTTTCCATGAAGCAAAGCGTATCGACGAAGATGCATTAGAGGCTTTGTGCTAACCCTTGTTTTTTTACCAAAATTGATTGTGATTGGGGTAGGCTGAGCGAGAAAACTAGAAAAATTTGGTGTTGTTTGTATATTTTTTGCAGCTGTGCGCGAATAATGGCACAAAACAATGCCGCCCAGACAAAATTAATTAGGGCCGAGTGCTTATTATTAAATAATTTGTTCATTTTAACAGCACTATGTGCAGGCTGACCGCATTAGACAGTACACAGGTAGAATCACTTTCCGGTCGCAGGTTTGTACCAAATGAAAGTGATTTTAATTTTCGCCATCGGTGAACGTCCTACGGGGTCCACCAGGTTCCCGAATGCTTAGGTTGTCCTACACCGTTTGCAGAAGTCCGATCAAAATAAAACGACACGGTCTTCTGTGGGACTGAACGTCTTGTTTGGCACCAAAATAATGGGAAAACCATTTCAGTTCTTTCCAGTAACCGATCTGAGAATGACCACATATCCTGTGCCGAGGTTCCTGTTTTGAAAACAGAAACCTAGGCAAGTAGCAAACTTCGATGGATTAAGTGGCAACATTACTCTTCCTTATAGTAATCTGATTGTCAAATTCGCAGTATTAGGTGTCCTAATGTTCGCCGAACACATTACATCGACGGCTAGAAATCTGCTTCCTGTTCATCTACGTTCTTTGAGCCTTTTTCGTATTTTAACGTTCAAAAGGTTCCTCACATCGACAATCGCGTTGCCAGTCGATCGCCCATTTCAAAATACGGTATATGACATGCATTGGATGCAAATATTTAGACTTCACACGTCACTATAAGTCGTATACATAATCGCGATGAGCAGAATGTCTGGTAGAAGATGCATGACAGGCCAGTTTGGCAGCTCCATGTTGGCTGAATCATCGTTGTAAGGGTTTGATTGTGATTTCATCAAGAAATATTTGAGCATGTTTCTGTGTCTCGATATGCAATGAGTTTCAATTCTCAACGGCATCATTCGTTTTCCAGGCTCCAACTTAGATGTGTTCCTGATATCCACTTCGGGGCTAGGATTATTGGATGGCATCAGGTTGCGAAGTACCAGCGCAGTGAAAAAAGCTTACTTAGGAAACCTTACTGCTTCTTCGTGCATATGACTTGCCTTAAGATGGCATGAGCGGAGTATTCTGCTTCGCAACAACTGACGTCATCCTCTGATTCCTGTAATATATATAATATAGTGGTAAGGCAGTGAGACACAAAGTTCGGTGACGTGATAAAATTCGATGATGATATGAATTACAAGCCTTTGTGTCTACGGACAATATTTGTTTATTGACAGGACTTGTTCAAACCAAACTACACATTTATGTTGCCACGATAAGAGGGACGTTCTGCAATTCATGAGTAGAAGTAGGCATTTCCACAGACAGACGAGTTTTCTCAAAACATTTGTTGTACGTTCCATTCCAGTTTCTTCGTTCAGTATGGCCCAACAACCATAGGTGTGTGAGAATCAGAGAATGGTCAAGTGTTTGGAATACCAGCCGGGAAGCCGAATGACTTCACAATGCAAATGAACATCAGTGAGGATGGACTAAATGTACTTAGCTCACACGACGAAATATTGACTAAATTTCGTTGCTCACGCCTGAGTTGTTTAGCGTACCGAATGATTTTTGTAATCCAGAGTCCAGTGAAACTCGTGGTTCCCTCTGTTTAAAATTCATGCATAAGTTCACATTGTAGTGTGAAAGACGAATTGCATATATAAGTCTGTAATATACGGATCTTTTTCTAATTCAAGGCAATTATGTCGGCAGGAGAGCATGCCCTTGAATCTCACAGAATATGAGAAGCCCACTTACGGGCTGCTTCGCAGTATGCATGTGAGCTTTGACCACTACGAGCAACTAGCCAAAAGACGTCTTTGGGTCCCAAAAACCGCTGTCTCAGAACCAAATCAGATGTAAACTGACGTCGGTGAATCCACAACGAGACAATTAGCTAACAAGTGTTCAGGTGTGCGACAGAGACTTCAATCGTGAGAAGTGTGGTGGTAAGAAAGAGTTTCCGAAATGTCTGTTCATGTCCTTGTGAATCTCCTTCCAGGATAAAGTGAACAACCGCTAACCATAGCACTGTTATAGCTTATTTCGATGTAATCACCCAGGCGCTTTCTTCTTTCCGGTCCCCATTCAGAGCTTCTCAATGGCTGTCGGTATGTTTACACAGCTCCAAACGATTGTGGTAGGGTAGGACTCTATCCACAACTATTCATGATTATTCTTTACTTCAAAAATAGTCGTTCACGGAAAAACGGATTATGCGATAGCGAAGCACCAGCGGCGAACGCTGAGGCTTACCTGGCTAGGGTGATGATGGTGACGATAATCACGATGATGAAGAGAGATCAAGTCACTTGATTTCCCCGAATTTCGGAGACAAGTGTCCCGTCAAGCCAACATGTTATTATTCAGGACGTAGCAGATATGCACAGCTCTACCAGATTTAAATTTGGAACTACGAACACTAGCAATATTCAGAATTCGTACGTCGTCCTCGGTTGTTCTAAATGAACTGCATTTGCAGTGCCAACGTAGTGCGTGATTTTACTGTAAGAAGCAAAATATATTTGCCTAGCTTTATCGAGCAAGATGATTGAGGGACCTTCGATTTGTTAAACAGTTTTGTGGATGTTTCCGGAGTCCCCAAATCCTTTCGGGAGGAGCTGAACGGCTTCGATCAATCATTTACTAGAGGACGACTCAATGGTGGGTGGGTAGAGTGGCATTAAATTCCGACACTCATCAGGGATGCCACATGCAGGCATTTTTGTAGAGCTCACGGACTGCCGGTGTAGGAGGGTTTCGCTTGTTAGGAAGCGGTGTCTAGCCGGTTCCAGGGGAATTGCATTATGATCGCACACGTTAATCCAAGTGTTTTCACACCGGTTCACAGTTTTTCTCTCTTTCACAAAGCTTGTCAAACATCTAACATACGTGTGAGTCCGAGGTTGTGACCGGATAAAGCATTCGATACCACTGAACATGTGCGTTATATGTGTAATCGTCATCGATCGAGGTTTAGGTAGTAGTCGCAAAATCCTCACTCGCTATGATCATGTGCAATTTATTTCCTAAGTCAGTACATTATTTGACGTTCTAAGATATCCAGACCATTTCGGCTATAATTTGATAAATCGTGCGTTATATAATCGTCATCGATCGAGGTTTAGGTAGTAGTCGCAAAATCCTCACTCGCTATGATCATGTGCAATTTATTTCCTAAGTCAGTACATTATTTGACGTTCTAAGATATCCAGACCATTTCGGCTATAATTTGATAAATCAGTCAATTAAAAGAAATAATAACTGTTTTGCCCCAGCAAAGATAACATTTGGAATAAATTACCCAGGAAAGCCTAGGGCATTTGTATATCCCAGGACCACGGGTATGCTATTTTAGTATCCAGGGTTAGACTAGTTCGATCCAGCCTCTCGTCAGATGGGGCGGTCCAATTGCTTGCGCGTTCCAGAACAATAATAGGAAACGATGCATTCTCAAGATTTCGATAGTAGGAAAGATGCAGGGACTATTCCGTGGAAGTTTCTTATTGTAAATAAAAATAAATGAAATAAACTAGGGGTAAAAATAGTAAAAAAATAAATAAACATGGCTGTGCACCTAAGGAAATTCAAGGAAGTTTTGATTCAAAATCGTGGCGGTCCGGTTCGAAACTTGTCCATCAAGCCTCATGCTGCCGGCCAGCAGTGTGATGAGCTCCCACTTAGATTGACCCGCTGCCTCTCAAACTTTAATACGGGAAAACCACAATTCGTGGCCACGTGTTGACTGGCTCCACGAATGTTCATATCTCAGGAAGAAGTTTCATAATTCAATGAGATTATGACCCGCTGTCAAACTTTAATACGGGAAAACCACAATTCGTGGCCACGTGTTGACTGGCTCCACGAATGTTCATATCTCAGGAAGAAGTAAGTTTATTCAATGAGATTATCCTCCAATTGACCTACGAGTAAATACAGTCTACGCCGAAAGACCAGGCAGCACTGTACAACAGCTCCGTTGTTAATAGGGAATCATTGGCAAATCGCTCCTCAGGGACAAGGAAATTAGTGCAATATAGGTAGAAAAACTAGTTAACTAGTGTAAGAATATATCGGAAACTAGTCACGTTTGCGCACGAACTTATGGTAGACGTAAACGAGTCTCTCCGTTATGTGGTTCGCTTCAATGAATTTTCGAGCATATAATTGATGCAAACGCATGCATTGCGCCTTTCTAATAAACCCAAAAATGGACAAAACTGTTGCCGGCTGTCCGAGATTTTTTCAGGAAATTTGTGCGTCAACAACGATGTACTGTTGTCCCTGGAAGATCTTACTAAAAGAAAATACCGGACGGCCTCGTATAGCATTCGCTTGGAGCGAAACATCTCAAACTTGCGATTCAGTTGGATTAAGCTTAAACTTCTGTCAAGGCAAGATTCATGTGTCTTGAATCGCCTTAAAACTTTCCGATGGGCCGTCACTATATCAAGCCTCGTTGCAAAACCTTTGCGTTTGTCCAAACCGCCTTCCGAGGTCCTTGCTGGACGTACTCAGGGCTTCTGAGGAAGATATTTATTGTCGCAGGTCACGTCGGTCGGTTGCCAGTAGAGCCACCTCTGCAACGTCCTCTGATAGTGAGCGACCAGATGAATATCCAAGTTTAGTTACTCTGGGATTCTACATAATGGTCACGCGGTGGGCGGCAATGGTGTGATGATGATTATGGATGTTAGGTTGGTTCACGACTTGTTTCGATTCCTTGACCACATCGGACGAGTAATGAATTTATCGGTTGTTGTTGCAAGAGGTTTGTAAGTTCATGGTGTAAATCCTTTGGCAACGGGAACTAGACGGACCGGCGCTCCATTCCTCAATTTTGTGAGTGACCAGTAGTCTAGTATCCGCTGCAGTCCCTAAATGTGTCAGCTCCTAGAGATATCATTCGATTCTCCCTCTGTGATACTCAGGGGTCAGCGGTACATCAAAAAAGGGTGATTTTCTGGAAGTGGCAGAATACATATAAGCGTACCTGTGATAATGAAATGATGAAGGGGAAAATTAAACGGAAGCTTCATAGCAAGCCAGACCCGCTGAATTTCGTACGGTGTCATGTCTTGCACCCGTTAACGCACTAAAGCCA
>NW_008751711.1:1014300-1029252 GCF_000715545.1 Opisthorchis viverrini
GTAAATCGCCCCGCCGAAACACATTCATTAATACGGCGGAAAATGTCAACGCGAAAGACTGCTGACTGCGGCTCAAATAAAGCCATAACGCAAAAAATACCGAGGAAATTCGTTGTTCTTGGATTGCTTATCTCTATTTCCTTGCAGTTATTAGAACTAATATTCGACTGGCAAATGACGGCGCATTCCGCGCGTTTTTATATGAAAGTATGCCGCCACTATAGGTGATGTTACTCGGTTCGTAAGAGCATCTAGTTTCAGTGCAGTGTAGGATTGTGTGTATACCTTAGTCCATGTATCACGTAAAAGCTTCCCTCGCAGTCTGTGGGTTGGCAGCTCAATTCAACCGTAAAAGACCGCCCAGTACCGACAGATTTTGTACTTGTGTTCCGAGAAACACATGTTTAGTACTTAGAAATCAGCTCTCTCCACGCATCCCCTCGATAGCGTTGCTACGTCTCCAGTGAATCCATCTACCGTTTCCTATCAAACTTGTTCTCTGACTTATTATCACATTGTACGTCTATCTGGAGAAAACCAGTTAAAAGAGCGCGACGTGGGCTGTTGAAGAGTTTTCATCCGTCTCATGCGTAGCAGGTTGCTTCTTAAATAGTCGTATAGATATTGGTGTATATTATCTGTGTGTCCAAGGCGGCCTGTTGGGTCGCTTAGCGCTTTATTGGTCAGTTCAGAAGCAGGTATTTTTCCTTCTCTGGTCAACGATCTCTCGGTTGTGCGGCCTTCCTCTGTGCTTACTGCGCCTCTGGCGATTCCACAACTTATGGTGTTAGACAAGACGCATTGAAGGCTGTGCCATTCCACGTGCATAAATACAGACAAGTTGATGAATCTAAAACAGCAAGATCCGGTTGCCAGTGTTGTTAGAGAACAACTGAAGATGCAGTCGATACCAAGCGACTGTTTACTAGTCTGATCGTTGGGCAAAATGAGACCGGCCCAATAATTTCATCGAAGTATCCGATGAAGTTATAAAGGGTTCTTTGGTAACGTAAGGAAGGTCGATAGAACCACGTTTGACAGTGCGCCTCTAACCGGGACAGTGAGAACTCGAGGAAAATTGAAAGCTGAGCGATGTGTTTGAGTCGACAGAAAACCAAAAAACCGTCCAACCCGTGTCGATCGATTGGTTCAATTTTCATTCTTCCTGTGCATCTGTCGTGTAATAGTACGTCAGATTTGTGTAGATGATTTGATAAGTCCACAAGGCCTGAGAATCCCAACGATTTTGACTAAATTCTTTCGGTTTTCATCTTACGGTTTTTGAATCACTAAATTAGTGGAAGAAGGATATTCATGTTTTGCGGCGCTGACAGATCTCGATAAGGAGAAGTTGAAACTCATTTCAGTATGGCAAAGTCACACAACCCGATGCGTTTCAGTTATGAACAAACGTTGTGGACGGACTCAATGAGGGTTTCAGCCTTGTATCCGGATTTACAGAGCTTCATTAGATGAGTTGTGTGCTGAGCGAATTCGGGGATCGGGAAACAGACATATGAAAGATCTTGCCTAGGAAAACAAAGTTTCACGACGCATAAGAATAGCTTAGGACATATATGTGGAGCACAGTTTTTTCCCGGCTTTTAGGCTAAACAGATGGGAAGACTTACAGTAGGCCACACTAAAAGTCGGGTGGATAATGGGTCAGCGATTAAAAAATGTACAAGATTATCAGTATATCTGAATGTTGGACATTTTGAAGCGTTTTGAAATAAACTGCTTCGCAGAGAACACATGAAAATTTTTCAGTTGCAGGTAAGACGATACCGTGTAAACTCGACCAAATAGAACACGTAGTAAAACTATGACCAGTTTCGTTCGTCTTGGCGCTCATTAGGTATTCGAATGCTCCGAGTTTCTGTCAACCTTCCGCTCTGCCTGAGCCCAAACTGGACCGATTTTGACAAATGCTCTCACTGGCGTACGAATCTGATTCTCACAAGAGAGGCATAGATGAATTCAGCCGAATCTCGCCAATGATGGTTTGGTTCAACTGGATGCCCAACTGGAACAGTGATTTGAGCCCTAAGCGAGTCAAAACTGGCCCTGGGATGTATGAAACATTTCAGCAACCATATGAGTAATCCAGTTTATGTTGCTCATCCTGCTGTGTCGATAATGATTTATTTGAACTGGTGATGAATCTCCATGATTAGATAGGATTGCGGTGAATGTCGAGGCGGTTTTAGGAATTTTAAAATCAATCAAGCAACCTGGCTTGTTCATAATCCATGAAAATTATACGAGTTAATTTTCCGTACAAGGAGGTACCTGGGTTATGTTTTGTCTAAACATCTGCCATTAGATTAAGTCGTGTTTCAGTGCACATGCTCAACTCCAAATATTTTTCATTGGTTCAATCAATAAAGGTTTGAAGGTGGCCGTCAAAGCACTGAAACCACGATGCACAGTGAAAACAAAACAGGCACATCAAAACGGCCTGACCTTAGTTCATCATTATTATCTTGAGTCTGTTCTTCTTTTGATTTATGGCACTTATGACTTCATCTATCTGGTGGTGGGCTAAACTTAACTGAACGTAGGAAGCTTCACTCAGCTGCTTTCACACTTCCTACATCCACACTCCAAGGATTAGGAGATTGTATGGCATAACTCCGATTCACCTGCATAAATGACCAAAATCCATGGGTTGCCCCGGTTATTATGGACTTAGACGTTAACTGGAGGTTTGATAGGGAGCAGTTTTGGAACTGATGCACGCCCGTTTCCGTGCACAACATTGTCGATTCACCTGTTGAATTGTGAAGCAGTGCGTCTGCCTTGAAACACGTGAGCCCATCTCTCTTGGACAAGTTTATTACCGTTGGCTTATTGTGGGTCGTCACATTTATGACGATATCGCGTAAGTTTCCCTTGAAAATGTGGCCAAGCTGTAAGAAGCCAGATGAATGGTTGTGGAAGATTATCGATATACCATGAAAGTGTTCAAGCACATCTAACCGGACCATGTTTGATATTTGGGGGGCTCCCAGAAACGGGCGCTAAACTACTGAGGGAATGACGTTTACCTGCTTCCATGCATCCTCAACACCTACTCTTCACCAAGGAAACCAATTCTTTTATAAAATGGGGTTTAGTCGTGCTTTCAGCTCATTTTTTGAAATCAACTATTTAAAAAAGAGAAACTACAAACCTGAAGTGCACGGTGCATTTTTCGCTAAGTGGTCTCGTGTTCGTCCTTGGTTGTGTCCTCCATCAAGCTTCGAGAAATTGAAAATAGACGCGCTGACTATATTCTCCGCTGGAACTCTGTTTTCGCACACGACTTGGTTCGCATGGCAAACGTTCGCCTGAGTGAGAAGGAAAAGGAAAACTGAATTAACAATAACAGACGGAATAGGAAATTGAGGTACAAGAAGACAAGCAGAATGTCTAGAAACATCCATACTTAGTGGAGGCTCAGTACTCCAAACGGCATAAGGATGGTATACTCTAGTACAAATATTTGAATTTTACATGCACACGTGTGTTTTTGGTTATTGGTACCTTGAATTTGGGCACATCAGCTAACTAATTGGGCATTTGGCCACTGCAAATAGGATAAAAATTACCGACAGCAATCGAAAATTTTCCTTTAGCTGAGGCCGAGCTTTGTCGCATACCCAGTTTTACTATACAACTGGTTCATCCCTACTAAGAATTATCTATAGTATGCATTTTAAACTTCTCCGGAGAGATTCCATCACGTCAACTCCCCACTGTTTTTTGACGGTCGAACCGATCAGCCAGGAGCAGCTGATTATTGATGAGATTGGTTAGCATTCCATCCTACTTAGGAACGCGGTTAGATGTGTGTTTACCCAATAAAAACTTCAATTTGCGTGAATGTGTTAGACCTAAATTTATTGTCAGTATACTTTCGCTGCATTATGTTTTGCCAATTTTTTTCGGACAGCAATAGATGAGTCAAGTCTCCAGCGTGGCTATTACATTGGACGTCACATAATGATTTCGCGATAAACTCTCAAAGCTGCCCTCCGTATAACATTGTGAATGATGAATAATCCGCATCATTTTTGCATTGAAAACCTGAAAATTCAGTGCTTGAAAGCGTACTTCCTTTTGTTCTGGAGGAGTTCCTACAAGTCCCAATGCCTATGACATATTACTGTAGGGGAGGATGAGCCTTCCTTATTGATTCTTACGCGATCGCGCTGTTCCCTCGTGGGTTTAACCAGTCACTTTAGGAACTGAAACCTGTGCCATTGAGGTTTTGAGATAAAGCAAACAGATTAGTTTTCGATGCCTGAAACATTGCATCCGGCGTATGTGTGTTTTCTCTCGGGAGATTTATTCTAATGGATTCGGGCCCTACTGGCTCGTTGACTACGTTATTGAATTTGTCTTCCCCTAACCAACTCTGTCCAATTTATAACTAAAATCATTCAGAAGACCACGGAAGACACCCTTGGTCCTGGATGATATTTCATCTACCGCTATTCTAGACCACAGAAACTCCTGGAAGAAGCTCAAATTGTGCTTCTGCTCGCCTGATGTCAGCAGTGTAAATCAAACTGAGAACACAGCCTATCTTGGTCAGTCGGATACAGATTACATTTCACGAAGACCTGTCGGTTCTTGAGCCTCCACAACCCACTAAGCAATATAAATGTGATACACACAGAACCCCTGAAACCAGGATGGACAGTCGTCCATACGGCGGTCGTCCTACGACTGTCTGCAGAATCCACCACCAATTGGATTTTGTGCTAAATGCCCCAATCGTGTACACTAAATGGCCTACATCCTATATCCGGGTGTCCCGCTGTAGCGGCGGATAACACCGATTAGGCGCGCGAGTAGTCCGTGGTCTGCCTGGAGCTCCGTCAAAAGCGTCAAATAGAAGGTGAATTCTTGTACGGAACTTGTGAAACTGTTATACGATGTCCTTTTGAAATAGCGAGAAATTCAATGAACAGTATGAGGGTTGAGCATTACTCCTGAGAATGTTCAGTTTTTCAAAAGCATGAGCAGATGAGACGGAAACTTCCCTGTACATTATATTGCAACTGCTACATTTTGTTTGTAATATAAAAGTACGCGGCAAAGGGCTTTCCTTCTTAAACAGCCCAATTTCATGAATGGACCGCACACACACAACTGGTTTCATGTGACACTGGCCGCGAGCGCTTTCATGAATCCGGTTGCCTCGTCCGCTGTATACCGCAGGGCGAGTGA
This sequence comes from Opisthorchis viverrini, assembly GCF_000715545.1. Classification (NCBI taxonomy): domain Eukaryota; kingdom Metazoa; phylum Platyhelminthes; class Trematoda; order Opisthorchiida; family Opisthorchiidae; genus Opisthorchis; species Opisthorchis viverrini. The sequence goes on from NW_008751711.1 coordinate 1,019,521, forward strand.
GTGAAAACATGCTACGGCTAAAGCATTCCTTGTTTCTGTATCATATATGGGATAGTCACGATTTACTTGGCCCAGTGGTATCGATATCCACGTAAGCCCATTCTGAATATTTGAGGGATCCGTTTGCCTCGCATTGTCATCTGCTACAATGTTCAATGTCATCTCGATCGCCATACCCTAAGAACCTCCAAAAATATTCTCCGGTTCGCCGGTCGGTCCATCTTAAATGTTTTCGCTCTGAAGCAAAATGCCTAGCTTCCTTGTTTGCTGGGCTCGCTTCCTGCTTTACTCAGATGATGATTTACGATCATATCATAGTTGCTCCACAGATCTCGGTAGCATTACGCTCGCATCAAACATGCACGCCCAGGGTGATGTGGAAACCTGCTTCTCGTTCTAGTGCACCAAGTCGAAGGTTTCCTCATTGAATTATTTGATGGTTTCTTGGTTGCAACATATTCGAGAATATCCCGTGGGCACACTCCCTTTTCGTTCTCTCTTCCTATTCCCAAATGAAATGTATCACTGATGCATTCAGAGACGGCCATTACGGTGTTTTGAATGCCTTGGTTCGATTCAGATGGGGCTCATCTTTTGCTGAGGTTGCGAAATGTACAAATACACAAGATAGTAGACTTGGCACTTCCGCAGCTCATTCCGGTGGGTCAAGAACCGGAGTCGAAATGAAGGGGACTTAGTCGGACGCCTGAATTAGCAACTTTTTGCAGGCTGATGAGAGTAACTTCCGAAACAACCGATAGCGCATCGACATATGGTTCCCCTTCACTCAAACCCGAGAACAACATCGACAGGCCACATCGACATCAGCTAGATACGGCATCCCTCTTTCTGGAACATCGGGGTGAACACGGATCTAACACGCGAATCAGATGATTTCGTTGCACTATTGATTGACTCCAAAGCTGCGCACACCTCAGCTGACAAGCCGCATAGAGCACTTCCGTGTTGAGAGGCTTTGTGGGCTCAGAGTGCTGATGTGGTGGGGAATCCAGGAACACTTGTTTTGAGCTTGCCCTATACTAGCTAATACAGACAACAGGCCCAAAAAACTTCCCATGCGCCAAGCAATTACGTATAAACAAGGCCAAGCATTGGATTGGAACTTTTCAAAAGTTAATTAGGTGATTAACTGAACCTTCTCCACTGGAGTTCTGACACTGGACGTGGAGCCTTGAAGGCTTAATAAATAATCGGCTGCATGCTCTACTTCAAGTGTCACCAAGCTGCTGGTCCCAAATCACACTACTTGAAATGCTTTGCAGTCTTTTGTTTGTTTGTTTTCCCTGGGCAGAATAAGCCGTCTAAATCACCTGAGTTGATTTGACGTTGCCCAAAGTGCGCGTCGCTATCACCGAAGGCTTATATTGACTTCCGTTGTAGCCTGAATGTTTTCAGAGTCCACTCAAGAATATTTCACAAGGTTTCAACAGCAGGAAGCAGGATCCCAGTCCAGAAGAGCTTGTGTGGAACACAGCTTCACATGGCGTCCAGTGTCATAACAAGAGCATGCGTGCAGAAGCTCCAGACTCTTGGTAACATTTAGCTTCGAAGACATCACGTTTGATTGTTTCCTTCGTTTTTACATTGGACTAAGAAACACAGCGAAAGATGGGGGCGATAACATATGGCCCACGGAATCCTGATAATGGATACAAACACATACGATATGTGTAGCATTTTCCAGACGATCCTCATATTAGCCCATGCAAACGAGTCACAAGTGGACAAATGAATTAACCTACTCGTGTTTCCATGTTTATTCCAAGGACAAGCTACTTGATCGTAACGCGTAGTGTAGAATTATTTGCTCACAGTTCGTTGTTATTCCGGTGCCTACGGAATGGACCTGTTCGGCGTTACAATAGTTGACTTTACTAAGTCAGTGCTCTTTGTTGAGATTGCTCAGACCTGGATTATTCATGAGGTCATCTAAGCCTGGGGTACTGTGGAGACAAGGAGCATTTCTCCAATATGAAATAATGGTTAGATTATTAGTGGTTGCATGAAGGCCATCGTAATCCAAGAAATTATCCCACTTTTTGAAAGATCATACCGTCTACTCTCAGGCAGTGAGTTCACCTAACATCACGCAACATTAAATTTTAATGGGTGAGGACTTTGCTTTCTGATAAAGTAAATCACTCTGTCCACCTCAGTTACATCTGAGTTTATTAGGTTCGGTGGGTCTACTTCACACAAAGCGTGACAGTGGAATACTGTGGAGAACAATTACAGGCTATCAAAAATACCTCCATTTATTGCGGCTTCTATCCACAACCTTTTCGGTGAAACACCAAAGCCATGGAGGAAGTTAAGTAGGACATCACTGTTTGGGATACCATCAGTGTAACTTTCCATTTTGAAAAGCCTTTCATGCAAGCTTCCGAAAAGCTTTTGAGACTCAAACCATTGAAAAACTATGTGAAACCTACTTGGTGTCGATAATTTATCCAGGAGTCGGAACCGGCGACAAGGACAACCCATCGCTTTGGCGGATTCTTGTTAAATATAGATGACCAATTGTGGAATCCGACGCCATCCAACCGTGCAACATGGTCGACGCAGAACAAGAATGAAATAAGAAGCGGACAACGATCCATTCTATCCACTCTCAGTTAAAGCTACATGTGCCCGGAATTTTATACTGTGCACCTACTTTGAATCGTACTTCGGCTTACACATTTGCGGCGATAGTGCGAAAAGCCTATCTATCACAAACCAGGGCATAATGGGCCATTTTGATGAAATTGTTCGATAACTGATCGTTAGCGCAAAGCTTTTACAACATTATGTGCACATTGGTGATCTGAGGTTTTTTACAGGAAAAACGTGGTTCATTTCATCGAGCTCCGATGGGTTCGCAAAAGGGTTCCTCGCACCAGCTGTCTTAAACGAACAAGGTCCGAAAGCTACTGAGACCATCAAACGATACCCAAACCGCAACAGACTAGACTCCCGGAGAGCCGAAATATCCAGTTGCTGATTGGACTCTGGGGCAACCAAACAGTCGTGCAAAGGCAGTCGATATTGGGTGTCCACTTGACGCCAGTGTGAAATTCTAGATTCAAGGTCAAACGCGCGCGGTGCTTCTTGTAATTTTTGCACCCGCTCATTATACTTGTCTTTTAATAATGATAGTTTCCGACACTGAGTCGTCGGATTGGAGACGGTTCCTCCTTATGAACCACACTACTGGACGCGTTCAATAGTGAAACTCCGGCGTTTATTCAAATTTCATGGACACGCGAGTGAATATAAACTTGGATGAAAATAAGCTTCAGATCAAGGTCGCCGTGATCGCTAAAGCTAGCATGAATCACAAGGTTTATCGGTGATCTCGTCGCAACCTAACCACTCGCAGGGATTGTCTACTGATCTGCTTGCTTACCGCCAGCATCGAAGAGTCCAGTGGAATTCTTGTGCTTTTCTTAACGTGCTCGCTAACGACTACATCTGAAGGAAGTCATAACTACCTGCAAAAACCGTTGTGCCAGTTTAGAGATGGTGACATTCCTAACTTGTTCATGGGAGGCGTCTGAACGACCAATGACTGTATGATGTACAAACTACATGCAAGAATTTCTGGTAGCTAGTGAAGACATAACTTGGGGTCACAAAGGTTATTTGAACCACTGTACTGAGGTAATCCCCACCTGCATTTTGACGTGCCTTCCTGTCGTACAAATAATTGATTACGCTGGCTTTCTCGTGGGGAATGCAGTCGTTGCTGGTGGATGTGGACGGATGAGCATCTAGTCCTATGGCATAAGCTTTTGAGCATCGGGCTCCATCAACCACCGTCGAAATTCGCATCTGTTAAGCGCTGAAGTGGTTGACCCCGTAGAAACTTAGAGATATAAATGACCGAACGGTTTAGACAATCCTGCTTGGTTGGTATTGTGGTGATTGACTTTTTTTTACCAATATAACTCATAGTAAGCTTTGACATGTCGAAGACTTCCCGAGCCCAGCTGCCACTGGAATCCTGAAAATGCGGTATACGAAATTCAGTTCACACTCGACGGTATGGTACATCGAGTCAGGGAATCCCATGCATGCCGAAACTTCTGATGTTCTGAAGCCTTCAAAGGAACTTTTGTGCCAGCCATTTTAGTATGGATGCGAAAAATTTCAAAACTGTGTTTTGAATAATCCATTTTATTTTATTTAAGGAAACACTCCAATAGGTGAGTTTGTTTGTCGTTCCTTAATTTGTCTACTAAACAATTAGATTAAAGTGACGATATATCAGGTGGATATTTCACTCATCTTTTGAAAATTCTGTTCCTCTGCTCTACTTAATGACATCTAGTGGAATGAAAAACATAGGGCCGTTTGATGATTGATTTTATTCAATGGCTCAAGCCACTACACTGCCTAGCCGGAGGGAATTTCCAAACAATTGCATCTCTTGTACCTTCGGGGAGAGGAAAACAAGGAAAAAATGTTTGGTTGGCTGATAATAGTTATGCAGATGCCCGCCATGTGAGTCAAAGCTCTCTGAATTAGGACCTCAGAAGCTGCAAATTAGTTAATTGACTAATGTTCCGAGCGTCGTACACTTTCATGGTTGAACGTTGAGAATAACGATAGAATAAGATTACTTTTTCCGATCTACATCCGACTAGTCCTGTTATGCTTTTGGCTGCGTAATTCATAAAAAGGTACGTAAGCAGTAGAAGTATACCAATATAGTACCACCAGAAATTTTATTAATAAACGTGGGATAACTTAACGTCAGTTGCCGTAAGATGAAATTACAGTTTTAATCACAGCACCATTGTGATTCCACTGCTGTTCACCTGGCCCCTCTTGAGGTGCCCAATCATGTGTTGAGTCTAAGCGGTCAGGATAGAGATTTACTTCAGACTTTACTCGGTGCTTTTTGGTAGATCATAGATGGCACTTGTATCACATTCCTGCAAATGAACAAATAACCGATAGTCTATGACCTCTTTCGAGGAACCTTATTCAACAAGAGCTCCCTTCAATCGAAACCCGTCGATTATGCGTGGTCCACGCCGTAGCAAGGACTCTGAGAAGTGAGGAATAACAAGAGTACAACTGGTATGGACACTTTGTCAAGTATCAGCCAACAAGTTTGCTCAGCCGGACAGTTAGTTTACAAGCGTTCCACTGTCGCCAGCGTAGGAAGCAGTGTAGCCGGAAAAGGTCAATGTCTAAAGCTAGCTACCGTACCCATTTGTTGATAGTGTGAAAACCGCAGGAAGTTCCAGCAGAAATTCCTTCTTGTGAGAAAAGCCAGTCCATATATGAAAGCTGAGAAACAGTGTTGAGCTTTTTCATCCTAACTAAGAATCAACAACGCGCACCTCACAAAATAAAGAAAATATTGGCCACAAATTGCCTGATGGCAGTTACCAAGTACAGCGACCTACAATCGGCCTAGCCATTTTGATTTGAAGACTAAATCTACCGGGGAAGGGAAGGTATAACACAAATGTATATTCCCATGTAAAAAAGCCAATGAGAATAACAGTATTTCATCAACAATCTCATTTGCATAGCTCCGAACGTAAATAGAATACAGAATTACCAATGAAATAACCGTTTCCGTTGAGACATATTTAATTGACACTAGAGTTCTGTTTTTGGGCACACATTTTCCCACATATAACGTTTAACGTGAGCTTCATAGACAGCAAGTTTTCGGCGGCAAATGGCACGCCTGTACCTGACAGTGTTAAACAGATTGGCTGATTCGCATCTTCATTGGCTTTCCTGTTTTGGGTAAACGCATCAACCTTTCATGCAGCTACCCAAATTCAGATTCACAGTACTAAGTAGGCATTAGGAGAACTTTGGTTCACAACAGAAGCCGTAAACCAACTACTGAGGTGGCATAGGACGGATATCTTAATTGGTGTATGAACGATCCAAAGACGTCATCCATGACGAAAACACTGGAACGGAAGGTCTACTCACCGCCGGTGGGCCTTCGGTTCTGACACCCTGTTGCATGAGTCCTGAGGAAACGTGATATTACGGAACTTACCGTGAAGAAACGTGGAAAACAGGTAACAAGGAGCAATTATGGACAGAGAATTCCCACGGTTCATCACTCCAACGAGATTTCAATTCCGCCAAGCGGAAAGGACGCCCCAGTCCAACGACCTAATACGTATGCCCATGTCGAAACTGCTGCAAACCGATGAGTGAATGAAGTTAATCGTGTCCAAACACACCGCATGCCTGGCTCTTCCGTTGGGAATGTAACCCAAACAATTTCCCCTACTTCGATATAAGTAATGTGGCTAAACTCTTCCAAACCCATAGACACGCAGGCGATTTTGTAGATGGTGGTATATGGTCGTTAGGAAATAACTGACGCGAGCATATGAAAAAAAATTCACAGCATTGCAAGTTCGGTTAAAACGCGTCGTCGAATAGAGGCACGTTACCACCATCTCAATTTGCAAATGAACATTTTACTGAACCGGGCTTCTTGTTCCCTCTGTCGACCGTTTTAAAGTCAGATGACTTTAACCGCATAAATTGCAAAAATTATGTATATGTTGTACCTGTGAGCATCCTGGAACATTGAAATGCTAAGTGAATTACGGGCAGTATATATCTTGCCTTAACTCGGTTACTTTACCACTAGGAATTCGCGTGCACCAGACGCAGTTTAAAGTGGCGTGATCATATCACTCCGTTTTGCACCATTATACGTCATCCTTTATCTACTATCCCATGTACTATACAATGTTTTTGCAGTGAACAATTAGACGTAGTAAACTGGTGTGATCAAATTCGGTGATGGCGTGAATCAGAAACCTTCGTGACAAGGGATAGGTTTTTGTTTGCTCGCAGGACTCGTTTCAACCAAAGTCCACATTTATGCTGCCAGAAAACTAAAATCCCCGTAAAGTTACTTTTTGCCTCATTGTGTAATACATTTAGAAAACTCAAGATTCAAAAGCTTATACTTCAACCATATTCCCGTTCAATTATTGATCCACTGAATTTCTTTCTCAGAAGATACTGTGTCACACGCTGCGATGTTCTCAAACACCGTGAACGTGAACACATTCCAGGATACGCGAGACATTAGGCACTCCAGAAGTGTAAGCTGGTCATCTGACAGACATACTTGTGCTTTCAAAACTAACAGTATCATTTTGGTTTTCCATTTGACTTCTCTTAGGAATGTGGAAGATCATCCATCCATTCCACGTCAATGTATTCGTTCATGATAGCCCCACAAACACGGGTTTGTGAGAAACAGATTATGGGTGAACCAGATATAGGATGTTCTGTAGCTTCACATACAACGCAAAATACTGTTTATTATTCGCTGAACAGTTCTGTTTTTATCAACGATAGGAAGGTTATCCGTGCTTTATCGGGTTTAAAGTAGCTCGTAGTTTGCTGGCTCCAAAAAATCATGCGCAATCTCACATTTTAGAGTGATATACGAAGTTCATGCACCAATCTTTTTCATCCGGGTCGGATTGATTCTCGGCACGCAGGGCGGCATAGTGGGAAAACCATTGCCTCTTCTGAGGACATCGCATAACTCTTAAATATATTTTGCCAAACATTTATAGATTATTGATTTCTTTAGTTTGCTTGTGTACTCTTTTGTGATAGAGCGCCAGAAGAATACCGTTTAGAAATTTTAGACATTGTTAAGCTTAAAATGGTCTGCCCGAATTCTGCCGTGCAACACCGATCGTGGGAATCGACACCTTCCTGTATGCACCAAGTAAGTATGAAAAGTTACTTGCACGGGATTATTACCGATTCTCACCGAGAGGCGTGAGGTATCCCATAAGCAACCTGGAACGCAGTCCCCTGGGATGCTGCAAAGAATTTTTAATACACGCAAACAACTTAGTAAGCGCGGTATTCCGCTGAAATTTTGAAAACAACGGAGTAATATTAACCTTCAGCTTTCCAGTCCGATGGTCGGAGCAAAACAAAAATTGAAACAGGTAGATCAAGATGAAGAAACTTACTAACAGCAAAATTTCTCACGATACATTACTGGGTAAGCACAAAGCGCACACAGCATTATTTCCACAAATTAATAAGGACCTAAAGCTGCCTGGCTGTGAAAAAATATGTTCACTGCTGGCGCGCAATGTAACAACGTAACAATTGCACAAATGACTTTTCGCAAAAAGCAGCCCCGTTTGACCGTCAAACGGCTAGTTTTGTTGTTGCTAGTTTAATATTATTAAGCCTTTCGAAAAATGCTCTTGCTCTGCATCCTCATCGAGAGTTTTTTCTGCGTCAGTGAGTTGTGTATCATTATTATCACAAGCAATAAAATGGATACATGGAACTTATAGGAATACGAGCATTAGTTCTACTCGTGGGGTATAATGGATACAGGAACTTATAGGAATACGAGCATTAGTTCTACTCGTGGGGTATTTGCAACGCGTAAATGGTCCTACAAGTCTATTTATTGCATTGGTACACGGTGGACTTGCAAGGACAAGGAAGTAGCCTCAGTAATGATTAAAACTTGATAACCGAATTGCGAATTGCAAACAACATCGTGGTCCGTCACTTTCAGCCTTCTTGTTGAGCTGGGTAGAGAGTTTCCAATCGCGTCTTAACAATTTGAGCTGTCACAAGCATAGCGTAGTCGGGGTGTGCACCGGAGCGTAGCACCAGGTTGACGATTTGGCATTGAACGCTTTGTCTTGTGTGTTATTAGTCTCGTGCGGCGATTTATTACAAATACATGTTCGGCTAGGCGGTTCCCTCGTATATTATTTATTCTGTCCTCCTTAGCCAAAACCACATGACTTTTGAACTTGGCACACCTGCTTTTCAATTCTGGACAGTGCTGTAGTGCAAGGCCACTTAAAATTTGTTTTCTATGTGTTTCGCCTTCACTTGTTACTCGTATATTCGGACCAACTTCCGTATCTTTGCTATAGTATTGGTCGTGGGAAACCAGCCTGTGACCACCTCAGCTTATCCACGGATGATGGAAATAGAAATCATTCATTTTGATAGCTGCGTGCGCGCAAGTTAAAAATAAATGGGTTGCACGGTCCAAAACCGCAAAGTATCTGTGATTATTCTCGTCATGGTTTCACCCGATGATCAATTCGTGTAAAGGAGTTTCTTATCGCAGACAGCCGTTTTCGTCGTGATGGCATAAAAGCATCGCCTATGTAGATTCATTAAGGAAAATGTTGTTCCCAAAATTTTTTTTGTCTTGAGAGCCAGTTCGCATTACACATTGGCATTTTACTGGTGGGAAAAATTTCAGTCCACAGTGACCACGCAAGGCTGTCAGACACAAACAGTTTTGTGCGCATCACGATTTGTTTGGCCTGCTTTGACGTAGGTAATTTCTTCTAAAGTACGAGTAACTATTGGCTACATGGGATACCTAATTGCAAAATAGCACTACAAATCTGATGTAAATTATGCTAGGAATTTTCATATTCACCGCATTATTGACAAAGTTCGGAAATGTACAAGTTGATTGAAACCAGTATCGTTGCATCAGTATAAGTAGCTCGAAGACCGAAAGACTAAAGTGTTGGTTATTTGTGGGGACAGAAAACATCGGGTAACAGCAGTCTCAGTCGAACCATTTCGCTTTGCCGAGGAACTAATCACTCCCTTGGGTCCGACAGACACTGTAACATATTTGGGCATTTCCTTTACCTCCAAGGGTAAAGGGATCTTCAACCACCGACAGCACCTGCTCAAACTGCT
>NW_008751711.1:1030046-1080713 GCF_000715545.1 Opisthorchis viverrini
GAAGTATGATGCTGATGAACATTCCCTCGCCATAATCTCAGCCCTACATGCCATCGGTTGTGATATCGACTTTTTGGTTCACCAACCGATGCTCAACTCTTATCGAGGGATCTGCTTTCCTCAATCCGCTAAGGCTGTTATTGGACTGGGACTTCCTAAGGTCGCAGTCAGTGACTTGTGCTTGCTTGCCATTGTGGGCTCCCTGCGGAGTTATGACACTTTTATGCGCGGCACATGGCGCTGAATGTACGCTTTTGCCATTTAATCTCACACCAGACCCAGTATGACGGTCACTTTGTGCCTGATGTGCGAGTCTTGACTGTGCTAGCGCACACTGCGCCTTGAAGAGCATTCACCATTGTTTGTCCTTTCTTTGGTTGTTGGTCCTTAGACGCGTGTTCCCATTCCAAAATCTTTACATACTTTGGGAATCACCTCATCAGACTGGCACTGTCCTTGGGACGATTTCGAATGAGACGTTTCTCTCTTTTCTCCCATATTCTCCTGTTACTGTTTCGCATTCATCGCTTGTACCCACCTTTTATGTTTGTGACCATGCTCTTCAAAAATAAATGATAATGAGAAAACGGCACATACGGAAATAGTCAAAACGTAGTGACTCGGTCCGGCTTCCTGATCGAAATATTAGTGGCGCTATGCTATGTACACGTGAGAGGTACTCAAACCGCTACTCACTGACTTGAATTCTAATGGCTGTGCTCAGCTATTGCTAGGAATGTTGCCACCCAGAAACTCACTGCGTTGCGCAAGCCGCAGCCTGGTGAAGAATATCAAAGGAAATAAAGCTGAACGATTTTCCAAGCTTTTCGGACTGGACCACCATCACTGATTTGAGAAAATCTCTTTCGCAATGCTAAAGATTCCGCAGTTCAGGGAGCCCTAAAATTACCCAACCAGAGCCAACGAAAGATTTATAGCAATTTGCTGCAGCACTCAAATTGGTTGAATTGACACACTGAGCATCAAACTATTTTGTGCTCTCCCAACCGGGCTTTCCGCGTGTTTGCAAATCGGGGGACATCACTATGTTTATTCCTGCCCTGTTTACATTACCAACCATGCTTATTGGGCGAATCACAGAAACGTATACCGCTTATAACAGAAGTGTAAGATCACTAACACGATGAGTGTGCGGGTACTCTCCTTTAGGTCTAGGGATATCTGCACATTGTTGGCAGTTCTCTCCGATCATTGCTCGGTTGCTTCTCGATGGCGAAGTGCACTTTGTGTATATCATCCGGAAGTATTAGGTCCGTATTCTAACAAAACAAAATGCATCAAACTTGAATCTTGAATATCCGCAGCAGGTTGCCTGGGACGAATTCGCCCATAAACATTATCACTGTTCATCTGTGCAGCGGGGACGATCGTGAGTTGGTTTTCTCATCATCCACCATTGATTTTCATTTATCCCATTGTGTAATGCACAACATAATTCTTTGGTTATTTTCACCTGGAAGTTTCGAAAGGCTCAAATATCACATCTTAGTTCCAGTAAAAATTACGTCCATCTGAAATATGCCGTTGAAGTTTATGCCGCATCTTTGACTCGTGTGCCATTTTCATTGCTTAGTAGGTGGATCAAAAAATCTCATCGATTTGTACGCGTCTGTTAGTAAGTCTTCTACTCCACTTATTCTATACAACGGTATCCCCAACCGCTTTTGTGTCCAAAAATTTGAGGTTTGTGTCATGAGTACCTCTTGTTAATTTCAGTGTATAAATCGAGAACGTTGTAAACAAGCTAATGCCTACTAATTTTCAAGGCCGAAACAGACACTCGCATATGATATCTGGTGGGACTCTGGATGCAGGCCTCCAGGTGTATATCAGACACAACACCGAACACCCCGGACGGGGTGCATCGTCTGTGGACCGGATTTCTAATGGGTAGAGATCATGTGGCTTTCAGGTTCAGTTTTTCAATGCGGTCTCACTCTGTCACATTTTCTATATCTTCTGAAGTGTGCATGCCGTGCATTTGTTGCTTTTCTAAGTTTGCGACTTTGATTATGGCGTCACGTGAACACCGTCGACATCGATCATGCCCGTGTGGAACGTCTGAGTACTGATCAAATTTGGTGGTTCTTCCGTGGCGTGCCTGACCACTCATCGGTTGAATGTCTCTCCGGTCTAGACGCATGTCCGCATTCATATTGACATTTGACTACCCATGAAAGAAAGGTTTTCGCTGAGGAGCGATTTATTAGGAAATGCCAACTGACCGGTTACAGACCATTGAACAGGAGAGCAAAATTCTAATTTGCATCTTAGTTACAAAAACTGGCAACCATCTTCTCCCGAATGAGTCTTCTTGAACTTTCCTGGAGATTCATTGACTCCACTCATTCGTCGGTCAAATCCAAGCAAAGGTTACAAAGTGACTCCACGAATTCCGCAACAGATCTCCCTTTTCCAATAGACGCAAAGCGAAATTTAACGAACAACATTTACTACTCGCGTGCCTCCCCATTAGTAGTATTATTCCCCTGCGTCGGGTGGGCAGCGGGTCCACTCGGCCGCTCTACGGGTGTATCGTGCCACTTGCGTCCCATTCACTGCTTTCGATCCCCGATCTTCTTGAATGGTGTAGACGTTCCGAACCGTAAACGCCGTTTTCTGCCGGTGCTCCTCCTTGACAGGTAGGTGCCAATATCCGGAACGCAAGTTGAACACAGTGAAGTATCGGAGTGCTGGGAGGGATCGAAAAACTCTGCAACCGAAGGCACAGCTACAACCCGATTTACGGTCAGTTCATTCAGGCGCCGGAAATCCACGCAAAACCTGTATTTTCCGTTCTTTTTCACTACAAGTACAATTGGGGAATTCTACACACTATTGGTTTCTTCCATTATACCATTCTTCAACATCTCCTGAATCTGTCTATGGACTTCCTCCCGTAGATGGAGCGGGGACGGACGGGGGCCATAAGGTCGAAAGCGTTCTAATGACAGAGGAAATTCGTGTTCACTCCACGGGCAAAAGCTAACCGGATCCCCATCGCCCGTGAACGGTTCGGAAGATTCCGTATTGACGGTACATTACAAGTCAGAGGTTTACGGCCACAGCTCCCTGACGAAAGTACCTGGATAACCTTCAAGCTTGTTTGCGCACACATTGTCACCAGCCTTAGCTGCTTTAGGTCAATCACGGAATCTGTGCCCTTGAGAAACTCAGCTCCCAATATTGTCTGTTCTACGTCTGGGCTAACCAGGAACGCGTGCTGCACGGACTTGTCGCCTAGGCGTATCGAGTGCGTTGACAATTCGTTAAACTTCAGTCGGTATCCACCAACAGCTCTCACGGCAAGCGCGCACGGTCTGCGTTCAGGTTGGTTCCGTCTTTGCCTCAGCGATAAGCCTGCTCTTCTATCAAGCAAACATAACTCCTCTTTTTCCGTCCACCTCGTCAATGGCTTGTATGGCAGATTGTGTCAGTGAGCTATTCGCGACCTACCTAGGAAAAAGAGGAGTACTCTAATTTTTTATCGTGTACAAGTGATCGGGTACGAGGGCACAGATTCTTCCAGTGGACAGGCTTGCCACACATGTAGCACCGGCTGGTTCGAGCGTGCCTCCGCGATTCTGTCTTCGCGGCTGCCAGCTATTCGGTGAGTTGGTCTACTCGGGTCTGCAATTCCTCCACTGATGAACCATCCCTCCTCCTGCGATTGCAACGTGGTCAGTGGTGCCTGGGCAGCTCCCAGGCCAGACGCACCAGCTCCTCCACACTCAACTGGCCAGTTGCTCGTGCCAACCGAAACTGGGCACCAAGCGCCGGCTGCACATCTTCGACGAACTGATCTGACAGCAACTGGTATCGCGAAACCCGGTCAAGCCCCGGCAAACGCGATCCAAAAACTGCTGCACGTCGGCGAAGAACACGGTTGAGCCATATCCGGGTGCCATTCTGGTCGACTTGAAACGCCTCATAGTCTCCTGGAGGTCGGTCGGCGTGTCGAGCTCCGCTGCAAGGTCTTCCTTCGCCGCGGCCCAGTTCATCTTCTGAGGGCCTTTTCTGGCCGATTCCAGGTCCACCTTCGCCAGGCCCCTGAGGAGGGTCTTCAGCGATGCCAGATTACCCTGGTCGAACTCCAGCCCGGCAGCCTTCTCAAAGTCCTGCAGGACGGTCCGAATATCCACATCCACAAAGGGTTGCGGCCAAGGGATCCTTATCCCCATCCTAGCGACGGCACCAAACGAAAGTGTGAAGGCTTTTGTTGCGGAGTGATTTATAAAGAAATGCCAACTGACCGGTTACAGACCATTGAACAGGGAAGCAAAACTAATTTGCATCTTGGTTTCAAAAACTGGACACTCCATCTCTTGAACTTTCCTGGAGATTCATTGACTCCAATCATTCGTCGGTCAAATCCAAGCAAATGTTACAAAGTGACTCCACGAACTGCGCAACAGGTCTCCCTTTTTCAGTAGACGCAAAACGAAGTTCAACGAACGACACATACTACTCGTGTGCCTCGCCATCAATTTTTTTCACCGTTACACCCGCATTGGCACAAACAAGTCTACAACATTCCGGTTTTCGATCACCATAGTACCACGACGAAGCAAGCCCGCTTTGTTCACGTAAATAATATCAGATGATTACTATAGACTATAGTTCAAACATGAATACTCCCATAGAATTTTCTCACAAAATTTGTCTTCCTTCTTGTGAAAGCCGCGGTAATCACAACTCAATACGGCTGCGCATCAGACTACTGCGCGGCGGAACAATCATGTGGAACAGAGCCGTGCGATTATGCCCCCACGTCGGAATCACGTCCGATTTCATCATGTGCCGGAGAAAGGTCAAATAAGGACACAGAATGTTCGCACCCACTCCATGGCCAAGGTGTCCCGTACACAAGCGCACAGACGGCCATCTATGATCAATCGAGACAAAGGAACAACCGCCCGAGGACCGGTGTGGGTGTGTGGGAGGCACACTGGTTGGTTGACAGCGGATCGACCGTCAAATACGGTGACAAGTGAATCATATATATATAGAAGTTTGTAATTGCGTTAATACACAGTTCCTTCAGGTCGTCTTCTTGTCTTCTGACTATAACCCAGTAGCGTCAGGGCAGGTGAAGAGATACAACAGAACTCTTTTAACAGTCAGAAACAATCAGATCACCAAAAACTGATGAAATTTCAGGAGGATGAAATAGGCCAGATTTTTGCCTTTAATCTCTCAGATGTTAGGAGAAATTCTGATAACTAGCATTCCGCATATAGATGGTCATGGTGGGCCTCGATGAGATGCATTCAGCCGCATTGTACTTATTAAATTTTTGACCAATCTATGACGAATGCTGCCTGCCACCGAACGATTGCGAGAAACATTATCCAAACCAGCACCTGCCAACTCCCGCATAATTCGGACATGCTACAAAATAAAACTACCGGTAATTCTTCGTTTCCGAAACACCGTTTCCAAGGAAATTTGCATCAAACTAACCACGGGATGCGTAAATTGAGTGGACATTTTCTAGTGTGCTCTGAGGAAAAACGTCTGAATGATGCTTGACTTTAAAGTCCAAACCAGCACCTGCCAACTCCCGCATAATTCGGACATGCCTACAAAATAAACTACCGGTAATTCTTCGTTTCCGAAACACCGTTTCCAAGGAAATTTGCATCAAACTAACCACGGGATGCGTAAATTGAGTGGACATTTTCTAGTGTGCTCTGAGGAAAAACGTCTGAATGATGCTTGACTTTAAAGTATACATTTCACTGAAATATCCCAATCGTGATTGCCGCTGCAAGAGATAGACACTGCCTGGAAAACTCAAACCTACATGTATAAGCACTTCGTCGGTTACGTCATAAAGCGCAACGCAAATCCACAAGAATTAAACGCAACGATGACGATCTACAACTCGCATTTTTCTCCATATCTCCAATGGACAGATTGACGAAAGTGGAGATCCTGCTCAGCCTGTTGTTCGCATTCAAAGGCGTTCTCTGTCTTTTACCGTACACTTGCCCTCACAAAACCAGTGCATCTACAGCCACTCAGGTTTATTTCAAATTGTCCCCAACCTTCGTTCTATGTAAACACTACAAGTAGAAGCCACAAGCTACAGTGAAATTTCCGTTCACTTCAATGTGATGCGAACGAGAGAAACACTGTCCAACGCTACACATTATTGTAGATTGACCAGTACCGATTCGCTGGGGGAAGTCTGACATAATCTTTGTAGATGGGAAGAAATTTAGGTTATCAGCTAGATCGCCCTATTTACATCCATCTGCAAACACAGGTAATTCGGGTTCAACATGTGTGTCATCAAGTATATTCATCTGACACTCTCCGCATTAAATTGTTCAAACGATGTTTTCGAACCTCAGCTTGAATGAAATTGTCCAGGAAGCAGTATTTGAGATATACTTCGTGCCTACGGCCGATCGATGCACCCTCTCAAACCAAATAGGCTTTCTAGGTGACAGACCGCACAGCGCAAGAATACTCACGAAAGATTTAAACTAAATCCGAGTGGCGCTTTCCCCAATCGCAGTGATTGTTATTTCGGATAACAGCGTACCGTTTTTAGTCGTCTGGTTCACTCGTTCATGCAAGGGTCTACCTTCCGATCACTCCTTGAACATGAATTTTCTAGATTCATAAACGACATTATTTGAATATACTGCTAATCATTACCATGAAAGAAAGAAAATTTTTTGAAGCATGACATTAGTATCGCTTGGTCATTCCTGGAATCTCGTGAACAAAAACACGGAGAAGCTTGTCTTATTGAAAATTGAGAAGCACATCATGCTCGATTACTTTGTATATATGACTTATACTTCGTTGAATAAATCAAGCGGAGAAATGGGCTATTGGATATTCAGCAGGCGCAATACGTATACCAAATGTTTTTAACGCCTATTTTCCATGGCCAGACATAGATAAAACACTGCATCATTACAAATGACGCCAGTACACGAATCGTCCTTCACACTACTCACACAAACACGTCCGGGGCCGTTTCGCGTCATCTGCTGTGAATACAGAAGAATACCAGTTATCGATTTGTTGGGACGCCTTATATTCCTACCTTGTTTTGCACCGCTTACAGATTGCTTGATCTGCATCAGGCACACAATTCTTTTTCAAACAACTTTTTCCGGAACATCTGCTATGCGACGGACGGCAGCGGCGTTGAAGATTCGAGCGGTCACTTGCGGTCTCGAAGTTTTGTGCATGACGTCGGATTGACGGCCATGTTAGCTCTGCTATTGCCTGCTATAGAAGAAGCTGTTGGTTGCTAGAGTGCCTTATTGGGGACATTCTTTTCGATTTGCACCCCGTTCACCGCACCGTGTGCTACGATGAAATTCCACAATTTCAAGCCCATTCATTGCAATTCGATTACTGCTATACCATCATACGCCATACACTCATTCTGTTGAGAAAATGTTGCTTCAGTATAAATTGATGAAACTATTGGAATAGAGCAATTCGTATCCATATACAGACATAATGGGTTTGTATCCAGAGAGTTTATGTGGAAGCACACCAATATGTGGTTTACAGAGTCGAAAATTGTAAAACTTTGTGTTAAAACAACTGAAGATTTTCAAACAATTCCAGAATAATGTTTTTAGTGTCAGCGCGACTGTTCCACTAAACTCCCAGTAACATAATTTTCATCACTTCACTTTACAATGACGTAAACAAAACCGCGCCATATCGTGTACTTTACAATATCAGTGAAATTCTATCCCATCTCATTTTTCACCATCGCCTGATATTCGTTACGCAAATCCACAGGATGCCGCTTCGAACTGCGGTACTAAAACCGTTCTAATCAAGCATAAAAATGCTCAATAAACTGGCTCTTCCTTCTACAGAGTTGATGATCTGCTACCTTTCTCTAGTTTGCTTGCTTTGATATCCATATTACAGGTTGGTACTGACGTTTCCATGATTCATGTTCCGAAAAGTTAGCGTCTTTGCCGTGGTTTGTCTTGGAATAAATCTAAGTCTTTTTTGTTTGATTGTTGCATTGCTGCGGATACCGAATTGCATTCCTATAATGCACCCTAGCAGCTGAGCAATTTCTTCGGCAATGTGGGAACTTCGCGTGCCATGAGCTTTGCATTTGGTAGCATAAACTGTAGGAGCTATCGCTTTCAGTGTTTCTTTACATCTCATATATTAAGCGACCACACACAACAGATAATAACGCACACTTGACATCGTAATAAAGTTTATCGACGTATTTTCAACGTGTATGAAGAGTACCAGGAAAAGCAACGTACTAGCCTGCGTTAATTATGTGTCTTTCCTTGATTCTCGACGACAATGTTTTATATGTTTCGTCAAACTTGAAGGAGTCTTAAATGTGTTTTTGCAAACTTCACAAGCATACGGTCTCTCCTTCGTGTGGACTCCAGCATATGAATCCAACGCGGCTTGCGTTCGCAATAGTTTACCGTAATAATGACGTAAAATGATTTTCCAATTCACAAGTCCTGCGTCTGTCATGTCGCCAGCTGCCAACTTGTCGAAGTGTTTTTCCAACAGATGACCCTCTGATTTCCAAGTGACTTGGAAAATGTTGCACAGAAATCACATTTATATGATCTCGAGTCCGAATGAGTTACCAAGTGCTGACGAAGCCGGCTAGCGTGTTGAAACCATTTTGGGCATTCTGGACACTGGTGTAGCATTTTATGTGGTTTTGACTTCTGCGTTTGTCCAATATGTCCATGATTCAAAGTCTCTAATTGATACATCGAGGCAGCGGAATTGGGAAGCCCGGCTGAGTGCTCCAAGGTTTCGTAATGTTCTGCATATAAAATTGAACGGAACAGTCAATCGGTGAGGATCAATCGAAGAAACGGTCGGGCAGGCATCGTGCATATATGTGTGTGTCCGTACGTGAGTGCACACATAAAACGATGTCTGGAACAATCAATTCTGCCGTGTTGCGATCAATGAAGAGAATCGGTGATTTTGAAGTGAATGAAGAGTAATTATTCAAGATCATATCTAATTCAAATCACGGTCCGTATATACTCTTGTGCGCATTCCAGTCTCCGACTGTGTCTGTAAGCACCACGACAGGGAAATCGATTTAATGAAATTTATAGCTTGCAAATTCATGATTGAAATGAATAACGAATTATTGTATCTGACGGGGTAATGTGGGCTTTATGCATCGTCCAGTCACGTCTTGTTTGCTGTCACCCCAGGGATTCGAATTTAGAAAAGTTCATTGGAACACCTCGAAGGTTATCAGTCCGTTTACTCAGCTATGTTGACATCCTTATCCTACTACTACTAATATCTCATTCTCTGCATCAACCACCCCATCATCGCCGCCAACCATATCAGTCATTCGGCAGTCTAGGCAACATCGTCCAAGTTTCTTCCGTTTAGAAAAGTAAAATTCATTCCCATATTCCAGGTGTAAAATACTGCTTCTGCAGATTACGTCTGCTCGTGCAGACGTGTGAGATTTTCAATATGTGGGAGCACAATTAATGATGCCCAGAATCTATGGATATGGTACATGCAAGACATCGGTAAAAGGTCTATCACAAACCCGCAAAACCCAACCCAGCGCCACTCGACTCACGGGGCATTTGAAGTGCAAAGTTTTCTTCAAAGACTTATGATTAGCTGGCAGTTCTTTGCGTCCTCAGATAGGCGTCCTATAATCTGACCGTTCACAAAAGGGACGGTTTCGTATGTTGGGATTCATGCTCAAAGGTAGTCTTCCTTCCACTGCACACCATTTCGTCATCCCGGATCCTACCACGTTATTTGTTTCGATTTCCGAGTTCTTAGCAATAAGATGGGCGCAACTCACCTATGTATGTCCTTCACGGTGATAACGATGCATTCTAAACATGCAGAACGCTGTTGAACAATCCAGACACCCATTTGGGCTTCTGCGATATTTCAGGCCCCACTTGATAAACCATGTGCGAACGCCACAATATATGGTTGATGCCTGGATGTATCAGAAGTGACCCGGATCCCAATTTCTTTTGGGTCGTTACCGAGCAGCAGCAGGCCGCCTGCGAAACTCGCGTTTCCGGTGTTCAACGATGATTTATCTGTGACTAACTTGCAGAAAACTGAATGATCAACACTTCCCGTTCATAACAAGCTTATCTCACTACGCACCGTTTTCTCAAGCTATCGGCCATCAAATCCTTGGCGACTGCAAGATGAACGAAAACACTGCAGTTATCACGCAAGAAAATTTCCCAATTTAAGCATCCGCCTATCGGATAATGATCGCTGATGTGGACATTCGTCGAATTTCATTATTCTAACTTCATTTAAATGTTCACCCGACAGATTCCGACCATAACAGAGTTATCCTGGGAGGAACAAGCTAATGAAGTCTCTTCTCGGAATTGGGTATCATTAACCAACATTTTGGTAACCAAATATATTTCAGTCGGTGCGCACAAAATCACGTCCACAAACGAAATAAAGAAATTTGTGGACTTACCAATAGGTGCATACGAATCGGCCGGATCTTGCAACGCGCTTACTGAAGAGGAAGTGTAATCAGATCCCAGTAATCAGAAAAGTAAAGGTACATGTCAGCTTAAATTAATACCATGAACATCATCCTGTGGTTTGTGTTCTGAACGGCGGAGTAGAGCAACATTAATTAAACGAGGGGGATCTGACCAAAAACTCACAATTTTTTCCGAAGACCATATGAACGGTGGTGACATTTGCAAATAAGTTAATCATACACAGCTCGTACATCATAGTGCAAACATATAGCTTTAGTGGTTGTTGCGGGGTTTACAGTCAATCAGTCCAATCAGTATAATTCAGCATATCCTCCAATAAAATAGCAGAAGTTTGAACGGGTCGCCTGCATTCACGCGTGTTCTCAACATAAGACGCATACTCGTTGTGAGCTGGTTACGAATTAAGTCTGGTTTAGAAATCTATTTCGAGGAATCTGGACATATTTTTGGTATTCAAATGCTATCTCTAATATTATTTGGGGCATTCTCACTGTTTGCATGTTGCCCCAATGAAGGTTTTTGTCACAATTTCTTCCACAGACAGTGTGCTAATTATAACACGATTCAAGGATTTCATTTTCATCAATCCTCTGAAGTACGCAAGAAGTAAATAGTGAGAATCAAACTGAGTTACCGGCGGATCAGTTAAACATTCAATTCACAATAGTATGCAACGAAAACCTCATTCAACCAGAGAATTACTTTGTTGCCCAGGACGATTTGTCACGGGCGAATCCGAAGCCATTTATTTTCCACACGAGTTGCTAGCTGCCCCCTGCGGTATTTCTGCTCTCCTCGTAGGAGGCGCTAAAAATGCAACCATCCTGGCCTCGCAAAATTTACGTACATCTGAAATTGTTGCCTGAGTTCAGTGAGATGATATATAGTACGGCAAATTCTATACAGTATATTCTATAGTAAATAGTATATGGGTTTAAGTAAATTAAATATTCTAGGTGGCTTCGACATATGATAATTTCCTGAAACATTTTATTTATGTGTAATTGCCTTGCAAGCAGCTCCATTCTATTAAACGAGAGGCAGACTTCTTGCTGTGCGATCATATCCGATTAAACTGAAGAGATAATTTTGTTTCTTGACTAGTTTCTCATTAGAAGGCAACATAATCCATTAAAAAAATAATTAGAAAAATAAATAAATTTGTAAGAGCCGCGACAACGACAATGGTTGCGACTGACGTAAGAAATCGGAGCTCCAAAAATTGGTAATATTTGAAGTTCATGGAAGAAGCCAAATGTTGGCGATTGCGCTCCCGATGAGCGCATGTTCTAGCGAACGAAACGGTAACCGTCTTTATCAAAGTGCTTGATCAATGCAGACAGAAGTATTAACAAATTCTGACTATTGATTTTGCGCACATTTTCCAGAAAAGCTGTCATAGCGATTCCTGATGGATTGCGTTCAGCCGAATTGTGCTAACTCATTTTTGGTTTATCCATCAGGACTTTTGCCAGAAACCGGATAATTTTGGGGAACCTATAAAGGAACTGTGTACATTTAACTGGGATAATTGAGTTTTGTGTAGCTACAAGAGATTAATGCCTGGAAAAACAAAAAATATATATGTAAAAGGGCACAAGTGATTGCATTGTAAGTGACACTGAGAGAAAATAAAATTAAACGCAAGGATCAAGATCACTTTCCTTTCGTATCTCCAGAGGACAGTGATATCACTCACAAAAAGCTAAATACTATTTAGCTATATCATCACAAAAAACCAAATACTATTTAGCTTGATGTTCACACACATGCACAATCAACCGTGTGCCCCTTAGTTATTCGTCTTCACGGTTTTATTGTGCATATATTACTACAACACCAGTATATCCCCAGCCAATCAGTATAATTCCAGATTCTCTACAACCTTCGGAGTGTGGAAGAAACTACCCGTACTGGTCACGAGCCACTGTGAAACAGTGTGATTTTTTATCACTTTAATAGGACTGCGCAGCAAGCCTGCTTTATTCACGTGGATAGTATCACAGGATTACTACCGATCACATTCTATGGATGACTATTTCCATAGAATCTCTTCACAAAAATAGTCCTCCTTTGGCGATGATTTCGGTAGATTTTGTAAACGTCCATTCGGCTAAGCGCTTTTTTGAGGACAACGTTCAAATAAAATGGAGCTATCTTACAATAAATTGTTGAGCTATTGGGTTTATCTGTGTTCAATAATATATAATGAGGAAAACGCTCCATTCATATACACGTCTGCGTTTCGTGTATAGATAAAATGTGTGTCGGTCTGTGAGACACACAGAGTAGTTAAAATAGCAACTTTCAAAAAGAAACCAGCGTCCAGGTCAGGGATGACCACCTCTAAATCCTTGGATGATAATCAGTGTCAATTGTCACATGGTGGCGTTGCGCCAGCTCTGACGCGCGTTGGTCTGGTAGTTCTCCAGTGACTTATACATACTGGTGCACACCCGAGTCAGCAGGCCCATTCGGAGGACTAATTTTGGACGGTTTGCGGCTGAATGACATAAGATAAACGATCACCCAAGTGCACAAGGATATCAGTCATATTGCACGGTATTAGAAACACAAAATCTTTGATGAGACACCGGGAATGTGGTGGTTCATCCAACTATTGTAGAAAGAGCAAATAACAACGGAAACTTCGTGGAGGCAAGTGCCTTCGGGTCGGTAAATTTGCGCTTTAAAATTTGTCGCCCAACATTCACTGCTCTTGCAAGTCGTCGGGATGAACGGTCCACGTTTCCGGTTTTGCGCTGTCCGAAATGTCTACAAATAACGCATATTCATCGCCAGCAGGCCTTTTCGGAGGACTGAGATCAGACCGTTTGCGGCTGATTGACATAGAATAAACGACCATCCAAGTGCTCAAAGACGTCAGTCATATTGCGCGGTATTACAGACCTAAAATCTTCGGTAAGACACTTGGAATGCGGAGGTTCATCCAATTTTTGGAGAAAGGAGATAAGCAACTAACAACGGAAAGTTCATGAAGGCAAGGTTTGAACCAAGTGTCTTCGGGTCAGTAAATTTGCGCTTTAAAATTTGGCGCCCAACATTCACTGCTCTGGCAAGTCTTCGGGATGAACGGTCCACGTTTTCGGTTTTGCGCTGCAGAAATGTCTACAAATAACGCATATTCATCCCACAACCTCCCGAATTTAGCCCACCGAAAGTACGCACATCTGATCAGCACATAGACTCTAAATCCACATTTTACGGACGACCACACAGATGTGTTTCGCGACGAGTCCAAACCGGAAGAATTCCGTGCAAGTGGTTGAAATAATCATTCGCTACGACTGGGAATTCTTGAATGCTAGCTCACCCATGCGACACAAGCCAACGGTGACCAGCTTCATAACCTCTGTTTTATTATCTTGTACGCTTTCACTAATAATAAGTTGTAACCGAACACAACATTGCTACCTATGGAGAAAAATATCGCCATCTCAATTACGTAGATGATTGTTGCTTTGTTTGCTGGGCTGGGAAACAACCAACCCAACGCTATGCGCCGAAACTTTCCACCAAAAAGCACTCACGTCGTTTTGTATGATAATGAAGCGTTCTCAATCAAACTGCGCAGCTCAGTGAAGAGATCAGCGACCTCTTCTGATGACATTGCTTGCCTCTTACATAAGTATTCGCTAAACATTTATAGATTATTAATTTCTTTGGTTTTCTCCTCAATATTTGTGATAGTGCGCCAGATGAATAGCGTTCAAACGTTTTCTAGAAATTCTGATAGTTAAACAGGTCCGCCCGAATTCTCCTCTTCAACACCGTTCGCGGGAACAGTCACAACTCACCATATGCACCAAGCCTGGATGGGCTCTCACTTGCACGGGATTATTATCGATTATCCACGAGGCGTATGAGTGAACCTGGAGGCAAACTAGAGCGCAGACCCCGGGGTCGCTGCAAAAAATTTCAATACACACAAACAACTTCGTTAGCGCGCTATCCCACGGAAATTTTAAAAATAACGGAGTAACATGAACCTCATATTTCCAGTCCTCTGGTCGAGCATAACAAAATGTGGATCAGTCAGGTAAAGATGAGGAAACCTACTTACAGCAAAACTCCCCAAGCTGCTTTGTCGGGTGAACATGAATCTCAAATAGGCATTATTTCTACAAATGTAAAAGGAACTACTGCCGTTAGGCTGAAAAAATGCTGTGATTTTTAGAGCGGAATGTCACAATGAGACGATTACACAAATGACTTTTCGCAACAATCGGCCGTCGTTTGACTACCGAACTCCCAGTTGTGTTGTTGCTGGGTTAACATTATAAAACGTTCCGAGAAAATGCCAGTGAAATCCACACCCGTTGGAAGTTTATTCTGCCTAATTATCACGAGCAGTAAAAAGGGACACATGTAACTTCCAGGAATGCGATGCTTTAGTTTTATCCATAGTACATTTGTAACGCCTGAATGGTCCTGCATTTCCATTTATTGCATTGGTATCCTGTGAACATACAGGATCAAGGAAGTCACCTCTCTAAAAATCAAAACTGGAGCATTGTAATCAGGTTTCGATTTGCAAATACCAGGGCGGTCCGTCAGTTTAGCCTGCTTGTTTAGCTGGGTAGAGCGTTTCCAATCGTGTATTCATCATTCGAGGTGTCACAAACATTGCGCTGCTTATGGTGTGATCTGAAGCATATGGACGGGTAGACGTGTTTGCGTTGAATACTTCGTCTTGTGTGTTACTAATCTCATGAGTAGTTTCATTATAAAATGCAACTTCGGCTAGGCGGCGCCGTGAGATACCATTTTATTCTATGTCCTGCCCAGCCAAACTCCACGTCACGTTCAAAATTGACCCTCCTGCTTGCCAATTCTGCTCTAGTAAGAGACCACTGTAAATGTGTTTACTAGGTGTTTCGCCTTTCTCTTGTTATTCATATATTTTGACCGAATTCAGTATCCTTGCTGTAGTACTGGAAAAACAGCCTCAGACTTTCTGCGCCTACGCACCGATGATGGAAATAGGGGTCCTTCAGCTTGAGAGCTGCGTGCGCGCACGTGCTCACCGTTTTTTCCAATTTTCGAACTCTTGCATTTAGTTCGGCCAGAGACATGAACGTATGTTACTGCAAGTCAGAAACGGACATCGGCACAATTGAGATAAAGTCCAAAACCCTGCTCACGGAAGTGCAAATGAGAGCAAAATTTCAAACTAATATCAACTTACAGCCAGTGTATCATTGTTCAAAACAAAAGGACTACACGGTCGCCGGATCATGAAAACCAAATTAACTGAAAATAACCATTGAACAAATGGCTCAAGACAGACAAAGTAATGCAAGTAGAACGTTATTAAAACAATCAGTGACGCCGGACAAATTCAGGCCATAGTCCAAGCACAAGGAAGGAAATGAAACTTCCAAACTGAAGGCACATATTGAACAAACTATATACGGTACAGTGATATGGCGACGCAACGCAAATTCCAAATAGACCAAGTATACAAAGACCAGCTCTGGGCCAGGCGATCAAGGTACAGCAATCATATATCGTTTGGAAACAATCCAAGCACAAGGGGAAGCTTGAACGCTCATCCACAGACATCAGCAGGATACTATCGAGATTGTTGGTGAACTGCTTTTAATACAACAATCAAACCCTGCTAACAGACCAACAAACAAGCAGCAGGCTCCAACTATCGATAATGAACGAAATTAGCAAACATTATTCAGCATTTTCTTCCAGTGAATTTGAATGTTTCATCCTGACGGAATCAGGTCGATCGGCGATCACCTGGAAAAGCAAGAGGGCTTCCCTCTTTTTGCGAAAAATGTTATTGCTACCGGGAAAGGTTAGCAGAACGAACGATAACAGCGTATTCCCAGGAACCGAAGATCAAACTAAATGTTGAGCATGGATGCATGTATATATACACATAAAAATCTTAACAGAAAACCTTTTTATAGTAATAAATAAATATAAAAATATAGGATATATATTTAAAATTATATAAAAATTAATACGTTTCACGGTCCAAAACAGCATAGCAAGTATTTGTGATCATTCTCGTCATGATGAAACCTTTTGATCAAATCGTGTAAGTGAGATTCTTGTCGCAGAGATTCGTGTTTATCACGATTGCATAAAATCATCAGCTATTTATATTCTTTAGGAGAACCGTTGTGCTTTGCGCTATGCAGCGCCTCCACTGACGGGAGAAAATCTTTACTGGTAACGCCAGTGATTAGTTAATTTAGGAAGCGGTAAATACCTCCCGTTTGATCCTCCAAACCAACAAGTGTTTTAAAGCAATTTCCTGCAGTGCTCAAATCGGTTGAATTGACACAATGAGCGCCAGCGAATTATGGGCTCCATCAGGGCTGTACGCGTGTTTGCAATTTGTGGGACGTCACTAATTTGATCCTTGCCCACTTTACATCAACAACCGTGTTAAGCGAGCGAATTAAAGGAAGATATACCGACTAAATCACAAGTTGTATTATGGTTGAGACGATAAGCATGCGGGGGCTCTTTTCTTTGAGGCAAGGGTTTTCTGCACATTGGTGGCAATTAATTGCAGTTTACAGTGAGTTTACATGGCTTGCCATTCAGCGAAATATTGTTGAAATATGGGAACACCAGTGCATACATACGTAGGTGTCGTGAAGCACAGAGAGAATGAGGCTGCGAAAAAATTCCATTTTTGTTATAGAGGATTCGCCCCATTTTGCCGTTGGATAGGTGATACACTACTCCATTTGGCTGTCAGTGCGGGCTTTTGGCAAACAGGCGGATTACCACTAAACGTATGTATGTAGTGGCCTCCAAGTATCCAATTAGAAGCCGAAGAAATATGATCCTCCTGAAAGAGCGCAGACGATTTGCACACCCGCGGTATCCACAGCTCGATCAGGGAGTGAGACCCATGTACAAATGGACACATGGAAGGACTCTGAGTTTCCCGTGTATTCGTGTCCGTGACCCAAATGCTCAAAAAGGTTTCAGTTCTCCAGTAAGCTTTGGCTACACTTTGTAGCACATTCGGACATGAGGCCATACAAATGTGATTTCTGTCAATTGTGTTTCTAGTTGCCGCAAAGTCGGGAGAAACATCGCCGAAAAGCACTGGGAAGAGTTGCAATCTAGTGGACTCGCGGGAACCGCGGAGTATTCGGTGCTTTGGAAACGGAAAATCCTTTCATGTCAAATTTGTGGAAAACCATTACGTTCGCGATCTGCACTAGGTTACCATGCTGGCGTGCATACTGGGGAGAGACTGTACACTTGTCAGTTGTACAATCGTACTTTTAAATATCGCTCGAATTTGAGACGACATTCAGAACGCTGTGTGCGCCATCTCTTGTAAATATGACAAAAGTTCACTCATGTATAAATAAATCTCGATGAATAATAAAACTATGATTGTTTTGTGATTCAACACCGGTTAAACTAAAAACTCATCAAAACATTTTCAATCGGACTGTCCGCTATTTGATGGGACATGAAGTTTTGGTGTATACTTGTGTGAGATACCACGCCCACTTATTCAGTCCGTTTGAACAACATGGCCCATATCGCGATATATGAGCTATCTAACAGGAAATGCAAGGCCAGTATTGTACGGAGGACTTGCTCAGTATATGCGAAACAATATAATTGATCGCCCTTTGGATCGAGATACTTTTCGCGACTGAAGAATATTAACTTTCGAGAGATATGGTAAATACGGTAGAGCCGTTTAGAATTGTCCGAGTTTTGTGAGGCTTTGTTGATAACTTTTTCATTATTCCAAGACGTCAGCGATATTCTCATGGACAAAAATCACACAAGCATATGTTTTCAACCGCCCGAGGTAAAGAGGCGCTGTGCTGGTGAAAGACCAGGAACAAATTTGGAGTTGCCATTGCATACATTTCCGTGATGATTTCTCTCCATGCTAAGGTTACCAGAGGATGGGATCTAAATGTTATCTTCCGGGAGAGAAGCACCACCAAGATGGGAACAGTGACTGTAATATTAAAATTTCGATAATTGTTCGCTCACGGCGCCTGAATAATTTCGAAGTGTCAGGTAAAGAGAATGAAAGTTTACCAAGCCATTGTTTTAGACAGAAGAAAATTATAATGAGCGCGCACGATTCCTCAAACTATGGCGCGCATATTTTGTTACCAGAACAAACTTAGACAACTCGCTATGTATTAGCGTTCCCGATCGCCTTTATAACAGTGAAGTTTGTGAAGCACCACAGCAGAGCCAGCATACGACCAGCGAAACGAAGATGACCATACACTCCATTACGTCAAGCGACCAGGTGAATGCGCGCAACCTGTGATAGAGCATGACGATCACTTCATTAAAGGCTTATTTTCTGTCACGTCGTTTTAGTATCGCCAGGGTGTGTAAGGAAAAACTTTGAAGAAAGGTGTTCAATATCCCTTTGATGAACTGCGAATTGTCGTCTATTTCAAGTGTGTCGTTGCGACAGAACTGCGTCTTGATACTCGCGCGTGCAAATCCAGTCATAAAGTTGAAGCACGTATTACTTAAACCGCGAAGTCAATACCTTGGCTTAGTACTCAACTTATCTATTACAGGTATGAAACACATGCTTCAATTACTTTGGAAAATTTCTGTTTTCCTTCGGTTGGCAAGAATTGTGCTCCGCAAGCTGACATAATCACTTACGCACTTGACTGGCATACTTACCCTACTACTAAGTGGCCTGTGTTTGCAGTGTTAGTTGTTATTCGATCTTGTTTTTAAATTTAGTTGTAACGTTGGCCGTGAAATTATACTTTTGCTGGGTGGGACAAAACGTCGATTGCCTCACCAAAACAGGCCGAGAGAAAGGTCCAAATAGGTAACCTGTTAGACGTGTACTTTGGCTCAGGCTAGTTGAGGGTAAGTTCGGGCTTTATAAAAAACCCTGAAAACACCAAGTCAACTCTACATAACGACGTGTACTTGTAAATTCTTGAATGCTATCGACTGCGAATGGCAATTTTATTTTTTGTTTCCCGACGTTCCGGTAAAATGGCCTCAAAAAGCTGGTAATTTGGATATCACACGAGAAATCTGCTTTCTATCCTTAGAAATACTGGCCTCATTAAATGATGAGTAATAAAAACAGACGGCGTTTAGTAGTACTGCTGCTAGGTGGTTATTTGGTTGTATAGAAGACATAGTACGAGGCTTTTTACATTGACCAAATCACGGGAACAGGATTCGGCCGGAAAATAACTTTACCCGAAATTTCGTGAATTTTTGAAAATGCAATTTTTAACTCTTGCTCGATTCATTGAATCGCCCGATTTCATGAAATATGGAACAGGCCGTGCTCTTCTCGTTAGAACCGAGCATCGCAATTTTTATAAGCTGCAATTTTGACGCAAGCGAAAATTTGAAATTAATTTACCATTTTATCCACAAACGGCATTCACATATTCGGGATGCACTTTGCAAATAATCATCCCTGATTCGTTACATTTAGCTCCCACAAGTATTTTGTTCACAGCTATTGAGAATTTAGGGAGGTATCATACCAAATTCTCCCGGAAATGTCACTCAAGTTAAAATTTCCGCTTCCGAAATCATCCAATTTTACGCAGGTAACAGAAAAAATACTTACAGAATATAGATGTGACTTACGGATATGAAAGAGTCACCCACAAAGCCAGCAACACAGTTTGCTCGGACAAAAATGGAATTTATACTGTGTTCATAGTATGAGACAGTTTATGAAGCCGGTCGTCAGATATAGCGGTAGCTTCTATTGTTGGATGATCAGCAATTTGAGTATGGTAATTTTTTATTAGCTGTTATCATTGTTGCGGAGTAATTTGAAGAGGGTGACCACAGGTGAGGGCGTAATGGCTTCACTTGATGATGCGATATGAAATATCCCGATTAGACTTGGTGGGCGACGAGTAAAGTGGAAATACCCTTTGATTAGGTATGAAAACCGTTCAAAAAGTCATTATAATTATCGCCAGTTGTTGTTGAAAATGTCCCACCAGAAGACGAAAGACATGGAGAATATGGTAAGCACTGGGACTAACCGGTGGCCTGCTTCAGTTTCAGGACGTATGTGCCACTACAACTGTAACGGTGATACTACTGATCGGGAGGCACGCGAGTAGTATGTGTTGTTCGTAGAATTTCACTTTGGGTCGATTGAAAAATCGAATTCTGTTGCGGAATTCGTGGGACCACTGTGGAACACTTGCTTGTATTTGACCAACAAATGGGTGGAGGCATCGAATCTCTAGGAAGACTCGTTCGGGAGAAGATCTGTGTCCAGTTTGTGTCCAGTGTTTTGCTTCCCTGTTCAATAGTCTGTAACCGGTCAGTTGAGTTGGCATTATAAATAACTCCAGAGCAAGGGCCTTCTACTGTTCATTTGGTGCCGTGACCAGGATAAGGATGAAGATCCCGTGGCCGCACCGCAAAGAGGATGGGGATGTTCGGACCTTCCTGGAGGACTGTGAGGAGGTTGTGGAGGCTGCAGGGCTGGAGACCGACCGGGGTAATTTGGCAGCGCTGAAGACCCTCCTCAAGGACCGGGCGAAGGCGGCCCTGGATGCGGCCAGAAGAGGCCTTCAGAAGATGGATTGGTCCGCCGCGAAGGAGGCCCTTGCAGCGGAGTTCGACACCCCGGCCGACCGCCAGGAGGCTATGAGGCGGTTCAAGACGGCCAGGATGGCACCGGGATCTGACCCGACCGTGTTCTTTGCCGGCCTGCAGCAGTTGTTGGATTGCGCTTTGCCCACACTGGATGGAGTGTCGCGACACCAGTTGCTGTCTGATCAGTTCGTCGAAGGTGTGCAGCCCGCGCTTGGTGCCCAGTTGCGGTTGGCACGAGCGACTGGCCAGTTGAGTGTGGAGGAGCTGGTGCGTCTGGCTCGGGAGCTGCCCCAGGAACCACTGGCCACGTTGCAGTCGCAGGAGAACACGGATGCTGCATCAGTGAAGGAACTGCAGACCAGGATTTACCAACTCACCGATTAGCTGGCAGCCGTGGAGACCGAATCGCGGAGGCACGCTCAAACCAGCCGGTGCTACATGTGTGGCAAGCCTGGCCACTGGAAGAATCAGTGTCCCCGTAACCGATCGCTTGTACACAATAAATCTTTAGAGTAGTCCTCTTTTCTTGGGTGGGTCGCGATTAGCGCAAAGACACAAGCTACCATACAAGCCATTGTCGAGGTAGACCGGAAAAAGGAGTTATGTTTGATTGATAGAAGAGCAGGCGTATCGCTGAGGCAAAGAGGGAACCAGGCCGAATACAGAGCGTGCGCGCTAGCCGTGAGAGCTGTTGGCGGATATCGATTGAAGATTGACGGATTGTCAACGCACTCGGTACGCCTAGGCGACAAGTCAGTGCAGCACGCGTTCCTGATCAGCCCAGACGTAGAGCACACAATACTGGGAGCTGATTTTCTCAAGGGCACAGATGCCGTGGTTGACCTAAAGCAGGGAAGGTTGGTGACAAAGTATGGCGCATTCAAGCTTGAAGGCTATCCATGCACTGTCGTGAGGGAGCTGTTTGCCCGGAAACTTCCGTCTTGTAGTGTATCGTCAATATGGGCCGTGGTTGAGGAATATTCCGGGCTGTTTACGGGCGATGAAGATCCGTTTGGCTTCTGCCCGTGGATTGAACAGGAAATTCCTCTGTCATCAGAACGCTTTCGACCTTATGGCCACCGTCCGTTGCCGCTCCATCTACTGGAGGAGGTCCATAGACANCCTGTAAGGAGTGGACTGGGGTCGCGGAAGCTGGGCAGTCGATGGCAAAGGCCGTTTGTCGTCACCGACCGCCGGGGGAACGTCTTTACCATTCAAGATGGTCGGGGATCGAAAGTAGTGAATGGGACACAACTTCGCAAGTGGCATGATACACCCGAAGAGCGGCCGAGTAGACCCGCTGCCGAAGCCGACCTGACGATGGCATGCGAACGAGCTTTAAGGGGTGGAGGTGTGTAACGGTGATACTACTGATCGGGAGGCACGCGAGTAGTATGTGTTGTTCGTAGAATTTCACTTTGGGTCGATTGAAAAATCGAATTCTGTTGCGGAATTCGTGGGACCACTGTGGAACACTTGCTTGTATTTGACCAACAAATGGGTGGAGGCATCGAATCTCTAGGAAGACTCGTTCGGGAGAAGATCTGTGTCCAGTTTGTGTCCAGTGTTTTGCTTCCCTGTTCAATAGTCTGTAACCGGTCAGTTGGCATTTCCGAATAAATAACTCCAGAGCAAGGGCCCTCTTCCTTTCAGAACTACAGGCATTTAAGCGACCGAATAAACTAGGTAACTCGCATTGGTTATTGGCGGAGTCTCGGGGAATCTTGCAGAATCTGTCTGAAATTGGAGGCAGTCGACTTATTTCTGAGGAACGATGTTACCTTTTCAGAAAAATTACATGTACGCCTTAAATAAAAATCCTTACCAGGCTTACGTGCAATCAGCCCTAGTACGCACCCTGCAATCTGCAAAAGTAACATTTGCAACCGCATGTTTCGAATTATTGGCAACATCTCCACCAAAGAATCCAAGGGATTGCTTGGAAATTACTGAATTATCTTATATTGCCATTAATCTATGAGTAGTTGGGAGGCAGGATACACCCACAAAATGTGCGACACGTTCAACCGAAAAGTCTTAATTTGAAGAACTAGTCAATATATCACATCGCAGTGCTGTTTTAGTTAGTCACAAAAAAGTTCTCCTGCGTTTAGTTTACCTTAAACACTGTCGCACTATTGTGAAGCCGCTCTTTGCCAAACGTTTAGGCGTTCAAACATTTGCCAGATTCTTAGATAACCGCGCGACGTGGGAGATGCCCAAGAAGGAAAATTCTAAACAAGATTGATTTTATGTGAGGATTATCTCTAATGAAAAGAATGAACGCGCACCACTGCCTGTTCAGTTAACACAGAATTTGCATGCCCAATAAGGGTGACGATGATTTTGATAAAGATGTTGACAGTGGGCTTTTCCATTCACGGGACTGCATAATTCAGCTAAGCTGCACACTTACTCTTTCTACTGCGTGTTTTCGGAAGCTGTATCTCTGTTGCTTCTGTTCATGTGTTACAGTTGCACAGGTATCGTTTGTTTGACTGGTTCGATGACCAAATATATGTTCTGGTGGGCGCGCGAAGAACAAAATCTACTAACGGAATGAAAAAAATTGGGGACTTAGGAATAGGGGCGTACAAAGCGGCGAGATTGCCCGACGCTCTCATTGAAGATAAAGCGGTGTATGAAACAGATCCAAATAATCAGGGGAACATGGGTACTTGGTAGTGTGAGGAGATTTGGGAGTTTCGTGGGATTTCGTCCTGTAAGTGACGCTGATCTATGTTGAAAAGCACTGTACAGCTGTTTCGTCCTTATTGAGAATCATCAGCAGTGCGCATCTCACGAAACTCAGAAGAGTCTCGAACCCGCCACCACTCGGCTAGTAGTTTGGACGCTTAACCGCTCGGCCACGAGTGGCTGATCAACAGTGTGATTAACTCGTACTTGTTTGCTTAAATTATCATTATGAAGATTACTCTATGGTTTGTATTCTGAATGACACAGTGGGACAATAAAACGTGAACTCACACTTATTTCCGTTGACAATGTCAACTGTGACGACTTTTGCAAATATGAAAATTGTAAACAGCATGCGCACCATACTCGAAATGTACCGCTTTAGAGGGTGCTGCGAGGCTTAAATGAAGCCATGTCATACAACGTTAGTGCAAGCTGGTCCAGTCCTTTTAAATTCCAGATAACATTCACTCAAATAGCAGACGTTCAGGACGGCTGGCCAGGATTTCGTAATCATCAAACAAACACTCGTTCTCAGATGGCTCAGAGCCTTTTTCCGACGTAAGTAAATTGTTTGAAGGGATGTAGACATATTTTAGTGATCTCTTGTGCTTAATATTATTATTGTTGTTTCTCTATTTATTAATTTAAAGAAACGGTTTTGTTTACTGTGCACGCGTAGTGCTGCCACATCAGCGTACTGAAAATATTCGTCAGGCACCTGTTTCATAAAGATTATCTTCTCACTAACCCCATGCTGTACGTAAGGTATATAAATGTAAATTCGGTGTCTACTGCAGAATCGCAAATAACATCGGGACTGAGGTATTAATATCTCATGATGTGACAGTTGGTGTTGGTATTTAACTGGTTTGTTTTCTGAAGCAGTTTGCTTCCAGATGAACCTGAGCAGCTTACGCCCTCCGCATTCGAAATGGCAGATGCCGGTATTTCCGGCACCCACAATACCCTATACGTTTCGTCCAACCAGCGTAAAACACTTTAGACTTAATATTTTGTGGCAACTGTAATACAACTTTGTCTCCAACATCGAACAAAAACGTTGGTAATGACTGAAAGTCCAGCGTAAATTTGACCCACGATCAACAGTGGCTGATGAGCAGAAGGAGCGGATCCAATTTATACTGTGGGCACACCCTTACTTCAATCATGGGAACCGCATCACATGGCCGGCATTTTTCTGACTGTTTAAAAGGACTGCTCAAAATGCAGTTTCCAATCTCGTGAAAGCCTTTCTTCTCTCGTCTCAGAGATTGTGGAATGCTCAAAAGGCCAGGTTTTATCACCCAGATTCAATCTGCTCCACGAAAAATTCAATGGCAATTAAACGACCAATATATCCACCTCACCGTATCCACAGTTAGTCTGGGACACCACACAAGTGAGACACCTTAATCATACGCGATGAATGGCTCGCAAGCACTATGGTTGGATTTCTTCAAGCCTTATATAAAACAGATCAGTTGTGGATCAGGTCATTTATTTAACGCAGGAATTACGCAGATTTCGTCTTCGGAATTTTCAGACTTAAGGGATTTTGGATTCGAATCGTAATCAGGATGACATGTTGATGATAGTACTGCACTTTGTCCGAAATGAGGCTTATTTCTTACAACAAACTGCAATTTCCCATGCGGGCAAAGCTGGCTTGTAAGATATCAAGTTTGTTGCGAATCGTGAAGGGTCGTGGGAAAATGTTTGTCTCACTAGTCAAACGTTCTGGATACAAACAAGAGGAGGTAACATAAATCAGTTAGAAGGATTGTAATTATTTAGTCGCGTTGACACATCCTTTGATGCTGTGACCACAAAAAAATAATCTTATCCCTTGAACAAGTAATCAGAATTCCTAAACAGCATCTACGTTGCCGTGAAGACAAAATAATTTACAGATGAGTAGTGCATTAGACGATGTATATTACTGAGTTAAAAACTGTAATAGTAACGTGAATGGTCTCGCTGAATATCCAGAAAATTGAACGTGACGTTTGGTAAGGGACACTTGCCTGTTTCGAAAAGTGTCTTTGATGGCAGGCTTTTATTTTCTCCCACAAGGCCGTCTCAATGTATATGGATTTCTAAGCATACACTCGTACACCTGAGAACTATAATCAATCTAGTCTAATTAAACGACGGCGTGCGTATCGCACAAAGTTCGCGACCTTAAACGTTTTCCACAGCCTTGGCACAAATGACCTTTTCGTTTTAAAGGCCCTGCATGCTCAAATGGCCTCGTGATCCCACTGGCGACAACCACTCCACTGCGCTTTTCATTGCGGGTTCATTCAGTTTCCGAGTGTTTATAAACAAGATGGGCAAAAATCGCACTTGAGTGTGCTTCGCGGCGGTGTCTGGCTTCCTGAAATAGTAAAACACTCTTGTATAATCCGGACACCGATTGAGATATCTGCCATATTCCAAGCCACATTTTGATATTCCGTGTGTAAACTCTACATAATATCTATGGCTGTGACGAACGTAAAGCCTATAATCATAATAATAATGATAATTATAATGTATATTCACAACATGTGGCTGGCATACCTTCTGCCGTGATCATGCGTTTACAGTCAGGCTGGTGCATGATAGGGGGACTTGCGGGTAGTGAGGATTGTGCGAAAATGGGACAATGTCATGAACAGTGGGAGGTACTAGATTAAGTAATAATTATATGTTTCTTTTGCAACTTGTAGGGAACAATAGGCATGAGGTCCGACTAATTCAAAGACTCAGTCGGCTGACATGAACTGGAAAACGATTGCTGGCCATGGGCGACCTTGGGCGATTGGGTAAATGGCCGAATTCATAACGAACAAAAGTGGAGGTGGAAATGGGATGATTCAAAGTGGGAGAACACGGCAAGTTTAGTCTTAAAAATATGGTGCAATCTGAGAACAGGCGGACTCACTGGTTGCAGTGTTGTTGGAAGGGTGAAGGGGTGTGGTTGGATGGGGACATAGATGGTTGAATTCGAACGAGTAGTCCAATAGGTTAAAATGAATGTCATGGTGGTCGCTGGGGTCAATGAAAAGAGTAGGCAAGAGGGCACGGTTAAGAGGACGAATGGAACAGTTGCGGGTGTGCTATCAAACTGAGTATGCCAGTGTCGTGCCATCATTGGCTTGACATGCTTCAGTTTTTGGACAGCCCCGTGACGGACGTCACATTTGAGACGATTCGGCTGGGGTCTGTAGTTCACTGGGCAGCGGTATTCATTTCAGCCTGGTCAAGGAAACAAGCCGGAACGAAACTGATATGGGATTGTAGGTTTTTTTGATCCGCTTAGTGATCCCGGAGTTGTAGATCATGGGCCAGATGCAGAGGAGATCAGCAAACCGGGTCGCCCAAAGCATACACTTCCGAATTTCAAAGCTTGGGAAAGTGAGGTGGTGGGATGAGATTCGCAGTACATAACGAGTTTGAGGGGATACAAAATGGGATAATATGCATTGATATGCACGGAAAGAAAAACTTGGCATGTGATGCAACTAGGGTGAGGACAGGGGATTACGTGAAGTAGGAAGTAGATAGATTTGTACTTAGTAGGCCAGCGAACAGGGGCTGAGTTTGCGGTATTATATTAAAAATGATCCAGTAAAAGCGGATATAAGCGCGCAGAAGCGTGGCATGGGAATCAGATGTGTATGGCTGGTGATTATGGAATTCTAGGCTAACCGGTTAATCGAGTGTTTATTACATGAGTTGCATAATACCAGGAGAGAAGGTGTGTGCTTGAGAAATAGTCACCAGTCTCCGAAGCACGTAACAGGGCGACTTTCCCTGTAGGGCGTACCCGTCCACCACACAGGGTTTTCCTTCCTCGGGCATGCTACCCGATCTGCAAAGTGCATGCTACCCGATCTGCAAAGTGGAAAACCATCCAAGCAGTCATAAGTGCGGTTTGTGCATTAATAAATACTCCAGCTACCATTGTATTTGGTCGGGGGAAAGCATGGCCAGTGAAGACAGCTCAGTCAATCCGAACAAGCAGCAGCATACAGACGCTGTAGAGGCAGGTCGCGAAGGAGAGGTGGAATGAGGGTTGTCAGTGAGTCGGTGGGACTGAAAAGTTGATACTCACGGCGATTGCACCATGGCTAAACGGCGCCAGAGCGTTGGTGTGGGCTGCCACGTCGAACAGAAGCGTTCCGCGATATTGAGCGTAGCAGTGTTTAGTGGAACAAATCATCAAATGGATATTTATTAGTGCAGAATGCGCTCTGATAATGAAATGAATAAACAAATCGCCTTTGGTTTGGTTTTTGTCAGTTAGAGTTAGACTGAAAGCACTAGTCACTAGACAGAGCTGATAGAGTAATCCGGGGTAGGGACTCGACTAGGGCGAGGCATACGTTGACTGGGTAGGAGAAAACAACCAGGCCAGTAACACAGCATAATTAGAATTAGTAGGCGGTTACTATCCGGTTGTGACGCTCAGACGCACAGAGGGACAGAAAATTCTAGCAGCAGGTTGTTTGATTTGTCCATTGGGGTTTGAAATTTTGGTTTTGGACGCACTCAGAGAAGGAATTTAACCTCGAACAGACGCACGTGTATACGCATTATGCGGGTTCAACTGCTACTTTGTTTCATTCACACGTGTTGATGGTTTCTTTAATTTTAGGTGTCGAAAATTACGAAATCCCGCGGCACTCAGCCATGCGTCCCACACACTATTCGGCGACGGAGAATTATGAACACGTTGGACAAAGACAGAAGTGTGAAACCAATAAGTTGTCCGAAATGCTCAAAAGTGTTTCAGTACGCCGGCTGGCTTTGTCGGCACATGGCAGTTCATTCGGATTCGAAGCAATACAACTGTAATTTCTGTACGTTAAGCTTTAATCACTCTGAAATCAGAGGGGTCATCTGGTAGAAAAACACCTTGGCAGTTGGGCAGACAGTGAAATCACGCGCCTCTCAGAAGACTCAAGACTCCCGGATTGGAAATTGTATTAGTGTCATTATTGCGGTAAAATATTGCGAACGCAAGCCGCATTTGATGAACATGCTGGCCTCTACACGGTGAACAGGCTTTATGCTTGTAAGTTGTGCAAAAGGACATATAGGAGTCGTTTCAATTGGGCGAGACAAAAAGCGATGCCGTCAAGAATCCAGGAGTGATATCTGAATACGGCAAGTTGGTGTTTTTGATCAAATGTGGCGTTGCTTTTCCGCGCGTACAACAACCACATTGAAAGTGCCTCGGTAAAAGTTATTACGCAGTCAATTGAACGGTCTTTATTGTTGTCCGGAGTTGTTTTGTCTAGGGCATGTCAGGAAAATTTGAACTCGATTGTAATGTTTATTTACGTTAATCGTGACGCGTGGATTAACCACAGTGCCGAAGCAATCACCCAACCGCTGTGGTCTGTGAAAGGAATGAATTGAGGTTAAAGTAGTATTTTCGAAAATCCAACCCAACGAACCAAAGCAAGACGAACTGCCGTAATGACAGTGACCTATAAATCAAGCAACGATAGCAGATCATCAACTCTGTCAACAAAACAGTCGGCTTGTTGAACTACTTTCCGATTCTTTGTTGAAATTGTTTTTTATCGTAACATAAAGCAGGATCTTGTACATTTGCTTCACGGATATCCCGAGATTATGGAAAAATGTCAGGATATAATCCGGTCCACGATTAAATTTACACCCGGGGGGGGGGCGTTTTTGATTATGCCATTTGAAAAAAAATAATTCAAATGTTGTTTTGTCTGGTGTAAAATGCCAGCAATTATGATGATTGTGGACGAATCAAATGAGTTACTTTGGAAAGCGAGGTTCTGCAGGTTATTCTTGGTTTTCGTATTAGGTTCTGGTTTCACATTTGCGTTTAACGAGTCTATGCATAGAATAGCTTGCTAGTCCTGTTTGTTGAAAATTGCACTGCCAAATTGCTCGCCAGTGGTAATGCAATTTCTCAGTGGATGCGGTTTGCAAGCACTGAGAATTCTCTGAAACTTTCCCCGCGACTATAAATCCAGTACACCTTCTATGTACAACTCATGAGATCTAACCGGTCCAGGGAAAAAAATCTTAACACCCTTCCTGCTTAAAGAAATTGTTGGTTTCCACCCTGAAATTTCATACAAAAGTTCACTAGGAAGAAGCAAGGTGGTACAAGCAAATGACTTTTTGGTTTCATAGAAAACTCCAGCACAAAGCAGCACATAAACCGCGTATCTGTTGAGATGAGATGCAGCCAATCGGGTGTGGATCGAGAGGCCAAGTTTTTGGGTTATTTACTCAACAAAGCGTAGGTCCCCTATACAATTAAGTTGAGCGTGATGTTCTTCTCAAATTTTAATTAGACGAGCTTCGCGTTCTTTTTGTTCAGTAGATTTCCGGAATGCCCTATCGATAATGAGGGCGTGCTTCAAAAATTTTGTTTGTTCCATTGTAGTGACCAGCAAAATTGGAAATTATTTTGTTAATGAATGTAAGATTAAGGATGTTCTAGGAGTCATCGAATAGAATACCTTTGAATGAACGAGTGAACTGTACGGCTGAATACTTTAGGCTGTTATTCGAAATGGTATACACCGCGGTTTAGTAATGCGCTTCACAGATTTATGCTAAAGCTTTCGTGATTATTCCAGCGCCGTGCGGTCTGTGGTTTAGAAAGCTTATCCAGTTTGAGCGTTTGCATCAATCAGCCGTACGGTAATTGTACGTCTCAAATTTTAGGTGAGGTGGGAAATGATCCGCAACACGAATATACTCTCGAATATGGCTTCCTCAACAGTTCCGTAAAAGCTGAGTGTAGAAAATATCTTGTGAACAATTTGGTGCCAAGATTGTCAGGCAAAGGTTCTTGATGTGGCAGATGTTGAACCCGAAGTGCCTGTGATTGCAGATGAATGTAGACAGAGCCATGGAGCTCACAAGCTAAATTTCTTCTCCCTCTACCGGGATAATGTCGGATCTTCTACGCACGTATTGGTAGCGCTCGACGGACAGCAAGGTGAAGCGTTGCATAATGTTCCCTTTGACCGGGGATTATTAAAGTGTTATCACTGTCCATTAGGTATGCTGTAAGAAGTGATGGTGATTTCATCGGGATAATTGCGTTTAATATTTTTCGGTTTCCTGTGTCACTTAGGAAGAAAACGTATTGCATTTTCGAGACATCATTAACACTTTGAGGCTACACGCAATGAATATTACTGTGGATGTCACGCATTCACTCACACATTGTTTAATTTCGCAGTAGACTCAGTGCATTCTCCACCACATCTACGCACCCACTGGTGGATTCTCGGGGTCGCCTCAATTTCTTTGGCAACCGCCGATTTAACTACTCGCTGTATCGGCCGTCTAGAATAGTTTTCTTACAATCTTACATGGCAGAAATCGTCACAGTTTAGACGAAAAATGGGTACGCGAAATGCAGCCAACGCATTCTTTCTGGGCTCATCATGACAGTTTTCCTGAGTAACCGGTGCAAAATCAGAAGTCAGCAATCGTCGAAATTTCGGACTGCATCGTTCACGCACCTTGGTGAATTCAGTCACTGTTTCGTTCGCCAGAAGAGTCGTTCATCGAGAACGCAAATGTGAAAAGCTGGCCTGTCTTATGAATATGAAATTTCGTCAGTTTTCGGTGCTTTCACTGTGTCCGGCTGTCATGTACATTGAAATCACCGCATTTTTCATAAGAATATATTTGATGACCGTGGTGTCGTGTTCATGAAAAGCAAATTGCGCTCCCTAGTTTAATTGGTTTTATTTGCAGAGCGAGAAGTCCGCCTATGATCTAGAAGCAAGCGAACGCTTCCTCGGTAATTCTGCTCAACTAAAATTATCTGATGTCAGGGCAAACGAGATTAATTCCTATGTATAAGTTCATACATTTTATAATCATCTTGTTAAGCTAAGACGGAAGGGTAGTTTAAAAATTTCTGAGATGCCAAGACGGTGTCATTTTGTGCGCATCTGGCCAGAGGAAAACTACCGTAGGGGCGGCTAGTGGGTAACGTGGAAATGCATGGTCTTGGATTCGGCCGTGACGCATTGCGCAGTGGAACCAAACGCTCGTTTGGTTGGTTTCTGTGGAGCTGGTTTATTATCCGGTCTCCCGAAATATTAATCACCTTTCCAGACAATTAAATGAGAATCCTTTTCCGCATAGACAACGGAGGGTTCGTGTGCCGCGATTTTGCATCAAGGAAATTGAACTATGGTGTGGCGCCTGTACGACTCAGGTGATACCGTACAAGACGGTGTTTGTGCGCATCTGGCCAGAGGAAAACTACCGTAGGGGCGGCTAGTGGGTAACGTGGAAATGCATGGTCTTGGATTCGGCCGTGACGCATTGCGCAGTGGAACCAAACGCTCGTTTGGTTGGTTTCTGTGGAGCTGGTTTATTATCCGGTCTCCCGAAATATTAATCACCTTTCCAGACAATTAAATGAGAATCCTTTTCCGCATAGACAACGGAGGGTTCGTGTGCCGCGATTTTGCATCAAGGAAATTGAACTATGGTGTGGCGCCTGTACGACTCAGGTGATACCGTATGAGTCAGGGCGCGTCTTTATGATATCTGTAGAATATCTCAACTGACACACTCAGTCAAATTGCCAGTCAACCAATTTAAATTAGTTTTCGGTTCACGAGTCTCCAAATATTTTGGAGGGCGGGGTTGCCAACCGATCTGATTACAAATAGAATATGCCTGTATTTTTCACATGAGAAAAGTGTTGAACCAACTGGAAGATCGATGCCGTACGAGTTAAACTGGGTGATGTATTTCTATTTGGAGTCACCGATGCGAAACGAAATCTTGGACCCTTACCTGCTATCAAGGTATAGAGCTTGAGACGCAAAATTACTGATGAATTCAGGCAGGTTCATAGAGTGAACGGCGTTGAATAAAAAATGTTGTTAACTTAATGCGTCTTTAGTGTATTATATTCGCCGTCAAAGTTTTCCTTAATATTAAGAACCTCGCGAATATTCATGCTGATGTTCAAATTTGCCATGGGCTTGCAATATGATTAACGTTGTTTTATCACTTGATACAACCTAAAGGCATATATTCCTTGAACATCCAAGCTAGCGCACCAAAAGCTATCATGGAGCAATTGTATTTGTATCCGTCACAGGGAGGCTAAATTTAAGCTTCCAAAGCGGCTGCGTTCGGAGCGCATTTTCACTGCTTTATGGGCCGTTTTCCTCCTAGGATACCGAACAACATGCACATTTGCGAGACACTAGGATAGGTTTTACCTATGCAACCGCCATATACATTTTCAACTTGGAGTATCGCAGAACTCGCCATCAATACCTAGATTGTTCAAGAGTGTTCCGCTAGCTTAGCGAGCTCAGACCCGTCATGGCGCACACTCGAGCGTGATTTTTGCCCATTTTATTATTAAACACTCGGAAAACAGAATAACCGCATGATGGAAGGCGAGGCGGTGAGATTGTCTCCAGTTAACATACAAGGACCTCTGATTTTGCTAGACCTTGGAAACGAAAATTTCATCTGTAACGAGGCTCTGGAAAACGTTTGAGTTCGGGAACTGAATGCCATACGAACGCCGTCGTTGCTGAACTGGAGATTAGATATAGTTTTCAGGTGTACGCGTATATCCTTACAAATCCATGTAGATTGAGACGGCATGTGGGCAAAAACGTAAACATGTGATAAAGTTATTGCTCGATGTCGGCAATTGTCCTTTACCAAACATCATCTTCAGTTTTGTAGATATTCAGCGAGACCATTCACGTTACTAGTACAGTAATAAAATCAATAATATAGCTTTCCTACTGCATTAATCATCTCTGAATAATGTTGTCTTCGCAGCAACACAGTTGGTCTTTAGGGATTTTCACTTCATGATTGGACGCATGCTTGCTCTCTCACAAATAGGCTTGGGTAGCATGAGAATAGTTCACTTACTTGTAAAAAATAAGCCTCATTCAGAAAGATGTATAAATGCAAACAATGATCAGATATGACAGACGGTAATCCCATGCCAGAGGAAGGTTATTCGCTTTCTATCCATCATGTGCTTTCTATGAAATTCTAAAACGCACAATTTAAAGGCAAAGTGCGATAGTATCGTCAGCGCTTTAGCGTAAACACGGCTGTTATCCGAAATCCCTTCTCGCGAGAACGCAAAACTTAATATTGCGGAATTCCCGCAAAAATTGTGTTTCAATAGGGTGTGAATAAATCCAACCGCAGTATTTGTGAGTTGTCTCTCCTCCCTGACCACACTACCACGCGGCTGCATTATGGTAGGCTAACTCTCGATACTTCTCAGTGGATATACTAGTCCTTCTATTGTGGTTGAATTTTG
This sequence comes from Opisthorchis viverrini, assembly GCF_000715545.1. Taxonomy (NCBI): domain Eukaryota; kingdom Metazoa; phylum Platyhelminthes; class Trematoda; order Opisthorchiida; family Opisthorchiidae; genus Opisthorchis; species Opisthorchis viverrini. The sequence continues at coordinate 1,064,217 of NW_008751711.1, forward strand.
TGGTGCGGTGTGTATTTGGGTGTTTAAAACTGACCCCTTAAACATTTCGCAAGCTCCGATATAAGAACTGGAATACTTTCACGAGATGAGAAAATCTTCCGGAGGGATTTCTTGTAGACATACAGAGACCAAACTAAGGGTGTCCCAATCGTCCAAGTTAATCCGTTCATTCAGCTGAGCAGCCGCTGTTGATCACCGGCGGAAATTTTCGGCGAGTCTCTAGACATTTGCAAATTTATTGTTCCTCATTCGGGGCAACATTCGATTACCTCTGCTTCCAATTTCAGGTCCCGAGTTTTCACAGTGTTAGGACGAAATGTATATTGAAAAATACCCTCGGCATCGTTAGGCGCCGGAAGATCCCGCATTCGCCGATTTGAATGAGGTAAGCGTAAGCGGCCACGGTTCATTTCAGGTCACTCTATTGCAGAATTCTAATCAGCTAAACGCACGCAGGAACTGTTGAATCGTGGGACATATTTAAAACTCAGTCTCGTCCTTATCTGCGATTCTCCGATGAACCAACTGAATTAAATAATCTATATCTTACAAAGATAGATGAGGAACAGAAGTCCCTGAATAGCGTTTTTATTCACGCGCTGTGTGTAAGCATTTCTCCGATGAAAATATTCTTTACGATTATATGCCACAAGTGAGCCTGCCCCCGGAGATGGCAAATGAATTGCTGGCCCAAATCTTCTTAAATATTATTATATAGAGCTTCTCAAAAAACAGATCACAAAAAATATGTCCACATCCTTTGAACAATTTCCTAATTTAGCAAAATATTTTCAACCATTTGGGAACGTATATTCGTTTGACCTTGAACAAACACGCAAATTCTGTCCACCCGTCCAAAACTTCTGCTTTTTGATTGGATGGTATCCAAAAGTGAACTGATTGGACAGGCGAGCAATGGCTTTTCATCGAATGGCTTTGTTTAATCCTCGCAGCCCATACCAAAGCTGTTCATTTCAAGTATGATGCGCATGCTGTTTACCATTTTCTTATTAGCGAAGGTGAACACTGTCTATATGGTCATCGGAAAAAAGTGTGAGTTATTCATCCTATTTCGCTCGTTCGATTGTATTGCTCAACTGTGTCGTTCAGAAGATTAACTATAAGACAATTTTCATGAGAAATTTACGGTGATTTGTAACGTCTTCCCCTGAGTATTTGAATCTGATTCATACCGAAATTTCTCTTCAGTAAGCGCGCTGGAAAATCTCGCCAATTCGTACGCACCTTTCGGTGAGTCCACAGGTCACTTTACTCCGTTTGTGGACTGATTGAAACATATTCGGCTATCCAACAGGTCAAAGAAAGCTACGTGTCCAACTCAACTTAACGAGGATCTTCATTAGCTCTGTTCTCCCAGGATAACTGTGTCGCTGTCAGAATCCATCAGATGTATACTCATATGGAGTGAGAGAAACACTAATGTCCACATCAACGACTCTTGTGCGAAAAACGCATCACAGAAATTTTCTTAGTCGATCTAGTGGACACATGTAAATTTCCAAATTCCATAACGTTCCGGCTAACGATTTTATCGCGCATAATTAGTAAATAGCAATGAAACGGATGGTGAAATTGGTGGAAAGACTGCAGTGTTTATGTTCTGATTCGACGATCTGGTAATCTCACAAGTTTCGGTGGCGTACTGCGTAATGTCTTGCGTACGGCAATTAGTTGCTTATGAATTGGAAGTCTCGAGCATCCAGGTTTCCGCTCGTTAGGCAAAGACAAATTATGTTTGACTCCCCGCAACGCACGGTTTTTAAGCAACTTTTCGCTTCTCAGAAACGACTAATTTTCTCTTTTGCTGCTAAACTTTATGAACACTCAATAGGCACTGGGGTCGGTTTCGTCTTCTTCCACAATCACGGATCAATTTTATTTTTGTGAATTTGTACACAGTTTAATAAGATGAGGCTTGGAATGCCGCACAATGTATGGATTGTTCAAGCGCGTTTCACTTGTTTAGAAAGATTAGCTGCCAAATTTTTGGACGTGCAGATGCGATTCCTGCGCATCTTCTTTCAAAACACTTGGAAAAAAATTACGTAGTGGAATGCGGGTTGATGAGAAGATGTCCAATGGACGCGCGAGTAAATTTCAGAATCAACCGCAACAAGCCAACGTTACACATCCATCCAGTTTTCCGCTAGTTAGTCATAGACAGGTTATAGTTGAGTTATCGACAAGCAGCTTTCCGCTCCTTGGAGACGACTTATTTCCCCATTTTATGCTAAATCTTATGAACACTCAATGGACACTGGGATCAGATTTTCGTTTTTCACATTCACGGATCAATCTTATGAAAAAACGGTTGCATTTCCTAAGAGCAGAATGTTACCTAGACTGCTGAATGGTGTGGTTGCCAGCGATCATGGAGTAGCTGATATAATTTATTCTCCTTAGAAACCAACGGTACATATTCTCAGAATTCCCTATCGTTTCGGCTCAAATATGGTACTCCAAATAGTGCTTTGTTGAGAACCGATTAATGATTGGGTACATCTTCCAGCTATGTCGCAGACGTCAAAGTAATCTGAGTTCCTCAGATGTGGGTTCTTCTGTGAGGCTGAAATTTGCCTACTTGAAAAATCGCTACGAAATTCATAGCTGACCGCGAAAGAAACAAAACAAGCTGTTCTGTTCGCTTGATAATCACATAGAAGTTGACGTAGCACAAACGTTTTGAACATTCGCCTAGCCTCCTTGCTTACTCAGAGGTTATTACTCAAATTGGTCCCACGTGCGCATTAAGCACAGACGACTGTTTACAGATAAATTAGCCAATCCAACTGCAGCTTGCATCAGCATCAGTTTGAATAGGCATGTTAGAGAGAACGGCCAGATACCTTTCGAGATGTCCAAATGAATGCGTCGAAATTAGGACCCTTTGAAAGTACAACAAATCCGACCTGTCTGGACGCTGCATAAGGCTTAAAGTAGCCTGTCGAATGCATGAATGTGTTACTCGTTTAAATCCCGAATTCAACAAATGACAAAGTTCCTTTCATTTCATTACATTCGTTTCAGCAAATTATTTGCTTATTTTATTGCATTTTGTGTCTGGGCTTTGCCGGAATCTGGAATGCGCACAAGAGTATATATCGGCTGTGATTTTGATTCGGTATGAATTTGAATTATTACTCTTCGTTCACTGCACATCACTGATACTTTTCACCAAGCGCAACAGGGTAGAATAAGTAGATTGTTCAAGATATTGAGTAATTTGCCCACTCGGATATAGAATTTAATCCCTGATGGTACACGTGTTTATGCACGATGCCGGCTTGACCGTCTCTTCGTTTTATCCTCACGGATTGATGGTTTATTTAATTTTAGATGCCGAACACTACGAAAACCCGGGGCACTCTGCCACGTCACACACACCTACTTCCTCCAGACATCCACCAGAGACTGAGAATTATGAACACATTGGACAAAGACAAAAGTCTAAGCCTCATAAAATGCTACACCAGTGTCCAGAATGCCCAAAAGATTTTCGACACGCGTCCCGGCTTCGTGAACACATGGACACTCATTCGGATTTGAGGTCATACAAATGTGAGTTCTGTTCAACCATGTTCAAGTCCCGTGGAAACCGGAACAATCACCTGGTGGAAAAACATTTCGAAAATTTGGACGCCAGTGAAATGACAGACTCGAGGCTTTTGAACTGGAAAATTTATTTATGTCATTATTGCGGTAAAATATTGCGAACGCAAGCCGCGTTGGATGATCATGCTAGCGTCCATACGGGGAACAGACCACATGCTTGTGAAGTGTGCAAAAAGACATACAAGAATTCTTCAAGTTTGCGGAGACACACAAAAAAATGCCGCCGAGAATTCAGGAATGATTCGTGATTACAGTCAGCTGGTGTCTTTGATCAAGTGTGGCGTTGCTTTTCTAGGTACGCTTCAAACACAGTGAAAATACTCCAATAAAATCTATTATACTGTCATGTGTGCGTTCTTTGTCGTTGTCCAGGGATATTTTGTCAATGGGATATCAAGAACCTTCAACCCCGTCGTAACATTTATTTGTGCTACTTGGATGCGACTTCATGACACGCTAGGTAACCACATTGCGGAAACAATCGCTTGGCCGCTATGGCGTATGATAGAATTGGAAGGAATTTTATGGAGCATCTTCAAAATTAGAACTGTCTACTAAGAAAAGCTTTCCAATGACCTGGCGAAACATGCTGCAACAAACTACGATAAAGCAGAGGATTTTCTGGAACTAGAATCATGCGAATGCATCTTCGTATATCAAGCAAACGAAAGTTCACTATCAGATCGGCCAATCTGTCCACATTGCGGCTGGTTCGTTGAACTCTATTGCTATTCTTGAACAAAATGGTTTTGATAGCGAAATTCGAGGCCCCATAGATATCCCAAGAGGAAGGCAAAATTGTTTGGGATAGAACCCGGTTGAGGTTTCAAATCACACACGAGTGCGCGGTTTTTCATTATGCTACTCGAAAGTAAACAAATGGTAATTGCGTTTCATGTGGAGTAAAATGCCAACATTCTGTAATGACTGTGGGCGAATCAACTTTGAGTCACTTTGGAAAGTGGGATACTGTAGGTTATTCTTATAGTTTATATCATGTTTCTCGTTCAGCGTTTCGTTTGCAGATTGTTTACTATCAACAGCTACAGTCTTGTTCGGTAAAAATCTGTCTTACATAATCGCTCATTTTTGGTAATGAAAAATAAGCTGAATTTATACGATTGTCTAGCACATGAAAAGTTCCCGGATATTTTTAGGTGAATTCTGCCAAACAAGGCGGATTATGTCTTCACATCCGATACTTATTCCGGTGGCACTTGTATTGGTGGTGCGTTTCATCTGTCTGGCCATTGGAGTCTGGCATTCAATTCATTCGGCAGACGCTATGTTGTAAAGCAGAATAGGAAACACTGCATTTGGAGTAGCTGTTTGAGGATTAATCCCGAAGCCTACGTGAGAAGTTTAGCGTCCTGAGGTGTGTGGCTTAGAAAGCCTACCCGGTTTAAATGGCTGCATCGATCAGACATCTGTTGAGTGTACACTTCTAGGGATCACTCACCTGACTCAATTCTCAAATATCGCTCCCCGGGGAAATTCTCAAGCTAACAGTCACAAATTTCTTGTGATGAGTTTGGTGTTAAGTCGGGGCCCAGAGGTGTCGGGTGTTGAACAGGAATAGGTAAACATTGCAGACAACATTAGACGAAGCACTCGGGCTCATTACGCAAAATCCTCTTCGCCCTTATCGAATAATGCTGCAGCTTTTCCACTCATCTTCGCTCTCGTCAACCGACAATAATGCGCAAAAATTGGGTAGATGTTTCAGCCGATCTAATCATAATAAATCGAAAAAATCACACTGCTGCAGAGTGTCTTGTTTCCTATACAGGTACTTTTCTCCAACAGACCAAATATACGAGAGAATCTGGAATTATCCTGATTGGATAAAGATGCAATGGTGTTTTAATGGCATGAGTTCCGTACGAATAGGAAGACGCAAATTCAACGGTTGATGTTAAACAGCATGCGGAAGGCAGCTTACCAACACTGTGCTCCAGTTTCTAGCCCCATGTGACAGCCAATTCCCATATTTATTCACCTTGACCAGATAAACTGAAACTTTCTTGATGCTCGTTGAAACTAGGCAACGTTGGCTGACTCTGTGGACAACCTTGGAAAACAGATCGATTTCTCTTACCTATGCAGCGAAGCTTCCCAGGAGACCCACATTGCTCGCAGCCGCTATGGTATGCTTACCATAGGCTCAGAACACCGTCATCCTCAAATGCAGCATCATCGGGCAGGCATCGAGAAGCCGCATAACATATTTCCCGTTTAGAGAGGAACCGATGTGTCGGGGCGTTTTTGCGACAGCAGACACGAGCTGGTGCAATTGAAACTAGGGTTGGCTGACTCTGTGGACAACCTTGGAAAACAGATCGATTTCTCTTACCTATGCAGCGAAGCTTCCCAGGAGACCCACATTGCTCGCAGCCGCTATGGTATGCTTACCATAGGCTCAGAACACCGTCATCCTCAAATGCAGCATCATCGGGCAGGCATCGAGAAGCCGCATAACATATTTCCCGTTTAGAGAGGAACCGATGTGTCGGGGCGTTTTTGCGACAGCAGACACGAGCTGGTGCAATGTCGTAGGTTTACTGACCGGTCAACGCAAGCAAGATGGCATGTGGCGAGAATGAAGGGCTTTGTTTTATATGCCTAAAACCAGGTCATGCCAGTAACAAGTGCGATTCTCTTAAAAAGTGTGATGTAGAGAGTTGCTTGGAGTCTCACTACCATGTGTTGCATGTAAGACCGGATGCCAACAAAACCACACTGGTAAGTTTGTGCAACTCGACATCTCAGGCGGAATCAGGAACCAGCCTTGGCGTCGTACCGGTTCATGTGAATGATCCGCAAGACAGCGTCCTCACGTACGCATTGTTGGATAGTGGGTCAGACGTAACATTGGTAACGAAAGAGTAAATTGATTAATTTGGTCTGACCGGCGCTCCAACAACTTTGAATTTATCAACGCTATGTGGGACCTCTACTGTTGAGGCTGGAAGTCTCAGAATCGAGTTTGAATCGACAGAGTCAGGTGAGACAGTAGCGGCCGAACAAGCCTTTGCAGTACGCTGTCCGTCCATCAACCCACCACCCATGAGCCCAACGAAGATAGGTAGCCATTATAATCACTTGAAGGACACTATCTTCGTGGAGCTTCCAGATAAGCGTGTGAAAACATTGATAGCAGAAGACGTTCCAAGGGCACATTGGTCTGTGGAGAAAAGGTTGGGCAAGCAAAAGAAAACTTACGCTGTTAAGACATTTTTGTGTTGGGTTCTGCTTGGTCCGTTATCCTTAGGACACAGAGTGTGGAGACATGTGCACCGTGTAAGTATTAGAAATGATGATATCACTGCTCAACTGAAGGCTCTCTACGAGCCTGATTCAAACGACTTAAATACTCCGGGCGTAAGCCAAAGTGTTGAGGACAAAGAAGCGCTACGAATCGTTGAAGAGTTTCAGCGTTCAATAATGGTCATTACGAAGTACCATTACCGTGGAAAACGGTTGAAAGACTTCCTGACAATTATCGTCTAGCCCATTCTCTGTCGCAATATATGAGGAGGTGTTTTGCAAAGGATCTGACTTTGTTATCGCGATACGGAGAACACATGAACGATAACAACATTAAGGGTTACCTCGGAGCTGTACACGCTCATCAACCTAAATCGGGGGGCTAAAGAGAGTGGTGTCTACCTCATCAGTCGGTTTTGAACCCGAAGAAGCCAGAAAAGCTGCGAGTCATTTTAGATTGCGTGGCCAAGTTTGAGGGTGTATCCCTGAACGATGGATTTGGAGTTTTCTTACGCTTCCTTAGTGATGACGTAGCTGTGGCTGTAGACCTCGCCGAAATTTTCATGCAAGTAAAGGTTACCGAAGGCGACAGGGGTGAATTACGTGTGTTATGTTGGGACTATGAAGACTTGGCTAGAGAGTCCAAGCAATTTCCAATGACGTCCCATCCATTTGGCGCCAAGCCTTCACCATTTTGTTCAAATTTTGCCTTAAGAAAGACAATCTCAGACTGGGGATCGAATTGCATGACTGAAGTAAAACAATCAGTAGGTAGATACTTCTACGCTGATGATTGTTTAGCATCACTACCGGATGTGAAAGTGGCTCAAAGATTTGTGCGTGAGCTTAGTTGAGTTTTATCAAAGAGCCACTTAAGAAGATGGATATGTAAAAGAGAGTATCTCTTGAGTGAGGTATGTCAGTCGGATGTCTCCACATCGGTACTTTCCATTGAAGTCTATCAGACAGTCAAAAGGACGTCCGGTATACAATGGGATGCTAAAGCAGATGGATTTTGTTTCACCTTTCTTCTTCCCGATCGACCGTCGAGCAATATTGCCTTTGATTCCCTCACTGTTTGATCACTTGGGTTAAGTAGCCTCTCTGCTTTTGCCAGCTAAAGTAAAGTTGCGAAGGCTGTGTAAAAAGCAACTACATTGGAATGGTGAACTCAGCGATGAATACTCAGAAGAGTGGCAGTGATGGTAGGAAAGTATGAAGTCATTAGACGGACTACAAATACCCCGTTGTGTGAAACCTTTTCAGATTTATGTTGCGAACTTAGACTTGCATGTGTTCAGTGATGCGTCTGAAGTGAGGTATGGTGTGGTTGGGTATTGTCGCCGGTGCGTCGAACCCGAGAAATTCACATGCATGCTGATATACGCCAAGTCTATAGTGGCACCTTCGAAATCTGTAACAATGCCGGCTGGCCGCAAGGGTTGCAGAAGAACTGAAGAGAGACTCAGGATTTTCGTTCACAAGAACATCTTACTGGACGGACTTAACTATAGTGCTTCATTATTTACGGAATGCTGTCACACGTTATAGTGTCTTCGTGACAAACGAAATGTCTAGGATTCACCACTTATCGTCACCCGGTGGTTGACGTCACGTAATGAGTGAGAACAATCCGGCAGACTTAGCCTCTAGAGGAGTAAGTTGTCTGACTGGTCTTTGCTATTGTTTCAAGGGGCCATTCTCACTGGAAGCGTCCGAGACCCAGTGGCCACGATACAAACCAAATTTTATACCATAAGGGATAGAATTGAAGACGGAACGTGCTTCGGTTAACGTGACTTCTACTTCTACTTCTACTTCTACTTCGGAACCAGCTGGGTTGCCACTTTTATTGGAACGGTGTTCCGATTGGTTTAACCTTCTACGATCTGTGATATGGTTGACAAGGTTTAAAACCTACCTGAATCCTTACTGAACACTGGAGGATTGAAACTCACAGAAGTGAGGTAAGCTTAGCGTGATATCACTCGCAAGGCTCAGAAGACCGTATACCCAGAAATCATGCTGAAATTAGAGCGCGCCGGTAAGGTTGACGAACGAAGTGTATGCAACCAAAAACTGACACATTTATGCCCGATACTGATAGGTGGCTTGCTACGTGTCGGAGGAAGTTTGGATTACCTTCTGTGGCCGCATGTTGCTAAACATCATATCATACTACCCCCGGAGCATAACGTCACCAGGCTGATAGTTTGCAACGCTCACGTGCTGAACGGGCATTGTGGACCATCGCATACGTTAGCCGAACTGCGCCAAAGATGTTGGCTGGTTAAAGGAGTATCGATGACCAAGCGATTCTTTCACGGTTTCTGAACGTATCAAAGCCTTCACGATAGGCTATGGCACCACTGCCGGTCGATAGGATCCAGCCAGGCTGCCATCCCTTCAAAACAGTGGGGTGTGACTATTTTAGACCACTGGCAGTCAAGAATGAAAGAAAGATTGAGATAAGCTACGGCAGTCTGTTTACGTGCTTACAGATAAGGGTAGTGCAAATTGAAATGGCCTATTCATTATCTTCTGACTCCTTCATTAGGAGGCCTATGCGTTTCATAGCTCGAAGAGGAGCCCCAGAAAAGATTATCAGTGACAACGGTTCTCACTTCGTCAGGACGAAGATAGAACTGAAAGGAGCAATAGATCAACTTTCACATTCCCCCATCAGTGCTGAACTAATGCGGTATAACGTCGAGTGGCAGTACACTCCACCGTTGAGAAGCCATAGAGGCGGAGTATGGGAATGTCTCATACGTTCCGTAAGACGGATACTAAGGTCGACAGTAAATGAGCAGAACTTGAACGACGAAGAACTAGTAACGCTTCTTACGGAAGCAGAGCTTGTAATGCGTGGACGCCCTATTGTGCCCAATCATACCAACTATTTCGACAAGCCGGAATTGACACCGAATGACTTTCTCATTCTCAACAACAGGGTACACGGAGTTGTGCAGGAAAGTATAACAGAGAGGTATACGAAAGGTTGGCAACAGGAGAGCTACTTGACTAAAGTATTTTGGAAGCACTGGGTGAAGGAGTACATACCTCTGCTTCAAGAACGGACTAAGTGGCTGAAACCCCAAAGGAACTTCAGGAAAGGCGATCTAATCCTGGTGCAATCAGATGTGTTCTCTCGGGAACAGTGGCCCGTAGGCGTGGTCGGTGAATGTAAAACGTCGGGTGATGGTTTAGTTAGGAACCCTCTTCAGGCTACCCTTAAAAGGGTAGCCTAAAGAGGGATGTGCGTAAGATCTGTTTGATAGAGGGTTGCGAGTAGGGGTGGTGGAAGGTGATGGGAACAGCGCACTAAACTGTCAGCAGATGGGAGACTGGTTTTCGAACTCGTCGCATACAGAGAGACCACTGGGAGTTGGCGCGTGAGCGAGTTCCGTTTGGCGTACTGCTGCAAGTCTAATCGAAACTTGAGGTAAATAAAACGTTTGAGCCAGGAATAACCACAGCTTGATGGATGCAAATCCACCGGGAATTGGGTGGTGGTGGAAATGACAGCTTGCCAACATTGTGCTCCCTTTTCCAACCGTGACAGCCAATCCCCCTCATATTTATTCACCTTGACCAGATAGACTCAAACCTTCTTCTTTTACCGAACTATTTTTATAACTCTCACGGAATTTGGTCGGATATTGCGATTTTGCGGTTGCTCGCCGTCAAAATATGTTTGGTTGTGACGATATCGATTTTGAGGCGAAGTGATTTACGTTTATCCTCAGGCCGGTAATGGTACCGCCTTATTTTGTAACCCTATGGTATCTGCAGAGGAGAATCCGTTGAGGTTTGTTGAATATGTGTATTATTATCCTTGCAATATTACCGTGATTCCAGAATTCGGATTTCTTGGTCGTTTTCCTGGATTGGCCGCGTGACGCAAACTCAGAAAGCAGATAGCCGTACCACAGCATGCTGACTAGGATCTCTTTTTTGGTCAGTGTTATTACTATACGTGAGATACAGGAACGAATTGTGAGTATTTGATCGAGATATTTCTCTTTAATTTTTTTTTATTGTAGAAGTTCTGGGTTCTCCAGGCGTCATTAATTCCTTGCAGCCATACAGCACTGAAATATGTCAATGAAGTGCAAACACTGGCCTTAAGCTTTGTACGCGCATTACCTTCAGTCTTCATATAGTTTCACAACGGTGGACACACTGGTTATTCGCCACTACACTTACGCACCAACAGGTGAGTTTTCAGCTCTCCTCAATTCCCTTGCCGATGGAATGTCGAAACCGCGTTGTGGTTTTAACATTGCTAAGTGAATTGTCTGGGTTATGTTGTAATCGTCAAAAGTTCCCCTAGCGGCCATGTTGTTGCTGTCAGAATTCTTCAAAAGTTAGTCAAAGTTAGTCGAAACTTCTGGCCGCATCTTTTAATCATCTTAATAATACTAATAACTGTTTCAGTTTCTAAATCATGCAGACATCAAGGGAGCAAATGCTAAAATTTGGCTTGTTTGATTAACCTGAAATTTCCTTACTTTGGTGTTAATTCAACTAAACTCAGGAAGTTTTCTGACATCATAGAAACCTGGGATGATTCCTCTGTTCAATTTCATATACTGTGGCGCCATCGTATTGAACCATGTAAATTTTGAAAACGCCAGAGTGATATCCTTTATTAATCTTCGTGCCAGGAGATCAATGCTATCCCTTATGCGGAAACGTATGGCTCCGTATAAGTTCGTGACGGTCCATGGTCCATGTTGTGTGGAGTTGTTTTATCCTCCAGTCTTCCGACAGAATAGTCACATTTCCCGAAGCGTTGAAAATTGAGGAACAGTCCTTTTCAATTAGACGACTACGAATGCCTGGGTTACAGTTATGCAACAATTAGAGTGAACAGGTGTTTGTCGCTTTTACAGCTGAGGCGAATGCGCATGATTCAGGGTGCCTTTGATGACATGGGTTGGATTCACTCGAAGAATATTTTAAATGATATATCTAGTCCAATTTAGTTTCGCTTAAGTGCCAGTCAACTAATATAAAAGGGTAGCGGGTTGTTTAACTTCCAAACATTTTTCGGGTAAGATGCCAGTCAGTCCGATTACAAACGGATCACTTCCACATTATTCACATGTTTGCACGCTATAGTAACTTGTGATACCATCTGAAAAAATCGATGCATGACGAGTTGGATTGGGCAGTGATTGTATTTCGCCGTCAATTTAAATGAGTAAATTCAAATGAATTATGTTGATTCAGCTGTTATCGAAACAGGTGGCCTGGGGCTTAAACTTGCTGCTGAATTGCTGCAGGATCAAAGAGTGAGCAGTGATGCGTAAGGCATTTTGTTGCGTATTATTGTGAGATGAATGTTGCCATTGATCCTTCAAACATGTTTACAGTAGCTTGAAAAAGTCTCCTGAAAAATCAAAACGTCACGGCCGAGCGTGATTTTGCCCATCTCGCTTGAAAACAATAGGAAATCAGAAAAGTCGCAGGGTGAAGCATGTAAGCAAGTAAGCATGATTTTTCAAAATAAAATGCCATTGTGCTGACGCTGTGGTAAAGGTTTGTGTTCGCGAACTAATTGCCCGTCGTTCATTTTAGCGAGATACCATACAGTTTTCAGATGTACGACTAGAGGCACAGAAATCCACGTGCATTGGGACAGCATGTGACAAATTATTGCTATATCATCAAGGACACTGCTTGATGTCGGCAAGTTTCCTTTAACAACAGTCATGTTCAGGTTTGTAGAACTTCATCAAAAATATCGGCGTTACTAGTACATTAACTGAATCAATAATTCCGTTTTCCTAATACTTTCATCTTCTGCGAATGACTTTGTTTTGCAGCAAAAAAGATAGCTTTTTACGAATTTTCATTACCTGAATAATCAGCATGATTATCACGTAAAGTCACAGCGTCCAAAAAGCATCAGTGCAAATAAATGATCGCACTTCTAGCTAATCGGTGTTGCGTTCTCATGTTTGAATCCAGGACGGATGACCAGGGAGAAAAAACAATTTCCCGCAATCCTTCATGATTCTCAGCGTACTTGATATCTTACAAGTTAGCTTTGCCAGGATGGGAAAATTGCAGTTTCTTGTAAGAAATAAGCCACATCCAGAAAGACGTACAAATGCAAATCATGATAAGATATGATGAACGACGATCCTGTGGCAGCGGAGTATGATGTGTCTTCGCCCGTTATGCCTTCAGCAAACTTCGTGAGCGCCTAAGTTGTGAATAAAGTGCAAAAGTATCATTAGTGCGTCATCCACGTTAATCCTGACATCCGAAATTCCTTACCTCTGTGTTAAATAAATGATTTGATCCATTATTGATCTGTGTTGAATAATGTTTGAATTAATCCAGCCATGTTTTTCGTAGGCTAACTACAGATACGGTACGGTGGATATGTTGGTCTGTTTATCGTTATTGAATATTTGTGGAGCATGTTGTATCCGGGTGATATAACATTATTGTAGCATTTCACAAGCTTGGAGAAAAGTGAAGGAATGGTTACACGAGATTGGGAAACGGCATAAGCCGACCATGTGATGCGGTTTCCGTGATTGAATCAAGAGTTGGCCCATAGTCTTATTTGGACGCGTTCATTCTGCGGATCAGCCGCTGTTGATTATGAGTCGAAATATCTGCCGACTCTTCAAATATTTGCAACGTTTTCGTTCCCGTTGAAGCAATGTGATACGAACATTTTGAATCCTGTTTTTATTTACACACTTTTCGGGGGAGCAAGTTTTGGACAAACATTCTGACCAGGTGGACTTGGCAGCACTACGTGTGCATGGTAAAACGTTCATGGCAAAAAATATTGATATAACTAAGTAGAGAAATAGTTATAATGATAGATCAATGAAATATATATACATTCCTTTGAGCAAGGTTCTTACATCGGAACCAATTCTGAGCCATCTGAGAGCGAGTACTGGTTTGACGTTTAGTACATGGCGCAAATCCTGGCCAACCTTGTAAAACGCCAGCTATTTCAGTGGATCGTTTCCTGACAAAGCTGTGAACGTCGAGTATGGTGCTCATGCTGTTTACAGTTTTATTTGCAAATGTCATCACTGTCTAGATGATCATAGGGAAAAATGTGTTACTCATCATATTTCCCCTTTCGAATTTATTGTTCCACTGTGTGTCGATAATCTTCATGGTGATAATTTAAGGTGACAAATACCCCTTAATCTCCGGATTAGTTTGGTCTGATTCATTCCACAGTTCCTTTACGGTGAGAGCTTTGTGAACTGTGGCAAGGTAAAGTGCGCTTGGAGGCAGTAATATGGCAAAATGGTCCCCGTTCAGATGGGGCCACTGTAAGTTTGAAAGGTCGCCATGCTCTTTGCGGCTATCTACCGCTGGGGCCACTTTACGACTATTTTGGGTCCCCACGAACTATGCACCGGATTTGGGATATAACCGGAATCAACAGAGGTGCACGTTGTCGGGACCACACAGTTATAAGAATACTTGTGCAGTTCAGCCAAATTATGCAGCCCTGCGAATCGAAAGGCACACTGTAAAAATTTTTATCAAACTCCTCTTCGATCTTATTGGGGATTGAGATCATCAGTTACCTGAACTGACAATGGTATGGGTTCATTCTTTTCAGTGAATATTATTTCTTCATGAAATCACTCTCCTTTTGATTTTTTCTTCTTGGGCATCTCCCACATCTCACGGTTATCTGAGAATCTGAGCAATGTTCGAGCGCCTAAATGTTCAGCAATAAGCGGCTTACCAACAGCATGATTATGTTTTAGCTGGGCTAAAAGGAGCAGCAAGTTTCTGCGAATAACAAAAACGATACAGCGAAGTCATGGATTGACTGTTCCTTCGAATGGCGACTTTTCGGTTGAACGTGTCGCAAATCTACTGGGAGTACACTGTCCCCAAACTGCTCATAGATTATTGGCGTTTTAAGATATTTTATTAATTTCCAAAAGATATTCTTGGTAGAGATATTGCCAAAATTTCGAACCACCTTGTTAAAATTATCGAAACCAGGTAAATTGTACTTTTGCAGATTGCAACGTGCGTACGGGGGGTGATTATATGTTAGCCTGGTAAGAATGTTTCTTAGAGACATACACGAAACATGAAATTAATCTGATAAGCTAAAATCGTCTCTTATAAATCACTCTACTGCCTTGAATTTTAGGCAGATTCCGCAAGATTCTTTGAGACTTCGCCGAACAACAATGTTGCTTGCCTTCTTTATTTGGTGTCTCAAATGCCTGTTGTTGTAGCTGCACACATGTCCGGGAACGGCGACAAGCCACTAATTCACCACAGTAATTACAATTTTTCCAGCCCCTTCGGGGTAGGGGGTACGCTGATTTATTAAATTCCGGGGATATGTATGATAAAATGGTGAATGGTTTGCACACCACATCAAATGGCATTTTCACTAAAATCTTCAGCCACCACGTCTAAAAAGAATGCTTAAGATAGCATCGCCATATGAAAGCCGTTACGGCCGGACCCTTGTTCATTCGCTTACAATTTCTCCGAAGCAATGATGACAGCTAACAAAATGCTACCATTGCCATCATGTTAGTCATTCAACAATATAAGCTGCAGCCATGTTTGAAGATCGGTTCCAAAAACTGCCTCATTCTATGAACACAGTATAAATTCCATTTTTATCCGAGCTAACTGCATTTCTGTATTTGCGGGTGAACCTTCCCTAGCCGGGAGCCTCATCCATTTTTTGAAAGTATTTTTTCTGTTATCCGTGTAAAATCTGATGGTCTTGAAAGCGGAATATTTGACCTCGAGTGAAACTTTCTGGAGTTGCTTGGTTTGGTACCCCCTTAAATTCTGAATAGCGGTGAACTAAACATGTGGGGGGGCTGAGTGCGACAAATCAGGGATGCTTATATATGCAAGGTGAATTGTGTATATGTGAGTGTTGTTTGCGGATAAACAGATAAATGTATTTCAAATTTTCGCCGCAGTCAAAATCCGAAGGTTAGAATAATAGAGATCTTCAGCCTTTTTCAGTTTTGAGCAACGTGGGCAAATTCATTGTATCAGACAATGAATGAAAATTACAATATCAAAACTTTCACGAAATCTTTGGTACAAATTATCGGTCGGCCAAATCCCGCCCCGTACTTTCGTCATCATGAAAAGCCTAGCATTATATCTGCGAGATAATGGAAGAGCCACCTAGCAGCAGCACTAATTACAGCCGTTTGTGCTTGTTATTAATTATTTTGCCTTAATTCTTAGGCAGCGCTTATTCTACCACGTTTCTAAACCTCAGCTGAAATGCGTCAAGGAGACTGGTTCCAAATATTAGTTTTGCGTTAAAATCACGTCTAAAGAGAGAAAGGAGATTTCTCGTATTAGACCCAAATTACCAGCTATTTGTAGTAATTATAACGGAATGTCGCGAGCACTGAGGGCAGTGCTCAGACTCGGGAGGGGGCTGTGTAACGCATTTGAAACCCGACTGTACCTGATTGCATGCCTATCATATGACATTATGTGTGCCTCTCCCTAAGTCTCTTCCCCTATTACAGGTACCACGGACGAGGCACCACGGGCCCTGGACAGGGAAGAGTATCCCGCTTGTACACCCCC
>NW_008751711.1:1080854-1084963 GCF_000715545.1 Opisthorchis viverrini
AGTCCGTATATCTGCACATTTCAGAGCTGACGTGTGCCGTCCTCCCGAGCATCGAATACCGCTGACTTCCTGACATCCCACGCTATCACGCGAGCGCGTTAATCTAGTGCAGATAGCATACGGAAGCGTTCCCCACAGATTTGACATGAAAGGATTTTCCTTTTAAAAGCCTAGAATACTCAGCGGTTTCCGCGCGTCCACTCGCCTCAGTGCTTTTCGGCGATATGTTTCTATCGACTTTGCGGCCATTTGAAACACAACTGACAGAACTCACATTTGTATGGCCTGAGGTTCGAATGTGCTACAAAGTGTAACTTAAGCTTACTGGAGATCTGATATGTTTTAGAGCATTTGTGACACTGATACCAATACACGGGAAACTCAGAGTCCTTCAATGAGTCCATCTTTACATGGGTCTCACTGATGGAGGTGTGGATGTTGCGGCTTTAGGACTCGTCTCCGCTGTTCTCGGGGGATTATATTCATCGGCATCTAAAAGAAATGCGTCGGGTTTTATTACATATATACGTTTAGATGTATTTCACGCGTTCGCTTAATGTCAGCACTGACCGCCAAATGGAGTCGTGTATCACCTAACCAACGTCATAAAGGGCGAAGCCTCTGCAGCACATTTTGAAATACTTTTGCAGCCTTATTCTCCTCGAACTTCACGATACCTGTGTATGTATGCACTGGCGTTCCCCTATTTCAACTTTATTCCGCACGGTGTCACTGTAAGCTGCAGCGCGCCCTGTGAAACTGTCAAAGTCACCTACATTTCTGCCCATGCGCGCAGACTTAGGGCCAGATGAGATTCGTCTCGATAGTGATTCGATCGACTATTAGCTGCAATCCAGAACATATTGAACATCATTATCTCTTTTGGCTTTTGATATAGGGCTTTCTGAATAAATTTCCAGCCTGCATTGCATTTCGCCCCTCAAAACTAATCGGAGGTTCATTACGTGTTTTCTCCTTTGGTTATGGAATTCCCAGTATGATGATGACGTGATTGAACAGACCAGATACACAAACAGGCTGGGGAGGCAATGAAACGCAGATTAATTATATCTTCTGCGGAATTTTCTGCTGGCGTTCATAAGTAGTTCAGGGTTCGGCGATCCAAACAGCCGACTTGACGGATGAATAGTCAATCGGTTACGGCTGAACAGACGAAATTTATGCGCTATCATGACATTGAGATTCCTGGAAGTAACCCCAGAACGCCCAAAATCTACTAAGGCTCTTGGACTTCGTCAAAATTTCAATACGGAGGGATCCATACAACTAGATCAGCTAACCATTCAGTCAAATCAGCATTTCCCGATGGGTGTTCAGGCACGCAACAGAAGCGGTACCGAATTCTATCAGCATTTTGACTCTTCATATATGCCTAACGCATCTAACTGCTAAACACAAGAGCGGTTGGTGATATCGTTGTACAGAATAAGTGGAATAAAGGACTTACTAACAGGTGCGTATTAATCGATGGGATTGTTTAGTCAACCTACTAATCAATGTAAACTGAATACGGGTCAAAGATGCAGCATAAACTTCACGGCATATTTTACAAGCAGGTTGTGAAACAAACAAGGAGTGATGTTTGTGCCTTTCGAAACTTCCATGCACAAAAGTGGCCAAAAGCTTGCTTTGTGCGATACAACCTACCATTTTCCCCACTGCCCAGATGAACAGTGATATCGCTTATGATCAAATGATCCCACGCAGCCTGCTGTCTCTATTCAAGGTTATCCGGAACAACTGTCTGCCGATTCATAATATAAACCACTATTCTGTCCAATCGGTTTAAACCCAGTTTTCGTCTAATCAAATCTAGCTCTATTCCGATGGCCAGATATGTATTCGGCTAGGCATTTAACGTAGGAAAACACTATGTGGAAGATTATTCGTATGTTTTTGCATTTAGGAAGCATTCGTGGCATTCTGCAGTCCAAAAATTTATTTGTTGAAATGTTGACATGGAATTTGAAGCACTTCCGGTTCTAAAGTGCAGACCTAACTCTTCAGGACGATATACACAAAATGCTTTCCACCATCGAGAGGCAACCGAGCAATGATTGAAATCAACCGTCCGGTGAACTGCCACCAATGTGCAGAAATCCCCAGCCATAAACGAAAGGGCCACCGCACACTCATCGTGTTAATGTTAATACACAACTGTTTTAGGCGGTATAGGTTTCTGTGATTCGCCCAATAATCATGGTTGTTAATGTAAACTGGGAAGGGCATAATGATATCCCACAATTTGCAAACACGCCCACTTGGGAGAGTCTGAAATTATCCTGATTGGGTGTAGATGCACTTGTGTTGTGAGAGCAGGTGTACGGTAACATCCAGAGAACGCATAACTAGGATGAACGTGGTTGAGTGTGAACAGCGGGCTGAGTACGATCTCCTAGTTCGTCAATCTTATCACTGTTTATTGGAGATACGGCAAAATGTACGAGTTGTTGATCGTGATCGTTGGGTTTAATTTTTGTTGTTTCGCATTATACTTTACGATGTAATCAACGAAGTGCTTATACACGTATGTTTTGGATTTTCCAGACATTGTCTACCTCTTTCAGCGGCAATCACGATTGAAATATTTCAGTGAAATGTAAACTTTAAAGCCAAGAATTATTCAGACTTTCTCCCCAGAGGACACTGATAAATGCCCACCCAATTTACGCACCCTGTGATGAGTCCCTCGACAATTTCTTTAGAAACGGAATTTCGAAAGCGCTGAATTACCGGTAGTTTTATTTTGTAGCATGTCCGAATTATGCGGGAGTTGGTAGGCACCTGTTTTGAATATTCCTCCTCGCAATCGTTCGGTGGCAGCCAGAATTCGTAATGGATTTGTCAAAAATCTAACAACTACAATGCGGCTGTATGCGCGCCATCGGGACCCATCATAACCGTCTATCTGGGAAACGTGCGGCATGTTAGTTATCAGAATTTCTCTCAATTTCTGAGAGACCATATGAAAAAATGCGGTCTCTTTCATCCTATTGACACTTGGTCAGTTTCTGGTGCTCTGGTGTTTCTGATTGTCGAAACAATTGTGATGACTGCGGCTTTCACAAGAAAGAAGGCGAATTCTGTGAGCAGATTCTGTGGATGAAGTCATGTTTGAAATATATTCGATAGTAATCATCTAATACTATTTACGCGACTAAAGTGGGCTTGCTTATCCGTGCTAATAAAAGTGTCGAAAATCACACTGTTGCAGAGTTACTTCTGACAATACGGGTGTAACTGCAAAGATAATGATGGGTAGGCACGCGAGTAGCATGTGTTGCTTGTAGAATTTCGCTTTGCGTCCATTGAAAAAGGGAGATCTGGTGCGAAATTCCTGGAGCCACTTTGTAACATTTGCTTGCATTTGACCGACGAATGAGTGGAGTCAATGAATCTCTAACAGAATTCAAGAAGACTCCTTCGGGAGAGGATGGGTGTCCGGGTCTGCACCTAAGATGCAAATTATAGTTTTGCTTCCTTGTTCAATGGACTGTAACCGGTCAGTTGGCATTTCCTATTAAATGACTTCGCAGCGGAGACCTTCTTCTTCTCATGGGTAGTCAAGTATCAGTATGAATACATCTAGACCGGACAGACATTCAACCAATTCAGCGATAGCGGATGAGACTTTAGGCACCCTCCATAAGTACCACCGTATTTGATCAGCATTCAGACGTTTTACACAAGCATCATCGGTGTCGACAATGTTCAATTAACATCACAATCAAAGTCAGAAAGTCAGAAGAAAGAACACGCGCACGCCGTGGACACTTCGCAAGATCTAGATAATGTAACGAGGGAGACGGCGTTCAAAAATTGATCCAGAAAGCCACATGAACTCTAACCAATAGAATTCCAGGCTGCGGACAATGCTCACCGTCCCGAGTGCTCAGTGTTATATGTGATATACTCCTGCCGGCCTGCAACCAGGTTCCTACCAGGTACCTTATGAGGGTGTCTATTCCGGTCTTGAGGGTTATCAAGCATTGGCTTGTTTAAAACGTTCTCTCGCTGGATATATACACTGTAGCCGATAAGAGGTACTCATAATACAAATCTCAAATTGTTGAACACAAGAGCGGTTG
>NW_008751711.1:1085460-1087911 GCF_000715545.1 Opisthorchis viverrini
GTCCGGCTTTTTCACCTAAGATGCGAATTAGAGTTTTTCTTCCCTGTTCAATGGACTGTAACCAGTCGGTTGGCATTTCCTATTAAATGACTCCGCAGCGAAGACCTTCTTCTTTTCATGGGTAGTCAAATATCAGTATGAATGCGGACATACATCTAGGCCGGACAGACATTCAACCAATTCAGCGATAGCGGATGAGACTTTAGGCACCCTCCATAAGTACCACCGTATTTGATCAGCATTCAGACGTTTTACACAAGCATCATCGGTGTCGACAATGTTCAATTAACATCACAATCAAAGTCAGAAAGTCAGAAGAAAGAACACGCGCACGGCGTGGACACTTCGCAAGATCTAGATAATGTAACGAGGGAGACGGCGTTCAAAAATTGATCCAGAAAGCCACATGAACCCTAACCAATAGAATTCCAGGCTGCGGACAATGCTCACCGTCCCGAGTGCTCAGTGTTATATGTGATATACTCCTGCCGGCCTGCAACCAGGTTCCTACCAGGTACCTTATGAGGGTGTCTATTCCGGTCTTGAGCATTATCAAGCATTGGCTTGTTTAAAACGTTCTCTCGCTGGATATATACACTGTAGCCGATAAGAGGTACTCATAATACAAATCTCAAATTGTTGAACACAAGAGCGGTTGGTGATATCGTTGTACAGAATAATTGAAATAAACGAGCTACTGACAGGCGCGTAGAAATCGATGAGATTGTATAATCCACCTACTAAACAATAAAAACGCCGTACGGGTCAAATATGCAGCATAGAATTCACGGCATATTGCAGGGCAAGCTTTCTTTACTACAACTAAGGGGTGATATTTGAGTCTTTCGAAATTTCCGTCTAAAAAGTAGCCAAAGCATTACCCAATCAGCCAAAAAATCAGTGGCAGCGGATGCGAAAATCAACTCACAATTTCCCCGCTGCATAGATGAACAGTTATAACGCCTATGAGCAAAATTGTCTTGGGTAACCCTCTGTCCAAAAATATCCGACACAACTGTTTGCCGATTCATGCTATAAACTACAGTTCTGTCCAATCTGTAAGAACCCATTCTTCGTCCAATCGAGTCTTACTCGATTCCGGTGGCCAGATATGTATCCGGCCAGACTTTTAACGAAGCAAAACATTATGTGGAAGGTTATTCGTATGTGTTCGTATTCAGGATGCATTCGTGGCATTCTGCGCTCCTTTGGTTCGTTCGGTGAAATATGCATAGAAATTTTGAAGCATTTCTGTTGTTAGAATAGGCACGTAAGTCTTCCGGATGATATACACAAAACGCTTTCCGCCATCGGGTAGCAACCAAGCAATGATTGCAATCCACCGTCCAGAGAACTGCCGCCAATGTGTAGAAATCCCTAGTCCTAAAGGGAAGAGCCCCGGCACACGCATCGTTTTAATGATAATGCACTTCTATCTTAGGCGGTATACGTTTATGTGATTCGCCCAATAATCATCGTAAATAAACATGGTAATGTAAACAGGGCAGGAATAAACATAGTGATGTCTCACGATTTGAAAACACGCGGAAAACCCAGTTGGGTGAGCACACAATTGTTTGATGCTCAGTGTGTCAATTCAACCAATTTGAGTGATGGAGCAAATTGCTACGAAACTTCCGTTGGCTCTTGTTGGGTAGTTCTTAGGGCTCCCTGAACTGCGGAATCCTTAGCGTTGCGAAAGATTTTCTCAAATCAGCGATGGTGGTCTAGTCCGGAAAACTTGGAGCATTGTTCAGCTTTATTTCCTTTGATATTCGTCACCGGAATGCAGCTTGCGCAACTCAGTGAGTTTGGGGTGGCAACATTCCTACCAATATCTGAGCACAACCATTAGAATTCAAGCCAGTGAGTGGCAGTGTGACTGCCTCTCACGTGTACATAGCATAGTGCCACTCATCCCCCAATCAGGAAGCCGCACGGCGTCGTTACTTTTTGGCTATTTCCATATGTGACGTTTTCTCAAACGTGTGGCCTTCGAGTTACTTATACTGATGCAATGTTACTGGTTTCAATCACCTTGTACATTTCGGAAATTTGCCAATGAACCGGCGAACATGAAAATTCCTCGCATAATTTGCATCAGAATGGTAATTCTATTTTGTAATGATGTATCTCATACAGCTAGTAGTTATTCGTGCTTTGGACTAAATCACCCACTTCAAAACAGGCCGAACGAACCATAGTGCACACACAACCGGTTGTGTCCGACAGTCTTAGCATGATCAATGTGGACTGATCTTATATTTCATGCCAATGGTTTTTCAGACCAGAGAGAGGCAAACACGTAATGGGAAATGGGTCTCTTAACAACAATAATACTTTGAAGCACAACCGTTGCCTTAATGAATCGAACCAGGCGACGCTTTTCTGCCATCACAATGAACTCAAATTTCCGCTGTGAGAGTATCATTTACACGATTTGATCATCGG